>NW_027491668.1:0-600000 GCF_021521415.1 Bidens hawaiensis
AAATGGCCTTGTATAGACACAAATAAGGACCCTAATTTGGATAAGTTTTGGTTGTGATTGTATCATACAATTTAATTCAGTATTTTATTTTCGTATAATAATATGAACATATATTACTAACATAATAATTTGTGGATAACTTAGATACGGTATGCTATTAGTTTCTATATGTGTGAAGTTTAACATTTTATGTATTTTATGTTAGGTGGTTATAGAAATTATTGTATTTTTTTTAATATCGTGTGGGTCGAACTCAACATGGCGCTAGACCAAATCTATTAGGGTTAAGTTATGTTTGTTCTAGTTGTTTAACAACTTAAAAGTTAGGTTACGTGATTCACGTATCCTAATTGAATATGATAAATAATACTAGTTGTAGCGTCAACTATATCTCTCTAATGAACTGTTTGTAGCCTAGTTGTATCACCGTATCAAGATATAATAGTAATTTTAATTTGATTATTAAAATTAAAAATTCTAGTCTATAGACATTAATGTTGATCTCAAAGTAAGTTTAGTTATCCATTCTAAAAATGATCCTTAGTCGATTTGAGTTTTATTTTGTACAATTTTTTAGATCATAAAATTGTTATTGATCTTTTAATTTGTATGATATAAATACAAACAAATAAATAGCTTATTCTATGTTCATATACATATTAATAATAACAAGTATAACTAATTGCGAGTCATGATAACTTTATTACAAAGCATCTATAATATTAATTGATACATAATAAATAAAAAAACCAATAGTGGAGACAAAAGTAAACTTCCGTACGTGAAACCATGGTCGGATTTGCATATGATGGTGTGGGTTCACGGGAATCCACTGAGTTTCGAATTTTAAATAAAATATTTATATAAAATATGAAAATGAACTCATATATATTTTCGGAGTGAAACCCATATATACAAGCTGGAACCCTAGCTTAGTGGTAAACATCTTAGGTTCCCAATGTGAGAAGCTGAGTTTGAATCCCAGTCTAAGCATATTTTTTTTTATTTCACAATATATAAGTGGTTAACTTATTAGGGTCACATCCGCTCTCCATCAAACCCCAATTGAGCCACCCTAGTGATTTTTTTATTTGGTTTTTTAAACATGTTGAATTTTGTTAAAACAAATTTGGTTTATTTGGTGTTTTGACTTTTGATTCATATACATATATTTTTTGTTATAATATTATATTTTTATTATGTTAAACCTTAATTAACTCGAACCGTTGAAACAACCCAAAACCTTTGAACCGAACAACCGAACCAACCCGAATAGTGAACCCATTATAAATAATTTCTAGATCCACCACTGGTGAAACCTTTGCTATTTACCAATCACTAATCCTTCCTTCATTCCTAAAATAACCTTCCTTACTCTCCTTTTCCTATTCATTAAGGTGCTATTAAGATGTTTGTTTTTTCAGAGGTAAAATTAAATGTCTGTAGTCTGTGGATCGTATCTATATCTATATCTGGACTAAACATCTGCAGTTTGAGAGTTTGAGAGGAAAATACCTTTGATTTAAATCCAATAGATAACATGAACTAAAATAAATTTTTCATTAAAAAAAAATTATACATGTTTGTTTTGAACATCAAACATAGTTTGACTTTTGCTGTGTTTGCCCGCCTTGAAGGTCTAGAAAAACTCAAAAAAAGAATACAAGTTCATGTTTTTTTTGTTTTTTTTTACTTTCAAATAAAGGGGTTCATATTTTATGTTGTGTTCAAGAAAAAAAAGTTTGATTTTTCTCTTTATTGGTTTAACAAGTTTGGGTTGATCATTGACTATTTTTATATTGTAGGATTGAATAAGTGGGCTTATTCATTGCTTTTATACATGTTGAATGAGTTAAGTTTTAACAAAGGGTTTGATTCTGTTGGATTAAAACGATTCGGGAACAAAAGATGAGAAAGGCTGATGTTTGCTAGGTTAGATGACCGGAATTGCAACCAATGAAGTGGATATGCAAGTTCATACGATCGAAGGAATGATTGGAGACAAGGTTACGGAGGTAGTCGAGTTCGAGAAACTTGATAGAAAACATCTATGGATCAAGAGAAGTTCCCGGAGATCAAGACCGAGGTTATGAAGACCAAGATGGTTGTGAAAGTCGAGGATGGTCAAGACTCAAGATAGTGGATGGAATCAGATAGTTCAAAGAACATAAGTTTAAAGACAAATATCCGCCTATTTGGACTCGGAAATTAGGGAGTGGTTGTTAGACATAATTTACGAGTTATGAAAATTTGGTTGATTAATTAAATCAATTATGGATAAATTAAATGAGTTTTATTTAAGTTCGAGTCAGTATCTATGAGCATACACATCATGCTCTCCATATTTATGTGAGTGAAATCTCCATATTGTATAGAGTGGCTATGAGTGGAGAAGAAGAAAAATACTTTTGTTTATTAGTAAATTTGATAAGATAATGATAAATGTATAAAAAATATTATATAATTGAAAAGAATAGAGAGGGAGACTATTGTGAATGATCTAATTGTATCGAGTCAGGGTCTATATAATTTAATCAAAGTTGTAATTATGGTTAATGAGTTTGTAATTATTTTAGAGTATTCGTTTCTAGTTATAAGATTGAGAGTTACTTGATATAAATTCATCATTTTCGTTTTGATAAGTTAAATCAATTCGTTCAAGAAATCACGCTTAACACTCATGTTTCTCGTTATGATTGTTTAACAGACCCAAAGCTAGGCTACGTGATTTCTTACGCGCATCCTAATTTAGTACAATAAATAATACTTAGTTTATTCAATAAAAGAAAATTTTCGGGCATGAAATCTCATTCTTTATTTTTATCTTATTACAAACATTTATTTTATTATTTATCTTGCTTTTATACACTAACATAAATTTGATGGATGGCGAACAATAACTTTTCATATATAAAAAGTTACCTTTGCAACTTTTTTTTTTATATAATACAGGGTTAGAGAAGTGAAATAGTGGAATGGATGAAGGATATTTTTTGAAAGAACATCTTATATTTCCCTTTAAAGATTGAAGGAAAGCTTGATGGATGGGTAAGGAAAGTTTGATGGATGGACTATGAATACTCATAGGGGGGGTTTGTTGGCCTATTAATAACCAACTTTTGAATCCGTGTAATACTGCTTGTTGGCCTATTAATAACCAGCTTTTGAACCCGTGTATTACACGGATTTATCTATTATCAAACAATAAAAATAAAAAAGGTCATTTATTTCAATTGTGATTCTCAAATACTTATGAAGTAATTTAATGTAGACTTAAATAAAAACAAATGGGTTAATGAAAAATTACTAAAATAGCATGGTTTTGGAAAGTCGGGTGTGGATTTGCAAGAAATTTAAAAAATGTGCTAAAGTTGCGTAGTTGGTCAAACTTCATGTATGAAAATGACACTATGTTATAAAATCCACACTATGTTATAACCCGTTTGACAAAATGATTTTGACCCATGATCCATGAATAACTAGAATGAATGAGATGGGAGATTAGAAATTATAAGAAATGTAGGCTTGACACCTAAGCTTCAACATTTTTTTTTTATTAGTATTGTAAGATAAGATAAAATGTAAGATAAGATTTCGTTAAGATGCTACTTCTGAATCAGTTAAATGTAGAATGTGTTAGCTCTTAATGATTTATATGAATCCTCGTTATTGCCAACTATCACTCATTAAAAAACTGTTTATAGCTTAGCGGCTTAAAAATAAAGATGTAGTAGTGAATTTGATTCCACATATTTTCACTTTTTTCATTACACCAAAGAGTCATATTGTAAACATATGTTTTAAAACTAAATTTATATAAAATATATATAACTTTATAAATATTTATAAGCCTTTCGAAAGAATGAGTCTGAGTCTGTTGCCCGTATTTTTTCAAAAGTTTTAGTTAAAAATTTTGATGATAAATAGATTGAATATGTTTAAAAATAAAAATATAAAATGCAATATTACAAAGCAATTTACAAGAAAAACTTGGGGAATAAGAAAAAATAAAGGCGTGGAAAAAGAATTGACGAAGACGAGAAGTCGATTGACGTACCTTTTCCACACCTGTCTTCATTATTATTGTTATTATTATTGGTATTATTATTATTATTATTTATATAAAAATCCATTATAATAACTTATAAGTAGGGTGGCAAGCGAGCCGAAGCAAGCTCGACTAGGCTCAAGCTTGGCTCGTTAAACTTACACAGGTCTCGAGCTCGTCTCGTTTCCAGCTTTATTTTCAAAGCTTGAGCTCGGCTCATGAGCAGATTTTCAAGCTCGAGCTTGGTTCGGGTTTGGCTCGTTTACTATTTATCAATTATTTTTTATATAACTATACTTATTTTTATATAGTTTTTTCTATATAATTTTATGTATAAAATAATATATGTTTTTTAGTTACTTTTGTTTGTTTTCTTATAACATTATATATATATATATATATATATATTAATTAATAATTATTATATATATTCTAAAAAATTATAAAACTGACATGTTCGTTTAGGCTCGTAAGTCTGCTCGAACTCGATAAGTGACGGCTCGTTTATTAAACGAAGTTATTTTTAGGCCAAAGCTTGGGTTTAGAGTTGATAAAGCTTGGCACTCGTCTCCACCTTGCTTCATCATCACTCTAGAGTAAACTTACTAAACAACCGTTTCTTCTTCTTCTTTCATTCCACGTACAAACTGTGCATCATTTTGTGTTTGTTCATCTGCAACAATGGCGTCCGTGGCGAAGGATCACGTGGAGGAGATACGGCGGACGAAGTTTTCCATCGGCGGAGAAGCGAATCCGTTGACGGAGGATCTTCATCAAGCCGTCAAGAATCTCTCAGCTGAGCTTTACGCTAAAGATGTTCACTTCCTCATGGAACTCATACAGGTTGTTTATTTATTTATTTTATTATTATTATTATTATTATTATTATTATTATTATTATTATTATTATTATTATTAACCTAATGTTGTTCATACACTTCGAGTTTAGTGGATCATGTTGCTTAATCGTTTCGTTAATATCTGTTTTACGAACGAACTTAATAGTGATCCATCTGCAGTACCTGAAATACGTTTTCAACATGTAATAGCGATGAGTCATTTTGTACCGAGTACCTGTAAATAGGGGTGCAAATTCGAGCTTGGCTCGTGAGGAGTTTTTCAAACTCTAGCTCGGCTCGTTTATTGTTTATTAATTAGTTTTATTATATATTTATAGTTATTTTTAGATATATTTTTTTTAATTGCAACTTTATATATAACATAAAATATAGTATTTAATTATTTTTTCATATTAATAAATAAATAAATTATTATTATATTATAAAATTTATATAAATGACTGGCTTGTTTAGGTTCGTGAGCTGGCCAAGCTCAGGCTCGTTTATTAAACGTGCTTACTATTAGGATCAAGATTGAGCTCAGGCTTGGACTCATTTAATCGCGGCTAGATCGAGTTTTTTCACGAGCCGATCTCGAATAGTTTGCGAGTAGCTCGGCTCATTTGCTCCCCACCTGTAAACTAGATGTGTAAATGAGCCAAGCTTGAGCCTGACTAGGCTCGAGCTTGGCTCGTTTTGACTTACTAGAGCTCAAGCTCCACTAGTTATGAGCTTTTTTTTATTATTTTCTAAAGCTCGAACTTAGTTTGTGAATTGTTTTTTCAAGCTTGAGCTTGGGTCGTTTAATATTTACTAATTAAATTACATTTGTTTTTAATTGTTTTTATATATTTTGAGAAAAATTTTTAAATGAGCCTAAGCTGTGTAGGTGTAGTACCTTAAATGAGATAAAGCTTGGCTTGAGCTCGGTTGTGCAGTGTGAAATTATCGATTTATACTTTCATAAAAATACACAAGGCCTGTGAAGGCCTGACGAGCCTAAACGAATACAAGGTCGAGCTCAGGCTAGATAACCAAACGAGCTTTGTTTCGAGCTATTTATCGACCCAAGCTTGACAGCAGCTTTGCTTGTTTGCCCCTAGGCCAAACACATTCGGTACTGGTATTACCGTAATAGTTTTTCATGTTATCGGTATCAGTTTCTTTCGGTGTTTTCTACAGTATCGGTACTGACATCAGCACAGTATTTGATTTATACTTTCATTCATTTTCGGTATTGGCATTTTTTGGTGTTTTCTATGGTAGTGACATCTCTGTGGTCTTCAGTTTATACTTTCACTCATTTTCAATGTTGGTAGTTTTTCGGTATGGTACAGGGTTCATCCTTAATTTGTAGTTTTTGGAATGAAAATCTAGTTACATTGTGAAACTTTTAGCTCTGCAAGATGATTAACTTTTGATTAAACGATTTTGCAGAATGCTGAGGATAATGAGTATCTGGAAGGAGTGGATCCATCACTGGAGTTTGTGATTACGTCAAAGGATATCACAAACACAGGAGCGCCGGCGACTTTGTTAGTTTTCAACAACGAAAAAGGATTTTCACGTAAAAACGTTGAATCAATTTGTAGCGTGGGGCGGTCTACGAAGAAAGGGCTTCGTAAGCGTGGTTATATTGGCGAGAAAGGTATGTCATATTTATGTTGTGCAATACTATTTTTAGTCAATTTTGTTATTCGATTGGGTTGGGTTTGTTTTGGGTTAGCGGGGTGCAGTGGCGGATACATGAATTTTTAGTATGGGGCAAGGTATGGATTATTAAAATATAGGCTGGGTAAATAATACATTATATGATAAAACTAGATCTAACTTATTTTTTCATAGCTATTAATATAAACAAAAATAAACATTAAAAAGCAATCCAACAAAAACAAACAATTTGTGCTTAAATAAAGGAGTTAAAGTGAGTTTCAAAGGAACTAATATAATTTTAACTCAAAAACTGAAGTTAAACTTCCAAGCAGGTGACATAGAAAAGATTTAAGCACCAAGGGTTTAAAAAATTCAATTTTTTATTATAACTTTTAGTGTGGACCCATCTGCTTTTGAAAGTGCTTCAATATAGCAATATACGGTCTAACATCTTGCTTTTGTCGGGTGTTGAAAGCCCACTTGATAACCAAACTGATTATTGGTTCGGGTTAATCGAGTTTTGTGCTAGTTTTGTTGGTTTTTTGGGGTATTGGATAACTTGAATTAGTCAAATTGAAGTTTTTTTTTATTAGTATCTGTTAAATAAGGTGCTGTAGATCAGAAATATTCTGTAGCTATTAAGCAGTCAAATAATAAATAGTGTTCAAAGTGTCTTGGGTTTGTTTAAGAAACAGTTTGAAAAGCGAAAGGCACTCGAGTTTAAAGGAAAAGTCCTAAACAGTATGCTGCTCAAAGCATGTCAAACTCCTGATTGTTGGTTTCAGGCCCCGAACTGAATATGTAATTATGAATTGGTGTGTGTATAGCAGAGAAGAAGATATGATATTGAAAGGTAATGTTTAAGAAGAAAAGCTTGCATGTTTTATTCAATAAAGTGAGGCTATAAATAGCCATGTACATCCAACAGAAACAAACAAATTCCACCATAAAAGGTGGAGAAACATAGACTAAACAACCTAAACTGAACCCATTTTCTTCACTTCGACTACCCACGAAGTTTGGGCAAACTTAACCTGTGACTATCTATCGTTATTCAATTCCTAAATAAAACAAACTTAAAATAACAATAAATAAAACCAAACAATAAAACTAGTAAAACCCTAAGTCAAAGATTGATTCCAACACTGATCAGATCATGCAAGCCTACCTTGACCAAACCGATAACCGAACCTTTGAACCGGCACTAAATATGTTTAACACAAACTTTAACCTGAAACCTGTTTACCCGAGAAAAGTTCAGTCTAAGGTCAGAAACGGATTGATGGCTAGTTTTTTGGTTTTAGCAATCTTAAAAACAGTATGAAAGTAAGCTTGTTACTAATGGACTAATGATTATTCGTATAGAAAATAATAGTTAAAAATGGTGAGGATATTGGATTTAGCAGCTTGCAAATTTTTTTATGATATGATCTTAACCTTATATAATTGTCTCTTCTCTGAATGTGCTCTTCATTTCTTTTCAAGCACTTATTTTAACATATATACAATCACTTTATAGATATGCATTTCATTTAGTATTTCTTTTAACACATTGTCTACTTTTTCATCAGGAATTGGGTTCAAGAGTGTTTTCCTGATAACATCTCAGCCTTACATCTTCAGTAATGGCTATAAGATACGCTTTAACGAGAAACCATGCCAACACTGTAGTCTTGGTTACATTGTTCCTGAATGGGTTGAGGAGGATCCAACACTATCTGCCATTCAAAGCATATATGGTTCGTCTGCTGCTTTACCGACCACCACCCTGGTCTTACCGCTAAAGTCAGAGAAGGTCAAACCAGTCAAAGATCAGCTTTCAAGCATCCACCCTGAAGTTCTTCTGTTTCTTTCGAAGATAAAGCGCCTTTCAGTCAGGGAAGACAATAAGGATCTGAAGCTAAATACTGTGAGTGCCATCTCAATCTCCAGTGAGAAAAACTTTGTTACTTTGAAGAGCATGGATGCTGAGTCATATACACTTCATCTCACTGCGGATTTATCTAGCAGTCAAGATGACACAGAATGTGGCTACTACATGTGGAAACAAAGGTTTCCCGTGAAACAAGAAAATAAAGTCGATGTTCGATCCGAAGTTGAGGAGTGGGTTATAACCTTAGCTTTTCCAAATGGGAAAAGACTAAACAGAGGCGCAAGCATGCCTGGTATCTATTGTTTTTTACCAACTGAAACCGTCACAAATTTCCCGTTTATAATCCAATCAGATTTTCTCTTGGCCTCATCAAGGGAAAATATCCTCTGGGACAACAAATGGAATCAGGGGATTCTTGATTGTGTGCCTGCTGCTTTCTTAAACGCGTTTACATCATTGCTTAAGTCTTCTACAACTGCTCCGGTTTCAAGTCTTCCTAATCTGTTTAGATTCTTACCTGTCAATGAATCTTCTCACCCCAAACTGAATCATGTTCGTGATGCAATTAAGGTGAAGCTTGTGAACGAGACTATCATTCCATGTGAGTCATACACGGGGCAGAAGCTGTTTCGTAAACCTAATGAAGTTGGTAGGTTGAAGCCTGCATTTTGGAGCATATTAAACAGTGCAAGGAGCCAAGGCGTTAGTTTCTCCAACATTTCATCACACGGAGCCTATATTCTTACTTGTTCTTTCGATCAGGAGGAGTACGATTCCATTTTGGAGTTTTTGGAAATCGTATATGTAGATAATGAATGGTATGCCAAATGCATTGCTGGTTCTAATCTTGTAAGGGGCATCTCAGAGGAACTCTACATGCAGCTTTTGGTGTTCATAGCACAGAATTGGTCTTCCTCATTTAAATCTTCCAACATGAAGAATATACCAATCTTAAAGTATGTCGGGATGGATGGCCAAGTGAATTTGTTCACAATTAGTTACTCTGCAAACAGGCTGCTTGGTGCCGATTCGTATCCTGTCTCTTGGTTGATCAATTGGAACACAGAATTCCACTGTTGTAACGGTCAGTACTTTTTGCCTTCTGTCACACAAGAAGCTATTGGATCGAGTTTGATGAAGCACACTTTAAAAATGTGGTTTATGGAGGAGGCGAAGGTTAAATTTGTCAGTGTTAATAAATATGCTGATAATCTTATTCCTTCACTCAGAACCGACCGTAAGCTTGCTGTTGCTTATGCGCATTTTCTCTACCACTCCTTAAAAAAGAATTACTTGGGGGATAGTCAAGTTAAAACACTGTGTAGTAAAATGCCAATCGTTGATAGGTACGGACAAGTAACTGTTAGAAGAGAAGGTGTTCTTGTACCTTCTTATGGAAGTCGATGGGTAGAGCTGATTGGTACAAATCCCTGGACTCAACATAATTATGTTGAGCTAGGAGAAGATTACACCCGGCCTTTGAGCTATTTTGGTAATTATGCTACTGGTCAAGATCTTGTTACGTTTATGGGATCGTATGTTGGAGCTTCTGATGTTCCTGATCTCTCTCCTCCGAATGCTGCTATTCCTACTCTGTCTTCACCTTTGACCAAACCAAATGCATTGTTACTACTACAATGGCTTTATCATTTGAGGTTAAGAGGAGTTAGTCTACCGAATCTGTTTTTGTCGTCCATTAAAAATGACCCTTGGTTGAAAATCTCTCTAAGCGGTAGTCCGGGCTACAGGGCACCTTCAGAGTCGTTCATGCTTGACTCATCAAGCGGGAGCATTTTACAAAATGGGTCAGTGCTTGTCGATATCCCGTTGGTGGATGTAAAGTATTATGGTGATGAGATAAAGCAATACAAAGATGAGTTGAAGAAAGTTGGTGTGCGGTGTGATAATAAAAAAGCGTGTGAATTCATTGGTGACCGTCTCATGTCACTTGCAGATACTGGAAAGCTTACTCAAGACAATGCTCTTTCAATTCTGAAGTTTATTCGGTATCTGGGAGCACATTATATCTCAAGTGCAGAACTTGTTAACCGAATCAAACAAGGAAGATGGGTTAGAACTTCTCGAGGAGACATGACCCCAAACAACTCTGTTTTGAACAGTTCTGAATGGAAGGCTGCTTCAGAGTTAAGTGACATTCCGTTCGTTGACGAAGCTTATTATGGAGTAGAAGTACTTTCTTTCAAGAAAGAGTTAAACTTACTGGGCGTGGTGGTTACTTTTGATGAGAGCTGTTACCAGCTTGTGTCGGACAACCTCAAGTCCTCTTACTCACTGGCTTCATTTTCATCTGAAGCTATGCTACTGATGTTAAGATGCATACAGAAGTTAAACTCAACAAATAAGCTCATGCAAGCAGTGAAAAACACAAAATGTGTTATGACAAACTTGGGATACAGATGTCCATCTGAATGTTTTTTGGTAACTTCAGAAACTGAGTGGGGCGATCTTCTCAAGGTCTTTGGGTCGTTCCCAATTCTTGATGCAAACTTCTATGGGAGCAACATATATTCAATGAAGAGAGAGCTAAAGATAATCGGTGTCATGGTTGATTTAGAAGATGCAGCAAAAGAATTTACACGTGTGTTTAAACAAGAAGCTTCAGCATCTTCCATCAGTAAAGAGAATGTTCTTACGTTTCTGAAATGTTTCAGAAAGTTGAAGAAATCGAAGGTCACGCTTCCAGAAGATTTCAGAAAGGGCATACGCCAAGAAAAATGGCTAAAAACTAAACTTGGTGATTACAGGTCACCGAGGCAGTGCATTCTTTTCGGTGCAGAATGGGAACCAATTTCCCAAATATCTATCCTTCCTTTTATTGATGACGGTAATAACTTCTATGGCAGTGGGATTCATGATTATAAAGCGGAGCTGAAACTGTTAGGTGTAACCACCGAGTTCAAAGATGGTGCCGAGTTTGTTGCTGCTGGACTTTTCTTTCCCGAGAGTTCAAGTAGCATTACTCCTGCAAGCGTTTATGCTTTGCTTGATTCTGTTAAGAGACTTAGAGAAACTGCATCGGAGATTCCTGCTAAGTTTCTTGAGAAACTGTCCCAGAAAAGTTGGTTAAAAACCCATTGTGGATACAAACGTCCACACGAGTGTTTGCTCTATTATAAAGACTGGGATCGTTTCTTGAAACGTGATGATGGTCCGTTCATTGATGAACAGTTTTATGGATCTTGGATCGAATCCTACAAGGATGTGCTCAGTTTTTTAAAAGTGGTAACTGTTATTAACGAGGGATGTAAGCTGGTTGCTAGTTACCTTTACTCTCAATCCAATTTTGGAAAAGTAAATCGATTCTACGTTTACTTGTCTGAGTTTAAATGGGCGCCTGATGAAGATGACAAGAAGATATGGATACCAAGAGGAACCGATAACGGAGAGTGGGTAACACCCCAAGATTGTGTTCTTCATGACAGAAACAATCTATTTGGTGGTCGGCTTTATGTTTTGGATAAGTTCAAGTACGAGACAAAAGCTCTTGTATTTTTTGCTGATGTTTTCGGTGTGAATGTTCGTCCGTCGGTTGAAGACTACTGCAATCTATGGAAGAAATGGGAAGACTCAGATCGGTTAATTATGCACACTGAGTGCTGTGCTTTTTGGGAATTTGTGGTTAGAAACTGCAATTCGGTCGAGAAAACATTCAACAAAAGTATAACAAAAATCCCTGTTTCATCTTCTACTTCTGATGGTGTTATTCTATCAGATAAACGTGACGTTTTCATCGGTGATGATCTTTTCTTAACGGATCTGTTTCAAAGCTGTTCCCGTCCCATATTTGTTTGGTGTCCTCAACCAAGTTCCAAAACTCTAACCCGAAGCAAGCTTGTGGAAGTCTACAAGAAGCTTGGTGTTCATACCATATCAGAATCTGCTCAAAAGAACCTATCTGAAGTTGATCATGTGAAGTTGGCACCCGTTAATTCGAAAGAAAAGATTATGAAAAAGGGTTTGTTGAAACTAATTCTGGGGTTTCTAGCTGACCCAAGTCTTAATCTTGACACGGAGAAAAGACATGAAGCTGTTAACTGTATGCTGAAACTTGAAGCTTTTGAGACAGTTGATCCCATGACTGTGAAGTATGGTTTATCTTTGTCATGCGGAAACGTTATTAATGTTGAAGCTAAAAGAATGATCCGTTGGGACAAACAGAATTCCAAACTGTATATGCAGAAGAGAGAAGAAGGCGGCGGTCTGAAAAATGTGCTAGAACACGCGTCTCATTTTGCTGAAGTGATAGCTGAGGGTATGCTGTGGGAGAATGAAGAGGTCGTGCCACTGCTTTCTGAACTCATCAGGTTGGGTTATTTGGTGGACTTTGATGAGGAAGCAGTTGACCTTCTCATGAAGATGAAGAATCTTCAAGTGTTTGTTGAGGATAATGAGTACCTTTCTTCCATATTTTCATCCTGTTAAGAGGTATGCCATTTTATATTCTTACTCTTTTATTTTGTTAGTTGTTTTTTTTTTCGTTCTGCAATTTTAAACGTGTTCAAGCCTAAAATAAGCTTATTAAAAGTTTTTGATAAGCTAAATGAAACAATTTTATAAAACGTGCTAAATAACTAAAACGGGTCCAAATTGATATCTTTTTGAATGGCTTGTTTGACTCATTGTCTGACTGGACTTGGTTATTATCTGAGATATGAACCATCGGTTCACTCGATATTAATCTTATATTTTATGATGAAAGACCCACCACAATAGCTTGCTATTGGGGTCTTTGAGCATCGCCTTGGTGTTCCACTGTTGCCTTGGCCTGGTGCACCCCTTAAAAAAAATAAAATAAATTATGTCATTCTTTTTGATTGGTTTAGTGTTCAACTTTGTAAATGTGGTGTTTGTAATGCAGGAGAAAGTATAGTGTGATATGAGGATTATGCTGATGCGGTAATTTGAAGCTGTTTTTATGTAATTTACTTTCTTTTATAATATGCGGTATTGCCCTCCTATGTGGCCATGTTTTGCTTCGTTCCACGTCTTTTATTTCAGTTAATATAATGGAAACGATGCTTCTACCTTTTGAATTCTATGGTATTATATGGTTTGTGTTTTTAAATTTTGAAATTTGTGTCACGCAAAGATTTTTAGTACCAAAGTTATGCACATCAATAGTATATATTCAGTTTGGTTAGAAGTAAAAACTGAAGAGTAGAAAATTTATATATTAATTGTATTAAAGACTGTTTGGGGCTTTTATAAGTTTAAATTTTGTTTTGTGACATTTTGTTTAACGTTTCTCCAAGTTGATAGAAGTTCAATTTTTGATACATTTAATATCCATAACCATGCCACATTGTCTTATAATCTTGGATCAACTACACTTTCGGGTGTCGAAACCAGTCCACCTGATAGGTATCCATTCTCGTTCTCTCACAATTCAAAACTACCTAAAATATACTCTCTCCGCGCTTAAACTCATAGGAAGTTGTTTTGAAGGCATTCCTCTACAAAACCGACCATCTCTCATCCGCAACATGTCTTGTCTCCTAAAGACACCTAAAATCAACTATTAAATTTGCTCTTAATTTTTGATTGACATGTAATAAGTCCATAACACAAACCTTTATATTAATCTTGGTATGACTCTTGTTTATCAATACTCCGATCTTCTAAAAAAAAGAATATTTTGCAATCCGTACATTAAGTTTTGAAGATTTTGATAAGCATATTTCAAAACTGTTCATTCAAATCGTTTACGAGTTCTAAAACATCACGATCCAACCCATTTTTACCCTCAAGTCCATGCCCAATAGTATAATGCTATTTTATAATTATTAATGTGACTTTTTCATTAATACGAATTGGCAATCGAGTTCTCTTACTGTACGTGTATTATCGAATGTACGTTATATAAATTTCTTTATAGGGTATAGAAGGTAAATGAAAGTTAAATAGAATGATTCATATTGACAACTGCAAAACAACCTCGCTAAGGAGCAAAAACTTAAAAGCGACGACAAAGAATACATAAAAACGACTTTTATTATGCCTAATTTAGATTTATTATGTTAAAAATTTTCTTGTTTAATAAGATTTACCTTTTTAACCGGATTCAAACCAACCATAATGGGTTCCTATACGTTACGCTTTTCTGGTTCACAACGGTTTTAAACCCAAACCGGTTTCACCCAAACCAGTTGTGACATTTGTTGACTGAAACCGGTTTGTTGAAAAAATAGAAAATGTACACCTCTGCAAGATCCTGTAGAAAAAAAAAAAGCAATTGGAAAAAGATATCTTTAACCCAAATTCTTAGTTGCTAAAATTAAGAATAAATAGTAGAACTTAAATGCCCCTTCTCACTTAATTAAAGTAGATTGGTGACTTGGGTTGGTGTCACTTGTAAAGACAAAATCTCTTAAACACCAAAAAAAGGTTCGCGTCTTGGGAAGTAACAGTAATTTTCCTTTCAAAAAAAAATAAGGAAAAAGAAAATATCATTCCAAAAAAGCTCATCAATCAACTTCCTGGCTCCTGCAGCTTTACATAATTCTTCATAACCATGAACCTAGCTACTGCATGCCAGTTAGTCATCTCCAATCCTGCAGTTAAAATACACACACACACACAAAAAAAAGTCAAAACATTTAAACGTATTTTAGTAAAGATTTACATACCCTTTTTAAATATAAAACAATCCAGTTATTAAGTTATATACCAATTTACTAAAAGACTTTGTAAAGATTATTAAAACTTCAATGACATGCATTTGAGAAAATAATGCATCAAATACAAATATACCTATATATTAAGAGGAAAATGTGGAAGTAAGGAAGTCATGGTCCTCCATAAAGATTTGAAGATTCTTCATCTGCATGAGAAAGTCAACTGCCTCCTCATCAAACTCTACCATAAAGCCCAACCTTATCAGTTCAGAAAGCTGTGGCACAAGATCTTCATTCTCCCATAACACCCCCTCAGCTATCACTTCGCCGAAATGAGAAGTGTATTCGATAATGTCTTTGTAACTACTTCTTCTTCTATTCGTCTTCTGCATAAACAGTTTCGAGCTCTGTCGGTCCCAACGGATCATTCTCTTAGCCTCAACATTCACAACATCTCCACAAGATAAAGATAAACTGTATCTTACTGGCATTGGCTCAACCGTCTCAAACGCTTCAATTCCAAGTATACGGCTAACTGCTTTGTGTCTTCTTACCCTGCCAAGTTTAAGATTTGGATCAGCTAGAAATCCCAGAATCAGTTTCAACAAGCCTTTTTTTATAATCTTTTCTTTAGAATTAACGGGTACTAATTTCACATGACCAACATCGGATAAGTTTCTTTGTGCGGATTCTGATATGGTACGAACGCCTAGTTTGCTGTACACATCCGCAAGGTTGCTTTGGGTTAGAGTTTTGGGACTTGGTTGAGGATGCCAAACAAATATGGGACGCGGATACTTGGTTGAAGTTATTACCGTGATCAATGAAAGGAAGAATGGATATTTGTGAAATTGGTTCCCATTCCGCACCAAATAGAATGCACTCATTCGGCGATCTGTAATCACCAAGTCGGGTTTTTAGCCACTTCTCTTGGCATATGCACTTTTTAAGTTCTTCTGGAATGTTGATCTTCAATTTCTTCAATTTTCTTAAGCATTCCAGAAGCAAAAAAACATTTTCTTTTCTGATGGAAGATGTAGAAGCATGAAGTTTAAACTTGCGAGTAAAATCTATAGCGGCATCTTCTAAATCAACCATAACGCCAATTTTCTTTAACTCGTCCTGCATTGAAAAAATGGAGCTTCCGTAGAACTTTTCATCAAGAATCGGGAACGACTCAAACACCCGTAGAAGACAGCCCCACGCTGATGTTGAATTTACCAAAATGCATTCTGATGGATATTTGTAACCCAAGTTTGTCTTAACACATTTCATGTTTTTAGCGGCTTGAACAAGATTATCAGATGAGTCTAACTTCTGTATGCATTTTAACATCAGTAACATGGCTTTAGATGACAAAGAATTCAATGAGGACTTGAGGTTGTCGGACACAAGCTGGTAACAACTCTCATCAAAATTGACCACCACGCCCAACAGTTTTAACTCTTTTTTAAAAGAAAGTACTTCTTTTCCATAATAATCTTCATCGACGAACGGTATGTCACTTAATTGTGAAGCCGTGTTCCATTTACAACTGAAGAAAACAGAGTTGTTTGGGAACATATCCCCTTTAGATGTTCTCATCCACTTTCCTTGTTTTATACGGTCAACAAAATTCTTACTAGGAATATAATTCGCTCCCAAATATCGAATAAGTTTCAGAATCGAAACAACATTGTCTCTAGTAAGCGTTGAAGAAGCTGCAAGGGACATGAGATGGTCAGCAATGAACTCACATGCTTCTTTATTATCAAACCGCACACCAACTGTTTTTAACTCCTCTTTGTATGTTGCTATATCATCACCATAAAAATTTACATCTTCCAAAGGGATATCAACAAGCACTGATCTGTTTTGTAAAATACTCCCGCTTGATAGTCAAGCATGAATGACTCTGATGACGGCCTGTAGCCCGGACTACCGCTTAAAGATACTTTCAACCAGCTGCCATTTTTTATAGACGAAAGGAAATTTTTGGGTACATTCACCCTCTTTGTTCTCAAATGATGTAGCCAACTTAAAAGCAATAACACATTTGGTTTAGTAAGAGGATATGACAGTGTAGGAATAGCAGCATTAGGGGGAGGCAGATCCGGGATATCAGAAGCATTAACATAGGTTTTAAGAAATGAAATAATTTCTTCGCCTGATGTTACAATACCAAAACAGTTCATCGGACGAGTATAATCTTCTCCCAGCTCAACATAATTATGTTGCCTCCAAGGATTTGAACCAATCAGCTCCACCCATTTGCTTCCACAAGCAGGTACAAGGACTCCGCTTCTTATTGCGGTTACTTGCCCGTAATTATCGACAATGGGCATGTTTAGACAGATAACTTTAATCTCATGCTCTTGTAAATATTTATTCTTTAAGGAGTTGTAAAGGAAATGGACAAATGTAACCACCGTCTTCTTGACAAATATATCGAGTAAAGGACTAAGACTCACTGCATATTCAAAAACGTTGACAAATTTAATGTTCACTTCTTCTGTAAGCCACTTCTTTAAAGTATGTTTCCTTGAGCATATTTTAATGGCTTCTTGTGTAGTTTTGGGCAGAAATAACTGATTTTTCGAGCATTGGAATTCTGTATTCCAGTTAAGCAACCACGAGATGCTATCAGAATCAGAATCTGTAGCAAGAAGCTTGCTTGCACATTCATTTATCTTGAATAAGCTTACGTCGCCATAAAGCCCGACATACTTTACGAGTGGAATATTCTTGATATTCGTTTTGTGAAACAAGGACTTCCAATTCTCTGCTATGAATAACGGAAGTTGTATATAATCATCCTCTGTGACACCCATTACAAGATTTGTACTCACAATGCATTTTGCATACCAATTACCATCTACAGGCTTGATTTCCAAAAAATCAAGAATATAATTGTACTCGTCTCGATCAAAATAGGAACTAAGAAGGTAAGCACCATGAGATGAAATGTTATGCAAACTCACATCTTGCCTCCTCGCCTTGTCCAATATCGTCCAAAATCCTGGCTTTACCCGACCGACTTCATAGGGTTTACGAAACAACTTCTGCTTGGTGTACGACTCACATGGGATGATGGTCTCATTCATTAATTTTACCTTAATTGCATCACGGATTTTGTCCAGTTTCGCATGAGGTGACTGCTTGACAGGTAAGAAACGAAACATATTAGGAAGACTCGATATAGGAGCATTTTCAGTGGACTTCACTAGTGAAGTAAATGCATTTACGAATGCTACGGGCACGCAATCAAGAATTCCTTGGTTCCATTTGCTGTCCCAGAGGATATTTTCCCTTGATGAGGCCAAGAGAAAATCTGCTTGGATTATAAATGGGAAATTTGTGACGGTTTCAGTTGGTAAAAATGCATACACACCGGGATAGTTTGCGCTTTGGAGTCTTGTCTCTATTGGGAAAGCCAATGCGATAGTCCACTCTTCAACTTCCCTTCGGACATCAACTTTATTCTCCTGCTTAACAGGAAATCTTTGTTTCCACATGTAATAGTCGCATTCACCATTGACTTTGTGGTTAGTTTCATCAGCAGTAAGACGAATCGAGTACGAATCTGCATCCATGCTCTTTGAAGTAACAAAGTCTTTCTCGCAAGATATGGATATTGCATTCACACTGTTTTCCCGGACAGAAAGGCGCTTTATCTTAGAAAGAAACAAAAGCACCTCAGGGCGGATGCTTGAAAGCTGATCTTTGACTGCTTTAACTTTATCTGGCTTCAGTGGTAACACAAGAATTGTGGTTGGAAGGGCGGTCGCCGAACCATATATGCTTTTAATGGCGGATAGAGTCGGGTCCTTATTGACCCATTCAGGAACAATATAACCAAGGTTACATCGCGGACAGGGTTTTTCGTTAAATTTTATCTGATAACCGTTACTGAATATGTAAGGCTGAGATGTTATCAGAAATACACTCTTAAATCCTATGCCTGAAAAAACAAGTACAAGATTCATCAGAAGCAGTACTAAATGAGATGCATAATTAGAATAGAATATGGTAATTTGACTACTTAAGTTGAAATAAAAAAAAAACTGAAGTTTGGCTTATTCAGGTTATGCAAACCCGCCCTGGTAACCCGTTGAATCACCGACCTGACTATTCCAAACCCGATTAACCCCAAACCCAACCAAATAGCGCGTACCCCTACATACACATACACAAAGAGATTATATATATTTGCAACCGAATTTGACTAAAAATATTCATAGTCATATCAAACTACGTTAAGTGAACAAAATCTAGGCGTTTCAGCATAATTTAACACCACAAGTAATCGTGTCGTGTCTAACTAGTTATTCTAGCTCTATGTGCACATGGATAAATAATAAATAAACAATGAGAAATAAAAAATTGGAGATGAACCTTTCTCGCCAATATAGCCACGCTTACGAAGCCCTTTCTTCGTAGACAGTCCCACACTACAAACAGAATCAACGTTTTTACGTGAAAACCCTATTTCATTGTTGAAAACCAACAAAGTTGCTGGAGCTCCGGTCTTTGTTATGTCCTTTGACGTAATCACAAACTCCATTGTTGGATCCACTCCTTCTGAATACTCGTTATCCTCAGCATTCTGTAAACAATCATTAAACCAAAAAACACCTTAAAGTTGATCCATCATTTATCATCCCCAAATCACTTAACAAACAAGTAAAGCATTAGGCCGACTGTACGTGAACTATTTGGTGTTTATGTTTGTTCATTTAATAAATGAACGGAAATGAACTAGGAGTTTCGTTCGATTAACCTAACTGAAAGAACATGAACAGAGCCATGTTTGTTCAATTGTGTTCGTGAACATTTGATAATGCATGCATTCATTTTATATTTGTTCATTAAAGGTTTTTAATACTCTTACTTCAATCTTATCATATAGATTTAAGCAAAATTGTTGTCTACAAAACTAAAATATATACGATGTTGAAGTATTAATTCAAATCTGGTACAGGTCATGGGTCAACTCATTTAAGTTTATGGGTCAGTTACTTTATTTTATTATTATCCAAAAGAGTCGCCGTCTTCTCCAAGTTATTCAGTTATGCACATGTGTTTATTTTCATTAGGCTAAAAGTAGTAATCCCTGTTTTATCTCAACAAAGTCATGTAATCATGGTCACGTAGGTTAGTTCAGTTTTTTATTATGTTTTTGAGTCTTTCTTTCAGTTGTAATCCGTTGGCTATTTAAAGCCCCTTGATTAATGAAGTGATGACTTGTGACGGCAACAATATTTGTTAATCGATTGCTCTTGATCCAACATACGAGTTTATGTGATTAACATATATGTAAATATGAATGTTAAATAAAACACCAACACAACTACTATTCTTGGTTAGCCAAATTTGTTATATTCATTTCATTAATAAACGAACACGAACAAAAAGTTTTTTCCAGTTAGTTTTCCGCAACCCTTTCGCTTGTCCGATAAAAGCAAATAAGAACATGTACCTGAATTAGTTCCATGAGGAAGTGAACATCTTTGGCGTAAAGCTCAGCAGACAGATTCTTTGATGAAGATCCTCCGTCAATGGATTCGCTTTTCCGCCTATCGAAAACTTCATCCGCCGTATCTCCTCCACGTGAGCCTTCGCCGCGGACGCCATTACAGATGAGAAACACAAAATCTGTACGTATAAAAACGGTTAGTAAGCTAATACTTAATAATCAATCGCATTATAATTTATGATAAATAATAATTACATGTTACAGATGACATACATGGTGAGGAAGAAGACCAGAACTCTGTGTTAAGTGACTAGAATCTTTTCATTCAATAATATATATTTATTTATATATAGTTAGAAGATATTGTGTTTATAATAGGTTTGAAATTTGAATATTGTAAATCTTATCCTAAAATATTTGAGCTCCTCGTTTAGTTAGTTATATTGTATCAAAGCGATTATGATTCACCATTTTTTTTTCTCTCGTTAATCAATTGGTATAAATAGGTACAAGAGAAGAAGGCCAAATATTTTGGGATATGATTTAAAGTTTTTAAACTTATTATAAATTATATACAATATCTTTTTAATATATAAATACTGTTGGAAATTTTAGTATAATAATTATTGTAATACAATTATTATTACCAGTGTAATTCTATTTGAATGAAAAATCGACAAGTTGTAAGAGTTAATTGAGAAGCGTTGCATTATAGTTAACGGTATATTAACTCAAGAACTTTGATTGGGACATGACTCATGTATATACACTGCCATAGGTTCATGGATCAAGTTTGGACATAGAAAAAA
Source organism: Bidens hawaiensis (assembly GCF_021521415.1). Lineage (NCBI taxonomy): Eukaryota > Viridiplantae > Streptophyta > Magnoliopsida > Asterales > Asteraceae > Bidens > Bidens hawaiensis. Next base: position 21,313 of record NW_027491668.1, read on the forward strand.
TTGTTCATGCAATCTCACACACAATCAGAAGTATTTTCATACTTTTCGATTTTACGCGCTCTTGTTTCATATATAGTTCAACTGCTAGGCTAATCCCGGCAGTGCTTCCTGCTATGGTTGTTGTACCCTAGGAGACAGACGGGTTCACATGGGTGGCCCGAAATATAAAGGACCTTTGTTTAACAATAATAGTTCTCTTTGTATTTCATTTCTTTATTTCCTTGTATTGAAATCGGGAATATTGTAGAAATTTATCTTGTATTTCATCTTCCGCTTTAAAGCTTTTCTTTTTTAGATGAAGAAGAACCCTTTGAGATAAATAAATGGGCTTGAACCCTTTTAGTGATACAATATGTTAATTTTATTTATTAGTTGTAAATCAATATTTTTTTAATTATTAGTTATAACTCAATATTTTCAATTAATTAGGTGGTAATATGTTAAATTTTAATTTAAGTTTAGTATATAAATATTATTATTTTATTTGAAAATGGAGGAAAGTGATAAATTGGTGATCATTTCCATGATATTGTGAAAGATAGTGAAGTGGAGTGAGTTATGATGCGGTGCTATCATGACACTGTAAAGTGGGAACAAAATGGCATCCACAATTCCACACCTTATAGTCTTATGTATGTTTGTTTTCCAGTATGTGCTATACCTTCCTATATAAATTGTTTCCAATTGCAGAAAATGGCAATAATACTTTCACAAAACCGTACAAGAGAAGTGAAATTGCATTTTGCAAATTATGAACAAGAGTCCATTAGCTTCCCCTTTTGTGTTGGATTATACAACATTTAAAATGACCCAACCAAAATGGCATTTAAAACCAAAATTACACATCTCCTAATGGCTTACTTATGACTTATCTACCTTCTGCTTTCATGTACCTCTGAAACAGGTTCTTTGCTTTTGAACCCAAAATCCATTGATAGACTCACCGAGGTCGGAAGGAAGGATCGAATGAACTTGCGCGACGGTTCTCGTTTGCTCTTTTTTCTCCTTGAAGACCCGATGGTCCCCGGTTCTTTGACTGATCTTGACGACTTTGAATCGAAAATTGAGGACCCGAATGAGTTGTCATCGTTTGTTGTGAACGATGTGGGCCTGCCGTTATGTGTTGGGTACCCGAGGGCTGCGTCTTGATGGGGTGGTGGGAATTTCTCACTCTTGCTTTTGGCGGTTGCTTCGGTTACAGCTCTTCTTCTCTGGAAAGAGAAATGGGTCAAAAGTCTACTCGACATGCATAAAACCTCCTAAATCATTTTTATTCAAAAATTTAAAATAAAATTATTATTGTGATGGCAATGTTTTTAATGTAACTAATTGCACAGATGGTCCTGTGGTTTGGTTATATTGCAACTTTAGTCTCCAAGATAAAAAAAAAATTACACGTTTAGACCAACTGTTTGTCAAAACGTAACAACAATGGTCCCTGGATTGGACGGCAATTAACTTTTTCCATTAAACGCAAGAATGACCAAGATACCCTTTACATATGGTATCTTGGTCATTCATGCACATCCAATAAAGGGACCATTACTGTTACGTTTTCACAAACAATTGGTCCGAACCCATAATATTAATTTAAACTTGGGAACCAAAGTTGCAATATGATCAAACCACAGGACCATCCATGTAATTAAATCTCTTTTATATTGGTTTGCAAAATATATGAGATTATCATGCAAATATTATTTCAACTTGCATTTTAACCTAGATTTTAATTCTGGTATATTGGTTTTTATTAATCCCAACTATTACCTTTTGGTCACTGTCGGCCCCAACTAATGAATTGGCTACCGACGGTCCCAACTTTTAACGTATTTGTTCCTAATGGTCCGCGACTAACAGAATCCTAACGCCGTTAGTTTCAAGTCGTCAGAAAAACATCTTTGGCCAGAAAAATCAAATTTGTTGCCGGAAAACACCACCTGAACACCACAACCACCACCAATTGACTCACCGCCAACCAACTACCACCACTTGAGCACCATCAATCGATTCCGACGATGGTTCTAGGGTTTCCGGCGACCTCAATAATTGGGGTTTTTTACTAAAAAAAAGGTTCCTAAAGGTCTGATACAAAGTTACCAAGATGTTTGGGACGAAAATGTTGGTTTTCGGGAAAAGATTTGAGTTTTCCGGCCAAAAACGTTTTTCCAGCGACCTGAAACTAACGATCTTAGGATTCTGTTAGTCGTGAACCGTTGGGAACAAATACGTTAAAAGATGGGACCGGTAGTGACCAAAAGACAATAGTTGGGATTAATAAAAACCAATATACCTTTAATTCTCAACACTAAATTTTAATACTGTTAATGTCCAAGTACTAAAATCAAATGAGATAACCTTTATACATTAAACTTGACTTTTGGATTTCTAATTATATGACCACTTGGTTTTCAGCTTTCAACTAAAATCATAAACATTTAGAAGTACTTGTGATTAATAACAGAAAATAAAGATGTTTCACTTACATCTAAGTTGGATTGGATCTCTGCATTGGCTTCTGGAGCTGGAACCGCACGACTAACCCTTTCACGTGGTCTTGTTCTTCTATTTCCATCAATAGCATGAGATTTCCCACTTAAGCCTCTTTGCCTGTGAATAAATAATAAAAAAATTGCTTCAAAGTTTTAGAGAAAATAACTGGAAAACATTTTGTAAGGTTAGCAACCTTCTAGCTTCTTCCTCCCTTAATTTGACATCTATTTCTTTGCTGGGAGGGTATTTTGGTAATTCTGACGGTTCACACGCGTAAGGTTCAGTGGTAAAAAACTGCAAAAAAAGAAAAGTAAGATTTCAATGGATTCCATTATGCTCAAATCGAACCATTTTTAATGCACACGCAAGATGTTACTCACATTGCTATTAAGGGCTGATGTGGCAGAGCCGCGGTCTTTAGGATCAATTGCAAGGAGAGTTTCTAGTAAAGGTAAAGAAGAAGATGGAAAATCTTTATATGTTTCTGCTAAACAGCGTTTGTACGGATGTTGTGGCTTGAAAAGAGTAGCGTTTGGTAAGCGGTATCGTTTCCAATATTCCTCTGATGGAGAACCACATAATTTAAATATCTTGTGCAGTTGTTCAACCTGAAGTTAAAAATGGTTCATTTTAGCACGGGTCACCCTAAAACGGTCATGTCAGCGCAGGTGGGCTGGCTTGGACCCACAAACACCTTTCTAACCTTTTTTCTTTAACATTTTGTACACACTACTAATCTATACTTTAAAATAAAACGATTTAGAAGGTTGTATCATGCATGCATTAAAAATATGCTATGGGTGGCTTTCAACTCGAGATCAGCTCGCTAAAAGCTCAAACAGAGTCGAGCTTGAACGAGCTCAAGCGTAGATATAAGCTTGTTTAATAAACAAGCACGGGCCAGAGCTTCGATTATCAAGCTAGAGTTGGCTCACGAGACAAAACGGGCCTATTATTTATATAACTTAATTTAACATATTTGTATATATTTATATAATAATATTTATTAGAATACAAATATAAATATGATAAAAAAGAATAACTAATAAGTAAACTATTATTTATAAACGAGTCACGCCGATCCAATCTCGAGCTTTATACACCCAAATTTGACATGTACCTCTTTGAGCTATTTTTTTGTTTGGCCCGTTTAAGATAAAACATAACCGAGATCGACTCATTTATAAATGGGTCAAAATTGCCACCTAACATCACTTTCACATATATTACTTTACGGTAATGTTATTCAACATATGCTTGCTTTAATATCAGCATAAATCGAAAACTAACAAGTATGGAATAGACAAGAAAGGTACAAAAATTGAACCTTTCTCAAGATTCTTTTAATCTAAATAATGTAATAAAATTTCAAAGTATAAGGTTTTCGTATTTTTACCTCTGTTCGTCCGGGCAATATTGGCTTCCCAGCAAGAAGCTCAGCCAAAATGCAGCCAGCACTCCACAGGTCAACACCGACACCATAATAAGTAGCACCGAGAAGTAGCTCAGGGGGTCGGTACCAGAGGGTAACAACACGACTAGTCATCGGTTGCTTTTGTTGTGGATTAAAAAAAGAAGCCAGCCCAAAATCAGCTATCTTTAGGATTCCATCATTGTCAATTAGTAAATTTGAGCCCTTAATGTCACGGTGCAGCACACCGTTCTCGTGGCAATGCTCGAGCCCAGAAAGTAGTTGTTTTATGTAGCACTTAACCTGCCCACATGATTATTATTTCAGGCGTGCATAAAACTAGGAATATTTACGGCATATATAAAGCAAATGTTTATTGATATTATATATCATATTATCATGGAAATTATAAGTAGAGTATTTGTGTTGTTAAAATGTTATGTAGTGGATAACTAGAGGGGGTAAATTGTCAATTAGTAGAACTTAGAGGGTCATAACTGTAATGATCAACAAACTTATCAAAGTTAGTTGACATTCTTATACTTAACCATCTGGATCATTAATGAGTATGAAAAGGTTGAAAATTTACTTGCTAATAAGGGAACCGAACAAACACAAACGGAGTATGTTTGTGTTCGTTCTTTTATGTTTTAACTTTAACCGAACAAGCGATCGAAGACGAATAATTAAGCGTAAGGTTTACTAGTTCGTGTTCATTCGTTAAGAAAATTAACAAGAACATAATTTAGCATAGATGAACGTACATAACTAAGCTTTAAAAAGTTAAAATTAACGTGAAGAACAATGTGTTGGGCCTAAAAAAATATTAAAACTATACTAAGTTGTAACTGGCCAATATTAAATGAATATATTAGCGAAACGTAAACGAACGAACTTAAACTGACGAACATAAACGAATGTAAACAAATCTTAAAAACGAGCGTTCAGAACATAAATAAATGTGCGTTTAACTAAATTTACGAACCAGATGGTTAAGTTAAACTATATCAACTGGCTTTGATAAGTTAGTTGATCATTACAATTATGACCATTTAGTTCTACTAATTGACAATTAGCCCCCTTTATTTATTCACTAGATAACAAAAAGTTTTTCCTTTATCATCACTTCATTACATGATGAAAACTTCAATCCTTATATAAGTATATTCTTGACTTTATTACAAATCCATAGTTTTTCACAATTGTCTAGAACCAAGCAAATTTCTTAATCGCGTGGTACCAATATTTTTAATCATTACTTTTCATAGTCAACATCAACGCAATTTAAGACATAAACGACACAAAACAGAAGATTCGACGGTATTCTTAGCCATTAAAACTATTAAAAAAAACAATAAAAACATATTTCTGGATACTATCTAATGGACAAAACCAGAAAGCAACAATGTGAGAAAGCACAATAAACAAAACCATGAGACAGGTACAACCATACATGCCAGCAATAATAAGACAAATACAACAACTGTATCACAATAATCAATATAAAGACCAAAATAAGGTCAATTATAATCAATGACATCAACATTAATTGCAAACATAATTATTAAACTAAATTTAAGTCCAAATCTATCTTAATCAATTAATTGATAACATCATAATTTATTCATAATTATAAAACTAGGTCTGAGTCTTGAAAAGTACCTGTGGCTCAGTAAATTTGACACCTTGAACGGCTGCAAGACCGGAAAGATCATGTTCCATGTATTCGAACACGAGGTAAAGACTACAAGACATTCTTGATGTAACCAATCCTTCAAGCTTGATAATATTGGGATGATTTAGCTTCTTTAATATAAGAATCTCTCTAGCCATGAACTTAACACTTTCGGGCTCTAAATTATCGAACCTAACTTTCTTTAAAGCAACTATCTTTCCTGTAATCAAATCCCTAGCTTTATATACATTGCTATATGTCCCTTGCCCAATCTATAAACAAACATAATGTTACACAATAGCACAAACGAATCTCACGTAGAAAATAAAGAACACGACAATATAACGTGGTTTAAGTCCATGGCTACAACTCGGGTTTCTCTTTGTTAGCTAAAGTGCAAGATTACAATTACATAGCAGAGAGTAATTAGTTTTAACAATAATAATTTAATGAACAGAAAACAAAATATGGGCCTGAAACCGGTCCCCAGTCTTGAGCTCAATCCCAAACCCTTCACAAAAGGTGCGCATGAAACAAAACAAAAAAACGATCCGAAACTGGAATAACCAAACCGAAGCAAGAAATGACGGTTTGGTTTTATGCCTTTGTAAAAACCGAACTCACGGTTCAGTATTGGTTTTGCATGTAATAAAAACCAATAAACCGAACCAAACCGAAATTACAGCTTTTCATTTCTATTTTTTAAGTTAAGTAATTTATAAGAATTTAATAAATATGCAAAGCAAATATATTTTACTAAAATGTATAATAATTAATTATTATTAATTAACATAATAATTTAGACCCAAACTCATTACTTTAGGCCAAATACTTTTTTCGACCCAAAATTTTTAAGCTCAAATAGCAAAACTGAAAAACCAGAAACCGAACCCAATAAAAAACTGAAACATAATGGATTTCAAAAATTCAAATCCAGGAGTTACGGTTTTTTTCGCCCACACCCGTGAAACACGAAATTCAACTACCAAATACAATCTAAGAACTAACCTTGTCAATTTTCATTTTAAGTAATTTATACGAATTTAATAAATATGTACCTTAAAACAATATTTTAGCCCAAATATATAATAATTATTATTTATTAATTAACAAAGTGGCTTAGGCCCAAATTAATTATTTTGGGCCAAATATTTTTTCATCCCAAAATTTTTAAGATCAAATGAAAATATGGAAACCGAAAAAACCAAAACTGAACCGAACATAAACCAAAACCAAAACCAAAACCAAACATTTTTCAAAATTTCAAAACCAAGGTTCCAGTTTTATAATTCAATTTTAGCTCAAAACCGAGCCCCACACACCCCTAAAACACAAAATTCAACCATCAACACAAAATCAGGGCCAACCTTACGGTTCAGTTTTGGTTTTGCATGTAATAAAACAGAAGAGACCGAACCGAACAGAACCAAATTTATAGATTTTCATTACTCATTTTTTATTTTTAAGTAATTTATAAGAATTTAATAAATGCTTAAAAGCAACCATTTTTTTTACCCAAATGTATAATAATCAATTATTTATTAATTAATTAACAAAATAATTTTGACCCAAATATAGATTTTCATTAGTCATTTTTTTATTTATAAGTAATTTAATAAACACTTAAAAGCAAACATTTTAGACCCAAATATATAATAATCAATTATTTATTAATTAATTAACAAAATAATTTCGACCCAAATTCCTTTTTGCCCCAAAATTTTTAAGCCTCAAATGGAAAAACTAAACCTTAAAACCCAACATTTTTCAAAATTTCAAAAACCAAAGCTTCAGTTTTTATTTCAAAACCGACCCAAACCGAACCACGCACACCCGTAAAACACAAAACCCAACCATTAAACACAATCTTAAAACAACCTTATCAATTTTCTCAAACGTATTAGCCCGCCGCGGCGTCCAATCTTTAACAGCATCACCGGCCACACCACACAGCCACGCCGGCCACCCTTGATTCGTCTTCAAGCTATACGCCGGCTTCAGTCTCCGACGATCGGGAACTGACTGCCGGAGTTTGTCAGCTCCGGACACGCACACCAAGTGTTCGACGTTATGCTTAGCTGAAGTTTGTTGTTCACCGTTTGAGGTGGGTGTTGGTGGAGTGGTTATGGCTCGTTTACAGAGCACACATCCCATTGTTATAAGGTGGGATTAAGTTGTTTGGGGTGACATTAAGATGGAAGATGGGGGTAGTGGGAGTGAGTGTGTGTGGTGGGTGTGAATTAATTGGTGGGGTTGATTGTACTGAACACTGCTGGGTTAAAAAGAGTTGCAGAGGAAGGAAGGGTGTGTGTTTGTTGAAGAGGAGAGAGGGTGTGTTGGAGGTATTAATGGTGTGGAGGGTAAAATGGTCATTTTTTGGATTTAGTTGTTTCAAACTTTCAATAGATTTTTAACTAGATCATGAATCTAAATAAGCTATAGTTATAGTAGGGTTGGCTCATATTTCATAATCCAGGCTTGGGTTTTTTTAATGGTGATCTAAGTTTTTAACTGTCATTTTGGATGCATATTGTTGGTTACGAAGAATTTAAGCCAAGTCTTGTGAGGTTGTTGGTTTGAATCAGAAGCCTACCCGGATTTTAGTCATTAATCCAAGATATAGTAGGACTATGGGGAGTATGGTTCGGTAAAACCTTGAATCGGTTTACTTTAAATGAGTTTGAGTCTGAATTTGATTTTTAGTTATAGAGGTTGAGTAGACTTGTAAACTTAAATGAGGTCGTTATTTATATAAGTTTTATTAAGAATTAAATGTATATTTGCATTAGGGGTGTTTTTCGGGTTATTTATTTGGGTTCGGATTGTTTGGGTTTGAGCTCAAAGCAAATTGACCCAAATAAGGTCGGGTTGTTCGGTTTTCTGGTTAAACGGGTCGGGTTTCAGATTTAAAAAGTTAAAAAAATTATTCACCTTTAACAAGATCATAAATAAGTAAAACCATAATTCAAATGAGTTAAAAGAAGTTGCTTAACTCAGACTTTTTGTAAGTATCTTTTGACGAATATTCAACCGATAAACATTTCAGCATAATAATCTTACAATATTAATAAAAGAAAATGTTGAAGCTTAGGTGTCAAGACTACATTTCTCATAATTTTTAATCTCTCATACAATTCATTCTAGCTATCCATGGGTCATGGGTCAAAATCATTTTGTCAAGCGGGTTATAACATAGTGTGGATTTTATAACGTAGTGTCATTTTCATGCCTAAAGTTTGACCAACTACGCAACTTTAGCACATCTTTTAAATTTCTTGCAAATTCATACCCGGCTTTTCCAAACCATGTTACTTTAGTAATTTTTGTTAACCCGTTTATTTTTTCCTTTAAGTCTACATTAAATTAATTCATAAGTATGTTGAGAATCCCAATTGAAATAACAGACCTTGTTTATTTTTATCGTTTGATAAATCTCGTATAATACAAGGGTTCAAAAGATAGTTGTGTATATTCAAAAAATGGTTTTCGCTATATGAAGCATCCATCATAGGGAATGAAACATATGCTAACATCTGTACAATCTTTCACTTTCCATTTTAACATAATAAACCTTACTGGCATATCACCCACACACATGTTTAAATTCTGCCATAATTATTCCCATATTAATCTAACATCTAATAAATTAGACTACCAAAATAATACATTAGCTTTGAGTTATTCGGGTTATTCGAGTCTACCCAATTAAGGATATTCCAACTCAAATACCGACCCAATGTTTGATCTCGGTTCGGGTTGGAAGTTTAATCGGGTTGGGTAAATTCGGATTAGGTTATTCGGATCCTGGGTCGCTTCTTATCAGGTTCGTTATTTGAGTACGGTTAAAAAAACACCCCTAATTTGCATGATAATAACTATTTATATAAAACTATGATATTATATTTAATTATTTATACTAATTCACTACTATACATTGTCTTATATATAAAACTCCAGTTATAAATATGAGGAGGGGTAGCCTCCGCTATCCCTCAACGTTTTACCGGTAATGTAAAAAAAAATTTGGTTGATTTTCGTGTTTCGTTACCCCTAAACAAAATATAATGTTACCCCTATGTATTTTAAGCGCAACCAATTTAATACTTAAACCCAACGAAAGCCCACTTAAGTTATAAAGCCCAAACCAAAAAACCCAATAACCCAAATAATACAATAAAAAAAAAGAAACAGACCTCAGACCTGGTACTCTGCTCACGACACTACAACCAGCCACCACCACGACACCTCCACCTCCACCTCCAGCCACCTACAGCCAGTCCGCCACCAGCCACCTCCATCTCTAGTCACCGCCAGTTCACTTAGCCACTCCACCTCCGGGCTCTCATTCTTTCCTGTAAGATTTCTTGTATTTAGGGAGTTAGGGTTATGTTTAAATTGAAATTAATTTGGGATTTAGGGTTTATGTTTAAATTGGAATTGATTAGGTATTTAGGGTTATGTTTAGTCGGTATTAATAAGGGATTTAGCCGTTTAGGTTTATGTGTAAATTGGAATTGATATTAAGTTTTTGGTTCAAATTTTGTTTAGGGAACTTTGAAGGTGAGTAAACAGCCTCTTATTATCAACCTTTTTAAACATCAAAAACGATGACATTAGTTCATCACCAAGTTTAAATATTCCAACTTCAAGTTCAAACACGTGCGACTCTTTTATTTTCTTATTTAATTAAATATTGTGTTTATCAATATTTTAGTTGAGTAAACTTTAAAACTACTCATTAACAATATGTGTTTGATCTTATCGAAAGATATCAATAAAATCATTGTATTAGTAGGTTAATAAGTTTGAATAATTTTTACAATATAATTTGTAACACCCCGACCGATGGCGGATTATACATCGGGGCGCTACGAATTGTTTCATTACTCGTGACACTATTTGGGTGTCAATATTTAATAAATACATTTCATTGCGCATGCGCATAACACACCATAAAGTAACATAAATCACATGTCATAACTCATAATATTCAAATACATAAATTTGTCTTGTTATATTTTAAACTAGGTCCAAAGTAAAAGAAAACATCCTACGTGTCCTCGAGTTTCCAAAAGCAGCTACAGCAAACCTGAACATGTGTTAAAATAAAACGTCAACACTTGCGTGTCGGTGAGAAATCAAGTTTAATAGATATAAATAGATAATAACAAAGCACTGCGCGCAACATGTGTATAACTGGTGTTCAACATAGTGTGTAAACAGATTGTGATCAAGCCTAAATAGATCATAGCTCATAGTTCATAGCGTGCTCCAGATCGAGCAAAAACAAATAATCATTCGTGTATGTGCAAACAAACCAAGAAAATCGTAACGATAGGTCTCCCGTGTTCATCTAATGGATCCATGAAAACTTCGGAATAGGCCGATCAAAGCGGTTAATGTGACAACTGCCCAATCCGACCCGACCCAGGTACCCGTTTTCGAATCCGATTCTTTTTATGATTTAAAATTTGATTATTAATCTTTGTAAATTTAACATTAAATAAATCATATATATATATATATATATATATATATATATATTTTATATTACTTACTAATACTAATAATTTCTTTTCCGCCGACCCGTCCCTTTCTTTCTTCTCTCCGTCGTCCCGCCTCCTTTTTTCTCTCTTGTCGCCGTCCCGCCCCTCTGCTTAACCCTTACGCCTTGAACCCCTTTTTCTCTTAACTCTTTGCTTGTCCTTTGGTTCTTCCAGCCTAAGGATGTCTGCGCAGCTCCACGCGCCAGACTCCTTACAAGGAAGCCCGCGTGAAGACCAGCTGTTCCTGCGATACGTGAGGCGAACTGTTCCCGCGACGCGCTAGGGATTGTAGTTCTTCCCGCGATGCGCTAAGGATTTTAGTTCTTCCCGCGATGCGCTAAGGATTATAGTTCTTCCCGCGGCGCGCTAAGAATTGTAGTTCTTCCCGCGACGCGCTAAGGATTGTAGTTCTTCCCGCGGCGCGCAAAGGATTGTTCTGTCTGCCTTCGCCCTCGCGCGCGCTCGAGTCTTCTCGCGCTAGACCTTAAGTCTTTTCTTCAGTTTAGGTCAGCCTGTATGCTTTTGAAATATCTTATCTTTTGTATGAGCACTGTAGGTCAGTTCCGACATCTGTCCGAAAAGCCACTTTCGGCGCAGCATGCGCACCAATCCTATTGGTTGACAGAAAAAGTGACTGACATAATCTTTTGAAATCTTCTTTTGCATGTCTTGAACAGTGCTTTATCTGACACCTCCCATGCTTTACCTGTAACCTGTCAGCTTTTCCCCATCCCCTGCAGCTGCCGGCATATCTTTTGATATCTTTTGCTTTTGTTTTCTTGTGCTTTTTAATATCTTTTGCTTGATTTGACAAGATCTTTTCCCCTTTTCAAGGGATTGTGTTCCCTTGGGTTTTCCTATAAATTAAGTTATTTCTTGTCTATTAACACTACACACACTACACTTAATCTCTCTCCCTTTTGCTCTGCCGTAGTTCCTCAGCAGCGCCTCCAACTCTTCTCCTTGCATCCGTCTTCTCTTCTGTTCTGCCCAGAATCTCGGTAAAAATAAATATATATATTTTAATTTGTTTAACTAACAAAAATCGATACTTACTGCATATATTCAAGACATAAAAACAAATCGTTAAACCAATAACCTCTTATTTATAGGTTAACTTGTGCTTGTTTAAAATTTGGATTCCTGCATTATCTTTCAACGCACCGTTTACAAGTGAGTAATCTCGTACTTAATCCCCTTTTATTTTTAACGTTTTGGGATGTTCATGTGTTCGTACAACTTGAGTCTTAAACTTGTTTATGAAGCTTATGTGCGCAAAACCCCATGTGTTATGGACGTTTACTTGGCTGTTTATTTGTATGTGTGAATCATTAACCGCTTTGTTCGGCCTATTCCGAAGTTTTCATGGATCCATTAGATGAACACGGGAGACCTATCGTTTACGGTTTTCTTGTTTTGTTTACACATGCACGTATGATTATTCGTTTTTGTGCTCGATTGGGAGCACGGATTGAACTATGAGCTATGATCTATTTAGGCTTGATCACAATCTGATTACACCCTATGCTAAACCCCAGTTATGCACATGTTGCGCGCAGTGTTTGTTATTATCTATTTATATCTATTAAACTTGATTTCTCACCGACACGCAAGTGTTGACGTTTTATTTTAACACATGTTCAGGTTTGCTGTAGCTGCTTTTGGGAATCTCAAGGACACGTAGGATGTTTTCTTTTTCTTTGGACCTAGATTAAAATGTAACAAGACAAATTATGTTATTTGAATATTTTAAGTTATGATATGATTTATGTTACTTTACGATTTGTGTCCTGCGCGTGCGCAATGAAAATGTATTTATTAAATATTGACACCCAAATAGTGTCACGAGTAATGAAACAATACGTGGCGCCCCGATGTATAATCCGCCATCGGTCGGGATGTTACAGATTGGTATCAGAGCTCCGTGACTTTAGGATTAGGTGGTTAGACGTAACGACCTAGAATACCTAAGAGTCCCTTCTCGCGCATGAGAAATATCTCATGTTTGCGCGCTAATTGTTATTTACTTGATATTTATAAAATATGCTTGCGCATACGCAGCACATGATTTCGTGTTTTATCCGCGATCTTTCGATTTTTATTGTTAAATTTCAATTTATTTCATATTCGTTTGTTGTTGGGATTTAGCATTGAAAATCCGAAAAGTCATGGTGATACATGAATAGTTGATTTTCAATCCCCATTAACTTTATGTTTTAAATTGAAGATTTGAAAAGTCATGGTGATACATGAATTGTCAATCTCCAATATTCGTTAACTCGATATTCTAAATTGAAGATTTGAAAAGTCATGGTGATACATGAATTATCAATCTCCAATATTCATTTACTCGATATTTTAAATTGAGAATTCGGAAAGTCATGGTGATGCATGAATTGTCGATTTTCAATTCGAATTCATTACCTGTATTAAGTTTGCATTTAAATTCATATTTTACTTCAAAATTTGATAGCATTTAACTCCGCGAAACAAGCTTTACGACGATATACTTTGCGCTAAAACGATTTCCCATACCAAGATATTAACAAAAATTAAAACTTTTATAGAATGCCTCCGCTATTAGCTCGTCGTCATCAGAGGAGAGAAGCCTCGCGCAGACGAATGCAGCGTCGTTCCCAGGAAATGGCCGCCGCAATAGCCCAAGCCTTAAACCAAAATAATACCAACCCCTCCGGATACAATATTAAATCCTTTAATGCGGGTAACCCTCCGAAATTCACAGGGCTTGAGGGAGCCACCGTAATGCTCCAATGGCTCGAGAAAATTGAGAACACCTTCCTCCATACCCAATGCCCTCCAGACCGACGAACCTTATACGCCTCAAGTGTCCTAGAATCAAGGGCGCTTACTTGGTGGAACGGAGTAGCTCACGCGCGTGGCGTAGAGGCTGCTTCTAGCATGCTCTGGGAGGAATTCAAGGAACTTTTGACTAGAGAATTCTGCCCTCCCAACGAAATAAAGCGCCTTGAGGAGGAATTTTGGAACTTGAAGCAGTACAGTGGCGAAGCGCGCGAGTACGCTACACGCTTCCACGAACTAAGTTTGCTTGTCCCGCACCTAGTTACCCCTTCCCGCCGAGCCATCGAGAAGTTTCTTGGGGGTCTCCCCATGGAAATTCAAGATTCTGTATGGGCTAGGAACCCAGCAACCCTCTCTGACGCCATCGAGTTGGCCGCTGTGCTCAGCGACAACCATGTCAGGGCAGGAACCCTGTTCCTGCGGGGAGCCGAGAAGACCAAACTCACCAAGACTGTCCCAGAACCAACAGAAACCAAGCCAGAACCCTCAAACCGTAACAACCTCAAGCGTAGGCGCAGACCCAACCATCAAGCCTACGCGCTTACCAACCCGCTCGTTGTCCAGCAACCCGCCTACCAACCTTCAGTATACGCTCCTAACCCACTGTCAACCTACCCCACACCCCCTGTAGTCCATAACTATGCCTTAACCAATCCCGCACTCCCTGCCCCGTCAACTAAGAAACCTTACACAGGAAACCAACCCTTTTGCCCAACTTGTAGACTTCACCATCCAACTCAAGTCCCGTGTCGACAATGTAACCGATGTGGCCGTACTGGTCACACTGCTGAGAACTGTAGAGTCCTTCCCGCCAACCCAATCGCGCAAACACCACCAACTTACCCGCTAAACCCACAACCAACATACCCTAATCCACGACCCAGGTCGTGCTATAACTGCGGTGACCCCAGTCATTTCCGGAACGCGTGCCCGAGACTGCAAGTACAAATTACGCAAGCTAATCCGGTTAACCAAATTTCAAACCAAGTGACGCGCGGACGAGCCTTTAATATAACCGCGCACCAAGCGCAAACGAATAATGACGTGGTTAATGGTACATTTTTACTTAACGGACAATATGCATCTATACTTTTTGATACTGGCGCCGATAGAAGTTTTATTTCTCGCGCATTTGAACAAAAACTTGCGCGACCGCGAGTAAACTTAAACGAAAACTTTTCAGTTGAATTGGCTAATGGTGAAACTATTTTAATAAATTCCGTGATCAAAGATTGCACGCTTAACCTTAATGAACATGATTTTCTAATCGATCTCATTCCCATGCCTCTTGGAAGTTTTGATGTGATTATTGGAATGGACTGGCTCTCGCAAAATCGCGCCGAAGTAATCTGCGCCAAGAAGTTGATTCGCATTCCTCGGGAAAATGGTCAAGATCTTCATATCTACGGCGAGAAACCATCTAACGGTCTTAAACTTATGTCATGCTCTGAAGCCCGAAGACTTTTGCGGAAGAAATGTGTCGCATTCTTAGCTCATGTGGTCAAACCCGATGAAGGAAAGAAGAAACTTTCTGAAATCCCCATCGTGCGTGACTTTCCTGAAGTCTTCCCCGATGATCTTTCTGGTTTACCTCCCGCTCGGGAAGTCGAGTTTCGTGTTGATCTTGTCCCTGGTGCATCCCCTGTAGCCAAATCTCCTTATCGACTTGCACCCGCTGAAATGCAAGAATTAGCAAGTCAACTTCAAGAGTTGATCGGTAAAGGATTCATTCGCCCTAGCTCTTCGCCTTGGGGTGCTCCGGTGTTGTTCGTTAAAAAGAAAGACGGATCGTTTCGCATGTGTATCGATTACCGCGAGCTGAACAAGCTCACCATTAAGAACCGGTATCCCTTACCGCGTATTGACGACCTCTTTGATCAACTCCAAGGTGCCTCTTGTTTCTCCAAAATCGATCTCCGTTCTGGCTATCACCAGTTGCGTATCCGTGAAGAGGATATTCCCAAGACTGCTTTCCGAACCCGCTACGGTCATTTTGAATTCTTGGTCATGCCCTTCGGTTTAACCAACGCACCCGCTGTTTTCATGGATCTAATGAACCGGGTGTGTAGATCTTTCTTGGACCGATTCGTGATCGTGTTTATCGATGACGTTCTGGTGTATTCCAAAACCAAGGCCGAGCATGAACAACATCTTCAGTTGGTGTTGCAAAAGCTTCGAACCGAACAACTCTATGCCAAACTCTCCAAGTGTGAGTTTTGGTCGGATGAAGTACAGTTTCTTGGTCATGTTGTAAACAAGATGGGTATTCATGTCGACCCATCCAAAATTGAAGCAATCAAGAACTGGATTGCACCGTCCACTCCTACCGAAATCCGTTCCTTTTTGGGCTTAGCTGGTTACTACCGGCGATTCATCTCGAACTTCTCAAAAATCGCCTTGCCTTTAACAGCATTAACGCACAAAGGCAAACCGTATATTTGGGGCTCTAAGCAAGAAGAAGTCTTTCAAACGCTCAAGCAATTGTTGTGTGAAGCTCCTGTTCTAGCGTTACCTGAGGGTACTGACGACTTTGTTGTTTATTGTGATGCCTCCAATCAAGGTCTCGGTTGTGTACTTATGCAACGAGGCAAGGTTATCGCTTATGCGTCTAGGCAACTCAAAATTCATGAAAAGAATTATACGACTCACGACCTCGAACTTGGTGCAGTTGTATTTGCCTTAAAAATCTGGAGACACTACCTCTATGGGACTAAGTGCATCATTTACACAGACCATAAAAGCCTTCAGCACATTTTTGATCAAAAGGAACTTAACATGAGACAACGCTGATGGAACGAACTCATCAGCGATTACGATTGTGAGATCCGATATCACCCTGGAAAGGCTAATGTGGTAGCCGATGCGCTCAGCCGCAAACCCAGTCAACTCAACTGTATCTTGCCGCGCACGCAGCTTCACTTCGCGCTGATCCAAAGCGATCTTGAATCGCGCATTCGCGACGCGCAGCGCGCATCGATCAGCAAAGGCAACCTACGCGCCGAGTTAGCGTGTGGTGCAGAAGCGCATCTAGTCCCTAACCTGAATGGAACTCTCTGTTATCTCAATCGCATCTGGATCCCCAATGATGAGAATCTTCGCTCTGTCATACTGAGTGAAGCACACAAAACTCGGTATTCCGTTCATCCTGGTGCTGACAAAATGTACAAAGATTTGCGCCTTTCTTATTGGTGGCCTGGTATGAAAAAGGATATTGCTGTGTTCGTAGCTAAATGCCTAACTTGTTCTAAGGTAAAAGCTGAACATCAACGCCCATCTGGTTTGCTCGAACAACCTGAAATTCCTACGTGGAAATGGGAAAGTATAGCAATGGACTTTATCACCAAGTTACCCTTGACCGCAAGCAAACATGATAGCATTTGGGTTATAGTGGATCGATTGACCAAGTCTGCCCACTTTCTGCCCATTCGTGAAACCTACCGTGTTGAACAACTTGCGCATCTTTATGTCAAGGAAATTGTCTGCCGTCATGGTACTCCCTTGAGCATCATATCCGATCGCGATGACCTTTTTATATCTCGCTTTTGTAAATCTCTCCAAACTGCGTTAGGAACTCGTTTGGACATGAGTACTGCATATCATCCTCAGACTGACGGACAGTCTGAGCGAACCATCCAAACCCATGAGGATATGCTTCGATCTTGTGTTCTTGATTTTGGAGGTAATTGGGATTCACACCTACCTCTGATCGAGTTCTCTTATAATAACAGCTATCATTCCAGCATCGGTATGGCCCCATTTGAAGCACTTTACGGTCGAAAGTGCCGCTCGCCGATTTGTTGGAACGAAGTGGGTGAAGTTCAAATCACAGGACCCGAACTAGTTCAAGAGACAACCGATAAAATCGCCAAGATCCGTGATCATCTGCTGACTGCCAGAAGCCGACAGAAGAGTTACGCAGATCGCAGGCGGAAGCCTCTCGAATTTCTAGTTGGTGATCTTGTCCTCCTCAAAGTGTCGCCCTGGAAGGGTGTTGTCCGCTTTGGGAAGAAAGGTAAGCTTGCACCTCGTTATGTTGGTCCATTCAAGATTCTTGCGAGGGTGGGAAAAGTTGCCTACAAACTGGACCTACCGCCCGCGCTCAGCAATGTGCATCCAACTTTCCATGTATCCAATCTCAAGAAATGTTTAGCTGACGAGAACCTCCACATACCACTTGATGAAGTTCAAGTTGATGAGTCTATGCATTTCGTTGAGAAGCCTGTTGAGATTATGGATCGCGAGGTAAAGCAAACCAAGCGCAGTCGCATCCCTATTGTCAAAGTTCGTTGGCAGTCCAAGCGCGGAGCCGAGTTCACTTGGGAAAGGGAAGATCAGATGAAGATCAAGTACCCGCACCTTTTCTCTGGGCAACCTACTTCGAGATAAATTTCGGGACGAAATTTCTTAAAGTAGGGGAGACTGTGACAACTGCCCAATCCGACCTGACCCAGGTACCCGTTTTCGAATCCGATTCTTTTTATGATTTAAAATTTGATTATTAATCTTTGTAAATTTAACATTAAATAAATCATATATATATAAATTTTATATTACTTACTAATACTAAAAATTTCTTTTCCGCCGACCCGTCCCTTTCTTTCTTCTCTCCGCCGTCCCGCCTCCTTTTTTCTCTCTTGTCGCCGTCCCGCCCCTCTGCTTAACCCTTACGCCTTGAACCCCTTTTTCTCTTAAATTTTTGCTTGTCCTTTGGTTCTTCCCACCTAAGGATGTCTGCGCAGCTCCACGCGCCAGACTCCTTACAAGGAAGCCTGCGTGAAGACCAGCTGTTCCTGCGATACGTGAGGCGAACTGTTCCCGCGACGCGCTAGGGATTGTAGTTCTTCCCGCGATGCGCTAAGGATTTTAGTTTTTCCCGCGATGCGCTAAGGATTATAGTTCTTCCCGCGGCGCGCTAAGAATTGTAGTTCTTCCTGCGACGCGCTAAGGATTGTAGTTCTTCCCGCGGCGCGCAAAGGATTGTTCTGTCTGCCTTCGCCCTCGCGCGCGCTCGAGTCTTCTCGCGCTAGACCTTAAGTCTTTTCTTCAGTTTAGGTCAGCCTGTATGCTTTTGAAATATCTTATCTTTTGTATGAGCACTGTAGGTCAGTTCCGACATCTGTCCGAAAAGCCACTTTCGGCGCAGCATGCGCACCAATCCTATTGGTTGAAAGAAAAAGTGACTGACATAATCTTTTGAAATCTTCTTTTGCATGTCTTGAACAGTGCTTTATCTGACACCTCCCATGCTTTACCTGTAACCTGTCAGCTTTTCCCCATCACCTGCAGCTGCCGGCATATCTTTTGATATATTTTGCTTTTGTTTTCTTGTGCTTTTTAATATCTTTTGCTTGATTTGACAAAATCTTTTCCTCTTTTCAAGGGATTGTGTTCCCTTGGGTTTTCCTATAAATTAAGCTATTTCTTGTCTATTAACACTACACACACTACACTTAATCTCTCTCCCTTTTGCTCTGCCGTAGTTCCTCAGCAGCGCCTCCAACTCTTCTCCTTGCATCCGTCTTCTCTTCTGTTCTGCCCAGAATCTCGGTAAAAATAAATATATATATTTTAATTTGTTTAACTAACAAAAATCGATACTTACTGCATATATTCAAGACATAAAAACAAATCGTTAAACCAATAACCTCTTATTTATAGGTTAACTTGTGCTTGTTTAAAATTTGGATTCCTGCATTATCTTTCAACGCACCGTTTACAAGTGAGTAATCTCGTACTTAATCCCCTTTTATTTTTAACGTTTTGGGATGTTCATGTGTTCGTACAACTTGAGTCTTAAACTTGTTTATGAAGCTTATGTGCGCAAAACCCCATGTGTTATGGACGTTTACTTGGCTGTTTATTTGTATGTGTGAATCATTAACCGCTTTGTTCGGCCTATTCCGAAGTTTTCATGGATCCATTAGATGAACACGGGAGACCTATCGTTTACGGTTTTCTTGTTTTGTTTACACATGCACGTATGATTATTCGTTTTTGTGCTCGATTGGGAGCACGGATTGAACTATGAGCTATGATCTATTTAGGCTTGATCACAATCTGATTACACCCTATGCTAAACCCCAGTTATGCACATGTTGCGCGCAGTGTTTGTTATTATCTATTTATATCTATTAAACTTGATTTCTCACCGACACGCAAGTGTTGACGTTTTATTTTAACACATGTTCAGGTTTGCTGTAGCTGCTTTTGGGAATCTCAAGGACACGTAGGATGTTTTCTTTTTCTTTGGACCTAGATTAAAATGTAACAAGACAAATTATGTTATTTGAATATTTTAAGTTATGATATGATTTATGTTACTTTACGATTTGTATCCTGCGCGTGCGCAATGAAAATGTATTTATTAAATATTGACACCCAAATAGTGTCACGAGTAATGAAACAATACGTGGCGCCCCGATGTATAATCCGCCATCGGTCGGGGTGTTACAGTTAATGATCAACACATACAAATATACAACACTAGTAAACGTCCATAACACATGGGTTTTGCGCACATAAATTCATAAACAAGTTTAAGACTCAAGTTGTACGAACACATGAACATCCCAAAATGTTAAAAAAATAAAAAGGGATTAGGTACGAGATTACTCACTTGTAAAAGGTGTGTTGAAAGATAATGCAAGAACCAACTTTTAAACAAGCGAAAGTTAACCTATAAATAAGAGGTTATTGGTTTAACGATTGGTTTTTATGTCTTGAATATATGTAAGTCACTTAAACAAATTATTTAAGAAAAATTATATATTATTTATTTACCGAGATTTTTGGGCAGAAAAGAAGAGAAGACGGATTGCAAAGAGAGGAGTTGGAGGCGTCGCTGAGGATCTTCGACAGAGAGTAAGGGAGAAAGATTTTGGGGAGTGTTTAAGTGTGTGAGTGTGGTGTTTAATATCCAAGAAATTAGTTTTATTTATAGAAAAACCCTAGGGAACACATCCCTTGAAATGGGGAAAAAAGATCTTATCAAATCAAAGCAAAAGATACCAAAAGCAAAAGATATGGTGGCAGCTGCAGGGGATGGGGAAAGCTGACAGGTTACTGTTCATAGCATGGGAGGGGTCAGTCAAAGTACTGTTCAAGACATGGAAAAGAAGATTTTAAAAGATTATGCCAGTTACTTTTTCTAACAACCAAGAGGGTTGGTAAGCAAGCTGCGCCGAAAGAGACTTTTCGGACAGATGTCAGATCTGGCCTACTGTGCCCATACCTTGGCAGGTATAGCACAAAAGATAAGATATTTCAAAAGCATACAGGCTGGCCTAAACTGGAGAAAAGACTTAAGTGTCTAGCGTGAGAAGGCTTGAGTGCGCGAGGGCGAAGGCAGACAGAACAATCCTTAGCGCGCCGCGGGAAGAACTACAATCATTTGCGCGCCGCGGGAAGAACTACAATCCTTAGCGCGCCGCGGGAACAATTCGCCTCGCGTATCGCAGAAACAGCTGGTCTTTACGCAGGCTTCCTTGTAAGGAGTCTGGCGCGTGGAGCTGCGCAGACATCCTTAGGCGGGAAGAACCAAAGGACAAGCAAAGAATTAAGAGAAAAAGGGGGTTCAAGGCTTAAGGGTTAAGCAGAGGGGGCGGGACGGCGACAAGAGAGAAAAAGGGGCGGGACGCCGGAAAGGAATTATTATTATTATCATTATTATAATTAGTAATCTATATATTTATATTTTATAAATTTATAAAGATTATAATCAAATTTTAAATCTTAAAATCGGATCCGAAAACGGGTACCTGGGTCGGGTCGTATTTGGGCGGATGTCACAGTCTCCCCTACTTTAAGAAATTTCGTCCCGAAATTTATCTCGAAGTAGGATGCGCAGAGAAAAGGTGCGGGTACTTGATCTTCATTTGATCTTCCCTTTCCCAAGTGAACTCTGCTCCGCGCTTGGACTCCCAGCGAACTTTGACAATAGGGATGCGACTGCGCTTGGTTTGCTTCACCTCGCGATCCATAATCTCAACAGGCTTCTCAACGAAATGCATAGACTCATCAACTTGAACTTCATCAAGTGGTATGTGGAGGTTCTCGTCAGCTAAACATTTATTGAGATTGGATACATGGAACGTTGGATGCACATTGCTGAGCGCGGGCGTCAGGTCCAGCTTGTAGGCAACCTTTCCCACTCTCGCAAGAATCTTGAACGGACCAACATAACGAGGTGCAAGCTTACCTTTCTTCCCAAAGCGGACAACACCCTTCCAGGGCGACACTTTGAGGAGAACAAGATCACCAACTAGAAATTCGAGAGGCTTCCGCCTGCGATCTGCGTAACTCTTCTGTCGGCTTCTGGCAGTCAGCAGATGATCACGGATCTTGGCGATTTTATCGGTTGTCTCTTGAACTAGTTCGGGTCCTGTGATTTGAACTTTACCCACTTCGTTCCAACAAATCGGCGAGCGGCACTTTCGACCGTAAAGTGCTTCAAATGGGGCCATACCGATGCTGGAATGATAGCTGTTATTATAAGAGAACTCGATCAGAGGTAGGTGTGAATCCCAATTACCTCCAAAATCAAGAACACAAGATCGAAGCATATCCTCAAGGGTTTGGATGGTTCGCTCAGACTGTCCGTCAGTCTGAGGATGATATGCAGTACTCATGTCCAAACGAGTTCCTAACGCAGATTGGAGAGATTTCCAAAAGCGAGATACAAAACGGCCATCGCGATCGGATATGATGCTCAATGGAGTACCATGACGGCAGACAATTTCCTTGACATATAGATGCGCAAGTTGTTCAACACGGTAGGTTTCACGAATGGGCAGAAAGTGGGCAGACTTGGTCAATCGGTCCACTATTACCCAAATGCTATCATGTTTGCTTGCGGTCGAGGGTAACTAGGTGATAAAGTCCATTGCTATACTTTCCCATTTCCATATAGGAATTTCTGGTTGTTCGAGCAAACCAGATGGGCGTTGATGTTCAGCTTTTACCTTAGAACAAGTTAGGCATTTAGCTACGAACACAACAATATCCTTTTTCATACCGGGCCACCAATAAGTAAGGCGCAAATCTTTGTACATTTTGTCAGCGCCAGGATGAATGGAATACCGAGTTTTGTGCGCTTCACTCAGTATGACAGTGCGAAGAATCTCATCATTGGGAATCCAGATGCGATTGAGATAACAGAGAGTTCCATACAGGTTAGGGACTAGATGCGCTTCCGCACCACACGCTAACTCGGTGCGTAGGTTACCTTTGCTGATCGATGCGCGCTGCGCGTCGCGAATGCGCGATTCAAGATTGCTTTGGATCGGCGCGAAGTGAAGCTGCGTGCGCGGCAAAATACAGTTAAGTTGACTGGGTTTGCGGCTGAGCGCATCGGCTACCACATTAGCCTTTCCAGGGTGATATCGGATCTCACAATCGTAATCGCCGATGAGTTCGTTCCATCGGCGTTGTCTCATGTTAAGTTACTTTTGATAAAAAATGTGCTGAAGGCTTTTATGGTCGGTGTAAATGATGCACTTAGTACCATAGAGGTAGTGTCTCCAGATTTTTAAGGCAAATACAACGGCGCCAAGTTCGAGGTCGTGAGTCGTATAATTCTTTTCATGAATTTTGAGTTGCCTTGACGCGTAAGCGATAACCTTGCTCGTTGCATAAGTACACAACCGAGACCTTGGTTGGAGGCATCACAATAAACGACAAGGTCGTCAGTACCCTCTGGTAACGTTAGAACAGGAGCTTCGCACAACATTCGCTTGAGCGTTTGAAAGGCTTCTTCTTGCTTCGAGCCCCAAATATACGGTTTGCCTTTGTGCGTTAATGCGGTTAAAGGCAAGGCGATTTTTGAGAAGTTCGAAATGAATCGCCGGTAGTAACCAGCTAAGCCCAAAAAGGAACGGATTTCGGTAGGAGTGGTCGGTGCAATCCAGTTCTTGATTGCTTCAATTTTGGATGGGTCGACATGAATACCCATCTTGTTTACAACATGACCAAGAAACTGTACTTCGTCTGACCAAAACTCACACTTGGAGAGTTTGGCATAGAGTTGCTCGGTTCGAAGCTTTTGCAACACCAACAGAAGATGTTGTTCATGCTCGGCCTTGGTTTTGGAATATACCAGAACGTCATCGATAAACACGATCACGAATTGGTCCAAGAAAGGCCTACACACCCGGTTCATTAGATCCATGAAGACAGCGGGTGCGTTGGTTAAACCGAAGGGCATGACTAAGAATTCAAAATGACCGTAGCGGGTTCGAAAGGCAGTTTTGGGAATATCTTCTTCGCGGATACGCAACTGGTGATAGCCAGAACGGAGATCGATTTTGAAGAAACAAGAGGCACCTTGGAGTTGGTCAAAGAGGTCGTCAATACGCGGTAAGGGGTACCGGTTCTTAATGGTGAGTTTGTTCAGCTCGCGGTAATCGATACACATGCGAAACGAACCGTCTTTCTTTTTAACGAACAAAACCGGAGCACCCCACGGCGAAGAGCTAGGGCGAATGAATCCTTTATCGGTCAACTCTTGAAGTTGACTTGCTAATTCTTGCATTTCAGCGGGTGCAAGTCGATAAGGAGATTTGGCTACGGGGGATGCACCAGGAACAAGATCAACACGAAACTCGACTTCCCGAGCGGGAGGTAAACCAGAAAGATCTTCGGGAAAGACTTCAGGAAAGTCACGCACGATGGGAATTTCATGAAGTTTCTTATTTCCTTCATCGGGTTTGACCACATGAGCTAAGAACGCGACACATTTCTTTCGTAAAAGTCTTCGGCCTTCAGTGCATGACATAAGTTTAAGACCGTTAGATGGTTTCTCGCCGTAGATATGAAGATCTTGACCATTTTCCCGAGGAATGCGAATCAATTTCTTGGCGCAGATTACTTCGGCGCGATTTTGCGAGAGCCAGTCCATACCAATAATAACATCAAAACTTCCAAGAGGCATGGGAATGAGGTCGATTAGAAAATCGTGTTCATTAAGGTTAAGCGTGCAATCTTTGATCACGAAGTTTATTAAAATTGTTTCACCGTTAGCCACTTCAACTGTAAAGTTTCCGTTTAAGTTTATTCGCGGTCGCGCAAGTTTTTGTTCAAATGCGCGAGAAATAAAACTTCTATCGGCGCCAGTATCAAAAAGTATAGATGCATATTGTCCGTTAAGTAAAAATGTACCATTAACCACGTCATTATTCGTTTGCGCTTGGTGCGCGGTTATATTAAAGGCTCGTCCGCGCGCCACTTGGTTTGAAATTTGGTTAACCGGATTAGCTTGCGTAATTTGTACTTGCAGTCTCGGGCACGCGTTCCGGAAATGACTGGGGTCACCGCAGTTATAGCACGACCTGGGTCGTGGATTATGGTATGTTGATTGTGGGTTTTGCGGGTAGGTTGGTGGTGTTTGCGCGATTGGGTTGGCGGGAAGGACTCTATAGTACTCAGCAGTGTGACCAATACGGCCACATCGGTTGCATTGTCGACACGGGGCTTGAGTTGGGTGATGAAGTTTACAGGTTGGGCAAAAGGGTTGGTTTCCTGTGTAAGGTTTCTTAGTTGACGGGGCAGGGAGCGCGGAATTGGTTAAGGGATAGTTATGGACTACAGGGGGTGTTGGGTAGGTTGACAGTGGGTTAGGAGCGTGTACTGGAGGTTGGTAGGCGGGTTGCTGGACAATGAGCGGGTTGGTAAGCGCGTAGGCTTGATGATTGAGTTTGCGCCTGCGTTTGAGGTTGTTATGGTTTGAGGGTTCTGGCTTGGTTTCTGTTGGTTCTAGGACAGTCTTGGTGAGTTTGGTCTTCTCGGCTCCCCGCAGGAACAGGGTTCCTGCCCTGACATGGTTGTCGTTGAGCACAGCGGCCAACTCGATGGCGTCAGAGAGGGTTACTGGGTTCCTGGCCCATACAGAATCTTGAATTTCCATGGGGAGACCCCCAAGAAACTTTTCGATGGCGCGGCGGGAAGGGGTAACTAGGTGCGGGATAAGCAAACTTAGTTCGTGAAAGCGCGTAGCGTACTCGCACGCTTCGCCACTGTACTGTTTCAAGTTCCAAAATTCCTCCTCAAGGCGCTTTACTTCGTTGGGAGGGCAGAATTCTCGAGTCAAAAGATCCTTGAATTCCTCCCAGAGCATGCTAGAAGCAGCCTCTGCGCCACACGCGTGAGCTACTCCGTTCCACCATGTAAGCGCCCTTGCTTCCAGGACACTTGAGGCGTATAAGGTTCGTCGGTCTGGAGGGCAATGGGTATGGAGGAAGGTGTTCTCAATTTTCTCGAGCCATTGGAGCATTACGGTGGCTCCTTCGAGCCCTGTGAATTTCGGAGGGTTACCCGCATTAAAGGACTTAATATTGTATCCGGAGGGGTTGGTATTATTTTGATTTAAGGCTTGGGCTATTGCGGCGGCCATTTCCTGGGAACGACGCTGCATACGTCTGCGCGAGGCTTCTCTCCTATGATGACGGCGAGCTGATAGCGGAGGCATTCTATAAAAGTTTTTGTTAATATCTTGGTATGGGAAATCGTTTTAGCGCAAAGTATATCATTGTAAAGCTTGTTTCGCGGAGTTAAATGCTATCAAATTTCGAAGTAAAATATGAATTTAAATGCAAACTTAATACAGGTAATGAATTAGAATTGAAAATCGACAATTCATGCATCACCATGACTCTTCAAATCTTCAATTTAAAATATACGAGTAAATGAGTATTGAAGGTTGACAATTCATGTATCACCATGACTTTTCAAATCTTCAATTTAAAATATACGAGTAAATGAGTATTGAAGGTTGACAATTCATGTATCACCATGACTTTTCAAATCTTCAATTTTAGAACATAAAGTTAATGGGGATTGAAAATCAACTATTCATGTATCACCGTGACTTTTCGGATTTTCAATGTTAAGTCCCAACAACAAACGAATATGTAAGTAAAGAAACGAATTGAAATTTAACAATAAAAATCGAAAGATCGCGGATAAAACATGAAATCATGTGCTGCGTATGCGCAAGCATATTTTATAAATATCGAGTAATTAACAATTAGCGCGCAATCATGAGATTATTCTCATGCGCGAGAAGGGACTCTTAGGTATTCTAGGTCGTTACGTCTAACCACCTAATCCTAAAGTCACGGAGCTCTGATACCAATCTGTAACACCCCGACCGATGGCGGATTATACATCGGGGCGCTACGAATTGTTTCATTACTCGTGACACTATTTGGGTGTCAATATTTAATAAATACATTTCATTGCGAATGCGCATAACACACCATAAAGTAACATAAATCACATGTCATAACTCATAATATTCAAATACATAAATTTGTCTTGTTATATTTTAAACTAGGTTCAAAGTAAAAGAAAACATCCTACGTGTCCTCGAGTTTCCAAAAGCAGCTACAGCAAACCTGAACATGTGTTAAAATAAAACGTCAACACTTGCGTGTCGGTGAGAAATCAAGTTTAATAGATATAAATAGATAATAACAAAGCACTGCGCGCAACATGTGTATAACTGGTGTTCAACATAGTGTGTAAACAGATTGTGATCAAGCCTAAATAGATCATAGCTCATAGTTCATAGCGTGCTCCAGATCGAGCAAAAACAAATAATCATTCGTGTATGTGCAAACAAACCAAGAAAATCGTAACGATAGGTCTCCCGTGTTCATCTAATGGATCCATGAAAACTTCGGAATAGGCCGATCAAAGCGGTTAATGATCAACACATACAAATATACAACACTAGTAAACGTCCATAACACATGGGTTTTGCGCACATAAATTCATAAACAAGTTTAAGACTCAAGTTGTACGAACACATGAACATCCCAAAACGTTAAAAAAATAAAAAGGGATTAGGTACGAGATTACTCACTTGTAAAAGGTGTGTTGAAAGATAATGCAAGAACCAACTTTTAAACAAGCGAAAGTTAACCTATAAATAAGAGGTTATTGGTTTAACGATTGGTTTTTATGTCTTGAATATATGTAAGTCACTTAAACAAATTATTTAAGAAAAATTATATATTATTTATTTACCGAGATTTCTGGGCAGAAAAGAAGAGAAGACGGATTGCAAAGAGAGGAGTTGGAGGCGTCGCTGAGGATCTTCGACAGAGAGTAAGGGAGAAAGATTTTGGGGAGTGTTTAAGTGTGTGAGTGTGGTGTTTAATATCCAAGAAATTAGTTTTATTTATAGGAAAACCCTAGGGAACACATCCCTTGAAATGGGGAAAAAGGATCTTATCAAATCAAAGCAAAAGATACCAAAAGCAAAAGATATGGTGGCAGCTGCAGGGGATGGGGAAAGCTGACAGGTTACTGTTCATAGCATGGGAGGGGTCAGTCAAAGTACTGTTCAAGACATGGAAAAGAAGATTTTAAAAGATTATGCCAGTTACTTTTTCTAACAACCAAGAGGGTTGGTAAGCAAGCTGCGCCGAAAGAGACTTTTCGGACAGATGTCAGATCTGGCCTACTGTGCCCATACCTTGGCAGGTATAGCACAAAAGATAAGATATTTCAAAAGCATACAGGCTGGCCTAAACTGGAGAAAAGACTTAAGTGTCTAGCGTGAGAAGGCTTGAGTGCGCGAGGGCGAAGGCAAACAGAACAATCCTTAGCGCGCCGCGGGAAGAACTACAATCCTTTGCGCGCCGCGGGAAGAACTACAATCCTTAGCGCGCCGCGGGAACAGTTCGCCTCGCGTATCGCAGAAACAGCTGGTCTTTACGCAGGCTTCCTTGTAAGGAGTCTGGCGCGTGGAGCTGCGCAGACATCCTTAGGCGGGAAGAACCAAAGGACAAGCAAAGAATTAAGAGAAAAATGGGGTTCAAGGCTTAAGGGTTAAGCAGAGGGGGTGGGACGGCGACAAGAGAGAAAAAGGGGCGGGACGGCGGAAATGAATTATTATTATTATCATTATTATAATTAGTAATATATATATTTATATTTTATAAATTTATAAAGATTATAATCAAATTTTAAATCTTAAAATCGGATCCGAAAACGGGTACCTGGGTCGGGTCGGATTTGGGCAGATGTCACATAATTAAGCAAACAAGTTTAAGTTATTTTGATGCGACCCATTATAAACCAACTTGTTTTAATCCGCCATTGCAAATGGGTTAACCAGGCGCCGGTACGCTTGCAACACGAAGCCGAGCCCGGGACGTGCCAAACGCGTAACCAGACACCTGCACGATCAAAACGTGTTACCGGGCTCCGCTACGTGCGAAACACGTAATCGAGCCCCATAAATGCAAAACGACGGTCATTTTTTTTTGTCTTAATGTACGGTTAAAAAAATTGTTTACGCTACCCCTTAAATTATTTTCTAGATCCGCCACTATAAATAATTATGGCCTTGGCGGGATTGCAACACTAGACTAAAGAGAATGGAAGACTTGTTTCCATTATTCCATGCTTTCTTTACATCCTAGGGCGAATCGCAAGCAGACATAATAAAAATGGAAGGCTTTGACTGAAAAGTAGCGAAAAACCTATCAGAGACAGCCCTACATGTTGATAAATAATTAATGAAATAATCCATAAAAGAGAATGAGTTAATCTCGAGCTTGAAAAGCATTCATAAGTCGTGTTCGAGCTTTAGAAATAAAACTCAAAATGAGCTAAGCTTAACCTTAAACAAACTTTGTCTCGACTTGTTTACTATCTAAAAATAAATGAAACACCTTCCGCCAATAAAAGAAGTGTGTATTTTTGTATCTGTTTAAACTTTTTGAAAACGACACACTTTTTCATTGACAGCACGCATTCATCAACCAAAAACATAACAAATCGCAATTGGAGGACTAGCTACACCAAACCCGACAAAGAAAGCTTGCGAGAAAACAAAAACTAACTACGAAACTTAGAAACATGATCCCTTATCTAAATCCTCCAACTTTAGAATAGTGTTTTAACTTTCTATGTTTCTCAAAATAATTTGGAAACCCTACCTCCTCTTGGATCTAACTTCTATGCTAACTCCCCACACATATTATGGGGCCACCATAGTTATAAACTACCATACGTTGACATAATTGATTTGTTATTGAGAATTTGTAAAAAAAAAGAATAATTGTAAACTATGGTCATGTTACTCTCACTTCTTTTATGTTTCTTGATCATTCTGTATACGATCATTTTGTCGCATGTGATCTTGTGGTCGAGTATTGAGCATAATTTTAGCGGATGATCCATGGTGTGTCTATGACATCGTTTGTGAGCCTTCGCTTGCTTTCTTGATCCATTGCTTTTAGTTGTTTTAAGAAATGGAAGGCAAGTTTATGAGCATATAAGTATCTTAACGTATATTTTAACATATGTGTTCAGATTTTAACATTATCAAACTAGATAATTGTTTATGGGCATACATATATACCAACATGGTACTCATTGGCATCCTGCTCTTTCATCGACGGTATATGTGTTTATCTGATTGAGCGAACTGCCCATGTAGAGATGCAACGGGATGTATTGTAATCTCAATTCATACCAGTTGTAAAATCATGTGTCGTACCGCATCGAGTATACCCGTTAGATTGTTAAAAAATTATAGTTGGGATTTTCAATTAAATTCCTAATTATTTAATTTATATAAATTTGTTACACGAATAAATTAGAATCATATAAACTAACAATTTGTGAATAAGTATATTATTATATTTCCCAAAGGAAAAGATAATAAAAATAAAAAGTTGTTTACGGATATGGTTCGAAAATCGGGTATGTATGTTTCGGGTAATCCGACCGAGTATCACCTAATATCATACTCTTCCCATACTCACGAAAAGTTTCAAAACAAATATAATACCCGATCACATACCCGCAAATAGTTTTAAAACAAATCGGTACCAAATCGCATCCCCGAATACTCGCTTTGAGGTCCTAGTCGGGTGTGGTGAATGAAGTTTAATTTTCAAAAAAAAAGAAAAGAAATAATACTCATCCAGAATATTCCGTATAGAGGTGCACAAATCGGTTTTTTTAAAAAAACCGGTTCGGTTATTAACCGGACCGGTTTTTTTTGGCCCGGAAAAAAACCGGTTCGGTTAATAACCGGACCGGTTAATAACCGGTTTTTGTATGTCAAAACCCTAACCGGTCTAACCGGTTAGGACCGGTTTAGAAACCGGTTAGAACCGGTTAATAAACCGGTTTTTTTTATTAACCGGTTTTTTAATAACCGGTTTTTAGGTTAACCGGTTTTTTTTTTTTTTTTTTTTTTTTAAATAACCATTATTTTTTCACAGTATAAACAAACCGGTAACTACAAGGCAAACCGGTAACTACAAGGCAAAACGGACTGACCGAAGCCATTCTTTGCTTTCGTTGTTAGGGTTCTTTGCTTGGAAGATTAAAAACACATAACTTTCATTTATAGCTTTTACATTAAAAATACAAACATTAAATCGTTATCGCATATTCGTAACTCAAAAATACAAACATTAAAGAATGCTTAGACACGATTACATGAACAACTTGCTGTTTCTTACTCATTATTTGCCTCCATGTTTGCTGTTTCTTTAACTAATTTTCTTCGCTACCCGATCCCGAGCTATTCCTTAGGTAATCGTCGTACGCGGCTTCTTCATCGGTCATTGGTTGAGTGTGTCCTTGATTGACCTCGTCTTCATACAAGCCCGCCTCATACTCCATTTCCCCCTCGAGTGAGCGTTGATGTTGTGCCCTATCTAAAGAGTCCAAGTAATCCTTGTAGCAAATCGACATCTCTATAGCTGGTGGAGTGAGTCGAGTCCTCCTAATCGATATAACCCTGCCAGAAACAGAAAAAGCAGACTCCGAAGCTACCGTGGAAGCTTGGACCGTTAGTAAATCTTTGGCCATGGCGGCGAGGATCGGAAACTCATCCTCCTTACCTCTCCACCAAGCCAGCAAATCAAGACTTCTAAATTCATCCGGAGTCATGTGTTTCACAAAGTTGGTACCACCATACCTTCCAAGTTCACTGCTTGGGGTGTTTACCTTTTGACGTTTACCGGCGTCTTCCCAAATCATGTAGTACATCCCCATTTCAAGGTCGGTTTGGGATTGGGATTGGGCAACAGCTCTTAACGAGTCATGAATTTGGGAAGACGACCCGTATTTTGTAAGGTAAACATCATACATGTTTGACAAGGTGGTGTTGAAAGCATTCTTTAAAGTTTGTCTATAATAGGGGTTTTGATCGTCGTTTAACTCTAGCTCATCACAAATTTTTTCTATTAAAGCTTCAACACCACCAACATTGATGCAAGGGTTTAACGCAGCAGCACATGTCAAAACAGCGGGTAGTTCTTGAAAATATTTTCTAAATTTTTCTTTCATTTTTACACCCATATCAAAATAAGGTGCACCCCTACAATGAAGTTCACTCAACTTTGTGCACATGACAGCAATTTTTGGTAAAACAATGGGGCTTGTTGGATAGTAAACCCCGGATAAACTAGTTGTGCAAGATTTAAAAATTTGAAGGACCTCCGTAACGATCTCAATCAATAACCAGTTTCTAGGATCGTACGGTGCACATTTACCCCTGCTTGACAAAATTTGATGAAACGCAATTAATGATTCTTTTTGTTGGATGGCTTTCTCAAACATATCACAAGTCGAGTTCCATCTTGTTGGACAATCCCAATTTGGCCCCAACCATTGACAATTAGCTTCTACACAAAATTTTTTGTATCTTGAAAATGTTTTATTGTTGCTAAAAACATCTCGTAACATTCTTTTAAAATTGTTTCTTTGCGTTTCGATCACGTTTAACCCATCTTGCACGGCCAAGTTGATAATATGTGCAATGCATCGGCTATGAAAAAACGCTCCATCACAAATAGGTTTATACTTTAATTTTAAATGGCCAACCGCGGCCGTATTGTTGGACGCGTTATCAAACGAAATTGAAAAGATTTTATGTTCAATCTTGTATTGTCGAATGACTTTATCCAAGAGTTTAAAAATATTTCTACCCGTGTGCGGGTAATCAAACAATTGAAACGCAACGGTTCGTTTCATCATTTGCCACGACTCGGGGTCAACCCAATGAGCCGTCACACAAATGTATGAGTCGGGCGAACCATGAGGTACCGACCACACATCCGTTGTTAAGTTTACACCAGTTTGTAAGTTTGAAAAGTATGAAATTAGTTCGGATTTAGCGTATTTCCATGCTTTAAGACAATCTCTTCTAAGGGTCGAACGACTTACGTGTTGGTAGCGTGGTTGAACATACTTTTGCATCATCTCCGTGAATTGAGGGTTGTCGAAGTGGTTGAAAGGAAGTGTTTGTTGAATCACAAAGTTTGAAAACTTTTGACGTACCGCTTCAAGGTCGTACGTAAACACCGCTCCTTGATTCGTCATCTCCGGCTGCGAACTACTTCCCAATTCGTCCTTCAAGGCCTTGCAAAAGGGCCTTTGTACATGCGCTTTTAAAGTGGAGTTTGCATCTTTGCCATAAAACTTCAAACAATGTTTGCATCGAGCTTTTTGGCTACCGTTAGACATTTCGCATAGGTCGAAATGTTGCCAAACATCTTGGTTTCGTTTCGTGGGGATGACCCGAACGACCGTTTCTCCCGTGTTCGAGGCACCCATGTTGACGGATGAAGCAGCACTTTGGGAGGCCATGATAATCGACTACGAAATAAGAGCGTATGGAGTGGTAATGTGGTATAATTGAGCGTGAGATAACAAAATAATCGCGTATGAAATAAACGTTTAGAGCGTTTGGAGTTGTATAATCGAGTGTGATCTAACCAATACCCAACCTAAACTATATATAGATGTTTGTGGGGGTAAAATGGTAAAAAAAAAAAAAACGGTCAAAAAAAAAAAACGGCCATATAGCCGTTATACAACGGTTAAAAACCGGTTTTTAACCGGTTAACCGGTTATGGAGAAACCGGTTAACCGGTTTTTCCACAACGGTCAAAAACCGGTTTATAAAAAAACCGGCTAACCGGTTTTTCCATAACCGGTTATTAAAAAAAACCGGTTTTTTCATTAACCGGTTTGTTAACCGGTTTTGGCTCTAAAACTTGTAACCGAAATACGAACCGGCGGTTTGTAAACCGGTCAAACCGGTTTTAAAAAACCGGTTTTCGTAAAAACCGGTTTCCGGTTTAAACCGGCAAACCGGTTCCCCAACCGGTTTTTTTGACCATCTCTAATTCCGTATTTACCCGTTGGGCTGGAGTTTTTTTTTTAACCAACCTTAACTCTATGTCCTGATTAGGGATGAGCATTTGGTACTTGGTACCGTCGGTACCGAAGCGGTACCAAAGTTTTGAGTTTCGGGATCGGTACGGTACCGGTACCGGTATGGTACGGTATGGTACCGGTGTTTCCCGAATTTTTACCTTCAATACCGGTACCGTTCCGGTACCGTACCGAATATTTCGGTACTGGTACCAAAATTTGGTGATTTTCAGGAGCGGTATTTTCGGTACCGGTATGGTACCGAACTCATCCCTGGTGCTGATTGAAGGAAATACACACTGGTTATAGTGGAAGAGGGATAAAACAAGGTCACTACTGCCTCTATAAACTATAAAGAATATGAAAGTCCTAAACGGTCATTTGGTTCGACCATTGCACCTAAAATCAAGAACAATGTCTTTTGGTCAACACTTTAACAATTCAGATAGCAAAAAGAAAAAAAACATCAACTTATATAAGACTGTTAAAAATGTTAGGGGCACCCTTACACGCACTTAGGTGCTACCATATCACATCATATTCTTACAACTCTTTAAAAGCTTTTATTTCATCTTCAATCGTACAACTATTCTTATCATTTTTAATTTCCACCTCGTTACATACACACATGAAAATAAAGCATTTTCTTTTACTTAATTGGGTCCATCTCATATAAAAAACACGACAAAAACCAAGGCCCTTTGTGAAACGGCTTGGTTACTTCAAACACGGAACCCTGGGGACATAATTCTCAATAGTAAGGGCTTGTAAGGACGTGCATTTTAAGGATGCATCGGAGATGGTCTTAGAACATTTTAGTCTTTAATTGCAATAGTATTTCATGAATAAGTTATCTAACAACATAATGTGTTTTAACATAAACTTAAAATATCTAACTATATAGTAATAAGTCTGAAGTTAGCGTGGGTCCGGTTAATACAACAAAGTCTGGCCAGAATAGGGCAACGATGCTCTCTAATTTGTGGAGTGTGGTGGCCTAAGTCGTCGTTCAAAAAAAATAGTCTTTTTAAGTGCCACGATCGCTGGCTTAGTTGGCAATTGTTAGCGGATTTAGCGTGGGACGAGTGGGATGTACAGGATTTGAACCATGCATGTGGTAAAATTTTGTAGGAAACTTTTGGGGTCCTGTTTGATTCCAACAAGTGTATGCCACTATTAATAGGGGAGAACACCACTATTTAAGCATTCAAACTCATGGTTAAAGACGCCAACACGTCGTCAAAGACACGTTAAATTTCCTAACACAGGGTTAAAGATGAGTTAGGCCTCCAAAAACGTAGTCAAAGATATGTTAGCATCAAACCCATAGTCGAAGATATGTTAGCTTTTTTGTTTTTTTTTAATATTATATTTTTATAACTAGTTTAACTTATATTTGTTTTTCTTTTATAACTTTTAATATATAAAAGTTTTATATTATTTCGAATATACTGACG
This sequence comes from Bidens hawaiensis, assembly GCF_021521415.1. NCBI lineage: Eukaryota > Viridiplantae > Streptophyta > Magnoliopsida > Asterales > Asteraceae > Bidens > Bidens hawaiensis. The sequence goes on from NW_027491668.1 coordinate 56,899, forward strand.
AGACATGCTTACTTATACCTACTGACCGACATAAACTAACTCAAACTCGAGCCGTGCCAAATCAATATCGAAATATTCAATAAAATTTGACCCCGATCGGTTTTAAATAAAAGTAAACATTTCTCGTCGGTATATTTGAAATAATATAAAATTTTATATATTAAAAGTTATAAAATAAAACAAATATAAGTAAAACTAGTTATAAAAATATAATATTAAAAAAACAAACAAAAAAGCTAACATATCTTCGACTACGCTTTGATGCTAACATATCTTTGACTACGTGTTTGGAGGCCTAACTCATCTTTAACCATGTGTTAGGAAATCTAACGTGTATTTGACGACGTGTTGGCGTCTTTAACCATGTGTTAGGAAATTCAACACGTCTTTGACGACGTGTTATGCTAACATGTCGTCAGAGAAGCGTTAGATTTCCTAATACATGGTTAAAGATGAGTTAGAGAGGGTCATTTTTAGAAATATTAAGTTTAAGAGATAAAGTTGGAATCTCATTTTGTAGATAGGCTATTTTGAGGATTTTCACTTTTATAAATATCTTATTCCTTTAATGAAACGACAATTAAACATTTGTAAGCGATTTTCTAAAAAATTTTCATTTACAATATGAGAATAATTGTGACACTCGTGAAGAATATTGGAGGGAAACAAATTACGTTGAAACTGTGTTGACTCACTAAAAGATGGGAAAGTGAAAAGTTGAAAGCGACAACATATAGAATGAGAATTTGGACTTTTTATCAACTCCAATTTGTAAGGCATGTGAGCTACTAATATAGTGATAGGACCAGTTTTAAAAACTAATAACGTCACACACATATATATATGTGTGTGTATGTAATTTAACAAAGACACACATATACATGGTTACAGTCATGGACTCATGGCACATCTACATATATCAACAAACAAATAAAGTGATTAAAATTGGTAAACAAGTATACACAATCACGCTTTAGAATTTGTAACGATAAATAACGTTAGAACAAAGAAATTCAAAGAAAAATTATATACTTTTGAAAAACCGGCTCAATCGGTCCAACTGTTGAACTATTGAGTTGATCAAGAGAATGATTTAAAGTTTGATTCCGTAATTAGTGTTCATGTTGTTCTAAATTCTAATTATTCTCATGCATTACCCAAAAAAAAAAACAAATTTTCCACAAAAGAGAAAAAAAAAGAATTTTACTCAACAACATATATGGGCCTCAAACTAGTATGGTCATACTGTCATTAGAGGTGTACAAAAAAACCAATTTGGGACCGGTTTTAGGCAAACCGAACCGAACCGGTTTGGGTTTAAAACCGGTTCCCAAACCGACTCAAACCGTCAGTTTCAGAACCGGTTCCCCTTAAGATATACTAAACCGGTTTTAAAACCGAACCAGTTTGAGAAAAACCGGTTTAAAACCGGCTAAAACCGGTTAAACCGGTTTATAAACCGAATCGATGTGACCAGGTCAGCCTATCTTGTGTCTAAACCGGTTTATAAACCGAACCGGTTTGAGTCAAACCGGTTTTGATCAGCCGTTGACCAAACCAACCGGTTCAGTTTGGGTTTAAAACCGGTTTTGTACACCTCTAACTGTCATAGTCTCATAGACACAATTTGAACTTGCACAACCCACTTCTTCAAGTTATAAAGTGTCCCAAACACAAATACACTACACTAAGCCCACGGCCCAAACTCACTATATAAAATAAAAACTTAAACCCAACCTATTTCTAGGTTTCTACTACGCCAATATCATAATAACGTGTTACATTTCATAGAACAACTTGTTGAAAAGCTTCATCTGTTCAACTTGCAGCGAAATGACTATAGACAAGCTCCCATCTTTGATCGAGCTCGGTAACATGGTTGAAAATTGAGACCGTGAAACATTCATATGGTTGCACTTCAAGTGGCAATTTCATTGGCGGGGTGTGGTGATATTCGGTGTGCTCATAGACCGGTTGTGACGGATCCCGAGTGCGAAGGAGGGTCCGGTCTATGAAAGGCGGCGCCTTGAGGTCAAGTCGACGAGCCTGATCGCCCCAGGCATTCATAAAGTGCAACACAGAGGCAGGGCCGACTCAACGAATGTGAAGGTCTAAATCGAAATAAGATTTTGAGGTCTTTTTATGACAATTGTTAAGAAAAAAACTGCTTACTACAAATTTTGAATTCATGACCTATACTTTAGTAACAACCAAGCCTACCACCACACTATTACATTACTTTGAATTTAATTTACCCATTATAATATATCTATATTTAATGTATTTTCGGACTTAGAGGCCTTAACTAAGTGTAAGTCTAAAACCATAACTTGTTTTCACTGGCCCACGGGCGGGCCGGCCCTGCACAGAGGTCCCGTCACATACATAATGGTGCATTCCTGATCCTAAGAAAACTCCACCGCATTTAAAGAAAGTAACCTACTCAAATTTACATAAAAACATGTTTATATTTACATATACACCATATAATACTTGACTCTGCAAGAAATCTTCGACCACAACTGTTTAACTTCTCCCACAACATCGAGGTTTTTAAATAATCGTACAAACACGAGGTTTTCCACTGCAACACGCGAGCCGCTGTGAGAGTGTGAGGTACAAAACTCGTATAAATTAAAATGTAACGCGCTAATAAATACATTTAACAAGGACTGAAACTGTAAGCTTTTAAAAAAGAAGCAGTCATAGAGACTAGAGCGGCAAACATTCAAAAACAATCAGAACACGAAGACGACGGCGCGTATAGTCCAGTCACCACCACACTCTTCAATGCCACGTAGATAAACATAAACTGTTTGTTACAAACAAATACGAAACTCTGCATTACGCTTTCTCGATTAATTATAATAATAAATTAATAATAATAATGGCGTTGAATAAGGTTACAGCGTCGAAGAAACACGTGGCGGAGATACGGCGGACGAAGTTCTCAATCGGCGGACAACGGTGTCCGTTGACGGAGGAGCTTCATCAAGCCGTGAAGCATCTGTCCGCTGAGCTTTATGCTAAAGATGTCCATTTCCTCACGGAGCTTATTCAGGTTATTCGTTTATCATTCGGTTATCTGCTATCATTTGAGGTTGATTTAGTGTTTATTATCTGTATTTTGTTCGTCTGTATGTGTTAATATTAATAGTGCTTAATTGATTCGTTGCCTTTTAGTTTCTGAAATGTGAAACCTAATTTACTTGTGAAATTTCGGCTATGTAAAATTGAGAATAACTGATCATGAACTGACATTGTTTCGGTTTTATAATCACTTATGGATAGCAAATCATAGATATTACTCATCGGTTATGCAGTTTTTGTTCCATTTTATTACTTTGCTATCAATTAAAGTTGCTCCTGGTGTTCATTATCTATAGTTGTTTGTATCTGTTAATCGTGATCAATCGGTCGTTGCCTCTTAGTTTCTGAACTTGTGATATTTTGGCTCGGTAAAATTGAGGATAACTTATCATGAATCGATAGTTTTTTGATTTCATAATCACTTGCAGAACAAAGTTGTAGATATTACTCATCTGTTATGCAGTTTTTGTTCGATTTTATTACTCTGCTGCTTTATTCCACATTTTGTGCTTCAGAAGAAACACATGATTTTGTTGTCTGCAAGTGTTAATTGTTCTTAATCGTGCTTCTGAAATGTAAACCTAGTTTAGTTGTGAGCTAGTAAAATTGAGGATAACTGGTCATCAGCCGACAGCTGTTTTGATTTTATAATCACTTACAGTCAACAAAATCATAAATATTACTCCTCAGCAGCTTGTGTTTGATTTTATTACTCTGCTATCATTTGAAGTTGCTTTGCTGTTTTAATCCATATTTTGTGCTTCATGAGTAATATCGATTATTTTGTTGTCTGTAAGTGTTAATCGTGCTTAATCGGTCGTTGCCTTTTAGTTTCTGAACTGTAAATCCTAGTTTACTTGTGAAATTTGGCTCCGTAAATTTGAGGATAACTGAATCTGATCATGAATTGATCGTTGTTTTGATTTCATAAGCATCTACTGGAGTCATAGATATTACTCATCCGTTATGCAGTATTTGTTCGATTTTATTAATCTGCAATCAATTAAAGTTGCTCTGATGTTCATATATTGTACTTTATGGGTGATATCTATGATTTTGTTGTCTGTAAGTGTTAATTGTGTTAAATTGATTCGTTGCTTTTTAGTTTCTGGCATGCAAAACCTAGTTTACTTGTGAAATTTTGGCTCTGTAATGGATGATGAATCGCTGTTTCACAGAACGCGGATGATAACGAGTACCTGGACGGAGTTGATCCATCACTAGAGTTTGTGATCACATCAAAGGACATAACAAACACTGGAGCTCCGGCGACATTGCTAGTTTTCAACAATGAGAAAGGATTTTCTGCTAAAAATATCGATTCTATGTGTAGTGTGGGATGTTCCACGAAGACAAGTCTCCGTAAGCATGGTTATATTGGGAAAAAAAGGTACTATACTTCTATCTAATTAAGGACCTGCAATTTGTGTAACGCATGATTCATGGATATAAATTAATGTATGTCAATGTGAATTTGTGTTATTGCTTCTCACACATTATCTGCTTGTTATCAGGAATTGGATTCAAAAGTGTGTTTCTGATATCAGCTCAGCCTCACATATTCAGTAACGGTTATCAGATAAGGTTTAATGAAAAACCTTGCCCACAGAGTAAAATTGGTTATATCGTTCTTGAATGGGTCGAGGAGGACCAGACATTATCAGCTGTCAAAAGCATATACGGTTCGGTGACTGCCCTGCCAGCCACAATTCTTGTTTTGCCACTAAAACGGGAGAAGGTCAAGCATGTCAAAGATCAGCTGTCAAGTGTCCATCCTGAGGTTATTCTATTTCTTTCTAAGATAAAGCGGTTTTCAATCAGGGAACACAATGAGAATCCTAAATTCAACACTGTGAGCCAAATATCAATCTCCAGTAAGAAAAACTTTGTTACCTCAAAGAGCATGAATGCTGATTCCTACATGCTTCATCTCACTGATGATATTGGTCAGGAAGCTGACAACGAATGTAGCTACTATATGTGGAAACAAAGGTTTCCTGTGAAACAGGAAAACAAAGTTTATATCAGAAGGGAAGTAGATGAGTGGGTTATCACACTGGCTTTCCCAACTGGGAAAAGACTCAAAAGATGTGCAAGCCTTCCTGGCATTTATTCGCTTTTACCAACCGAGATAGTCACAAATTTCCTGTTTATAATCCAAGCAGACTTCCTATTGGCCTCATCAAGGGAAAATATCCTCTGGGACAACAAATGGAATCAGGGGATTCTTGACTGTGTGCCTGTTGCCTATGTAAATGCATTTATCTCAATGGTAAAGTCAGAAGATGTGCCTGTTTCCTTTCTCCCACAAGTTTTTCAGTCCTTGCCTGTTCACTGCCCATCTCATCCAAAACTAACCATATTCGCGATGTAATTAAAGCTAAACTGATGAACGAAGCTATTGTCCCATGTGAATCATACTCAGAGCAGAATTTGTTCTGTAAACCCAAGAAAGCTTGTAGGTTGAAACCTGCATTTTCAAGCATATTGTACAAGGCACAGAATGAAGGAGTGAGTCTCCGTAATATTTCATCTGATGGATCTTACCTTCTTGCTTACTCACATGATAAAAAGGATTACAATACCATTCTAGACTTTTTGGAGATCCAAGAAGTTGATCACAAATGGTATGCAAAATGCATAGCCAATTCTGATCTTGTAATGGGTGTCTCAGAGAACGTTTATATACAGCTTCTGGTGTTTCTTGCAGAGCATTGGGATTCCTTGTTTCACAATACCGACATCAAGAACACACCACTCATAAAGTATGTTGATATGGATGGGGATGTCAAGTTATTTAATATTAACACCGTTTCCTGTTCTAAAAGGCTACTTGCTGCGGGTTATTCTCGTTACACATCATGGTTGATTAATTGGAATAAAGAATTCGGGCGCGCAACAGGGCAGTTCTTTCTTCCCAGAGTTACACAACAAGCTATAAGATCATGCTCGGAGCAGTATATGTTAGAGGGCTGGCTTAAATATGAGGTGAACGTTAGATTTGTAAATGTTTTTGGATTTGCTAGGCATGTTTGCCGTTCACTCAGTGATGATTACCAGATGGCGGTTACTTATGCCCATTTCCTTTGCAACTCCTTAGATAAGAATTACTTACAGGAGGATGAGGTTAAAGGTCTTTGCCGTGTCATGCCCATTGTTGATAAATACAGGAAAGTAACTGTAGATAAAAGGAAGGTTCTTTTACCTGCTTATGGAAGCTATTGGGGGGAGCTGATTGGTTTAAATCTTTGGAGTCAATATGGTGTTGTTGAGCTGACAGAAGACTATTTTGGTAATTTGCAATCAAGTGAAGAGCTTGTTGGGTTTCTTGAAACTTATGTTGGAGCTTATGATATCCCTGATCTAATGGCCCCCAATGCTGCTATCCCTACAGTGTCTTCCCCTTTAACTAGAGAAAATACATTATTACTTCTAGAATGGCTTTGCAATTTAAGGGAATCAGAGATTGATTTGCCAGAAAAGTTTTTGTCGTCCATTAAAAGTGGAAGCTGGTTGAAGGTCTCTTTAAATGGCAGTCCTGAGTACAGACCGCCATCTGAGTCATTCATATTAGACTCTTCATTCGAGCATCTTTTACAGAATGGATCATTGCTTGTTGATGTCCCGTTGGTAGATGTAAGTTTTTATGGTAATATGTTAAAGCAATACAAAGAAGAGTTTGGAATAATTGGAGTTCGGTTTGAGAGTAAAGACGCTTGTGACTTTATTGGCCAACGTCCATGTGTCTTGCAACTTCCTCAAACTCACTACAGACAACGTTTTTTCAATACTGCAGTTTATTCGGTATATGGCAGAAAATCATCTTTCTAGATCTTGTTTGGACTTTATCAAAAGTATCAGAGGAGGAAAATGGCTTAAAACATCACGAGGTTACATGGCTCCACTTAACTCTGCTTTCTTCAGCGATGAATGGAATGTAGCTTCACAAATAAGTGAGATTCCATTTATCGATCAAGATTATTATGGAAAAGATCTACTTTCTTTTAAAAATGAGCTAAATCAGCTGGGTGTTGTAATCAATTTTAACCAAAATTGCTACCAGTTTGTTTCAGACAACCTCAAGTCCACATCTTCATTCACTTCTTTGTCATCTGAAGCCATGTTACTAATATTAAGGTGCATACAGAAGTTAGAATCATCAGAAAAGCTAGTGCAAGCACTTCAAAACCAGAACTGCTTGATGACAAACTTGGGCTACAAATGCCCATCTAAATGTTTCTTGATGAATCCAGAATCTGACTGGAGTTGCCTTCTACGAGTTTTTAAATCATTCCCGGTTCTTGATGAAAAGTTTTATAGAAAGTCCATCTTTTCAATGTCAAAAGAATTAAAGAAAATTTGTGTCATGGTGGATTTCGAGGATGCTAGCAAAGAGTTTACTCGCACTTTCAAGCAACAAGCTTATTCATTCTCACTCACAAAAGAACATGTCTTCTCTTTTCTATCATGTTACAAATATTTAAAGAAAAAGAAGGTCAAGTTTCCTTTAGAATTCAACAACTGCATACATAAAGAGAACTGGCTACGGACAAGAGTCTTTGGTAGTTACAGATCACCAAACGGCTGCATTCTTTTTGGCAAAGATTGGGAAGCGATCTCTTCAATATCATTAATGCTTCCGTTCATTGATGACAGCGATCACTGTTATGGCAGTGGGATCCATTCTTTTAAAGAGGAACTTAAGCAGTTGGGTGTAACTACTGAATTCAAAGATGGTGCCAAGTTTGTGGCTGCTGGGCTTTTCTTACCTAATGATTGCAGTACCGTTACTCCTGCAGCTGTTTATGCATTGCTTGATTCTCTCAAGAAACTTGAAGAAATTGAAGCAGACATTCGTGGTAAGTTTCTCACACAATTGTCTGTGAAAAAATGGTTAAAAACCAGCTTAGGATACAAACGTCCAGATGAGTGCTTGCTTTATAATTCAGCGTGGGATCCTTTCCTGAAAAGCAGTGATGGCCCGTTCATTGATGAAGTATTTTATGGAAACAGAATTGGATGCTACAAAGTAGAGCTTAAAGATTTAGGAGTAATAACTGATATTAACAATGGATGCCAGTTACTTTCTACTTACCTTCACTTTCACACTAATTTTCAAACTATTAATCGAATCTATAGTTACTTGTCTGAATTTAAATGGAAGCCTGCTGATGGTGATAGTAGAAGGATTTGGTTCCCAAGAGGACCCGACAATGGAGAATGGGTCGACCCAAACAATTGTGTTGTCTATGATAAAAACAGTTTATTTGGTGGTCAGTTGAATGTTTTGGAGCAATTCCAGTATGAGAAGAAAACTCTAGACCTCTTTGCAAATAGTTTCAATGTGAAAGTTCATCCCTCGGTTGATGACTACTGCAAGCTGTGGAAGAACTGGGAAAGTGCCGGATGTCAAATAACCAATGCTGAATGTTGTGCCTTTTGGGAGTTTGTGATTAGAAACTGGAGCTCAAAAACAGAGGAAACTTTCAAGAACAACTTATCTAAACTCCCGATTTTAGATCCTACTTCTGATGGGATTTTTCTATTCGACAAGCGTGATGTTTTCTTTGGTGATGATTTTTTATTAACGGACCTGTTTCAAAGCTGTTCTTGTCCCATATTCATATGGGATTGTCAACCGACTTTTAACTTTCTAACACGAGACAAGCTTGTGGATATCTACACCAAACTTGGTGTCCGTACATTGTCTGAATCTGTACAGAAAAACATACATGAAGTTGAACATGTTGGATTGGTTCCAGTAAGAGAAAAGATTATGAAAAAGGGTTTGTTTAAATTGATTCTCGCTTTCTTTCTGACCCGCGCCTTAAACTTGACACAGAAAGGAGACATGAAGCTGTTAGCCGTTTACTTTCAGTTGAAGCTTTTGAGACATTAGAACCGCCAATGACGGTTGGATATAGTCTATCTTTGTCTTCTGGAGACGTATTAAATGTTAAAGATAAGCGAATGATCTGGTGGGACAAAAAGAAGTCCAAATTGTTTATGCAGAAGGTGGAGAAATCTTGTGGTTCTGAAAGTGTAGTGGAATATGCTTGTCATTTTGGTGACATAATAGCTGACGGGGTGTTGTGTGAGAATGAAGAACTTGTGCCACAGCTTTCAGAACTCATCAGGTTGGGGTTTCTAGTGTCGTTTGATGACAATCAGTTGACTTTCTCATGAAGACCAAAAAACTTCAAATCTTTATGGAGGACCAAGATTACCTTTCTTCCATCATCTCTTAACAGGCATGCCATCTTTTATGTTTACTTTATTCCATCATGCAGTTAATTTGTTTCGAGTTTTTGAACATGTTAAGATGATACGCCTTATGATGTATAAAAAATCTGTTTATATGTGTTGGATTAATGGTTTCCTAGACAAACATAGTGAGGTAGAAAATGTTTGTTTTCTTTAACCCTTAGAAATCATTAAATATATATTAAATTAATTAAAGCATATATACTTTAATTAGTAAACACTAAACAAGTCGAGCCCGAGCTTGAAAAAACAATTTACGAGCTGAGCCCAAGGTTTAGGAAAAGAGCTCGAAACGAGCCTAGTGAGCTCGGGCTTGGCTCGGCTCATTACACCCCTAATTCATGTAATAATAGAACTGGGTTTAATGATGGTACTTATAAACATATTGATGTATTGATCATGTTTTGGGTATAGAGGGGGACAGACATAACTATGTTTTATCTTTAAAGAACAAATTTTGTTGCTAAAGGATTTGAAAACAAAATGAATTCTGGGAAATTTTTTTTTATTAAATGTATTTTTAAATTAACAGGTTATACAAAAGATTACAAAAAAAAGTCTTAACTTTGTTAAATCTGAAGTGGACAATAGTACTAATATAGAAAGACAAATAAATAATATTCCCTTTTTTTTTTAACTTAATCTGCTATCATTTGTCAAAATTGATATCATTGATTAGTGATATTTATGCTGTGTCTCCCTGAAACATAGAGCAAGCTAGTCTAGGACGAATAGTAGATTATGAGACGAATTAACACGTCTATATAGAATAAAAATATGTTTAATTGTGTGGATGCGCTTGGGTTTAAATAAAATATAACTTTTGTATTATAGAATTTGATGGCATCACTTTTGTGTTAAAAACTAACTGGGACTCACCGTGCAACCCTCTCACAAATGTTTGGAGTAAGTTTGCCATTTTTAAAATCCGGCGACAAACTTGCATGATGGTCAAACCACTGGGACCATTGGTGCAATTTTCTCAATATAAAATACTGAGTTATTAATGATAATAACAGGAAGGTGAAGGTGCTACTGAGGAGACTAAGAAGAGTAACTACTTTGTGAGGAAACTCGATAAACGTTGATAAGCGGGCCGTTGATCCGCATGTTGCAGAGCTGTTTTCGAGTGGTTGGCTTTTGGCTGCCATCTTATTACCCCCAGGCCAGTGTGGTCGTGCCGACGGGTGTGTAAATATATCATTTCTTAAATATATTATTTTTAGCATGAATAGTTTTGTTTAAATGTTTGGTTGTATTGTTTTGTTTTGTGGTAGGTAATATATTGGAGGGTAAAGAACTTAAGTTCTACATGAAGTAACTTCAAAAGAAGAAAGGAAAGGCTGCTACTGCTTAAATATTATCAGGTTATTGAGTTTTTCTAAGGTTATGCTGTTTTTTTTTTTTCGTGATAACTTAAATGAACGAGATTTGGGTTTTGGGTTTTCTTTCTTTTTTTTTTTGATATTTAATGGCTAAATTTTTTTAAGCAGCTTTACATGAATAACTTAGTCATGTAAGATCTTATTGCTGATTTATTCACATGGTTTTAGTTGAAGGTCTGCATTATATTTGTGAAAATGGAACTCTCATCTTTTGTATGGGTGCAAACAAGCGAAGTAGACTCGTGAGCTACTCAAGATTGGCTTGTTAAAAGCTTGAATCGAGTTGAACTTACATGAGTTGCTCAAAATCGGCTTGTTAAAAGCTTGAATCGAGTTGAACTTACATGGGCTTGAGCCTTTAAAATAAACTTGTTTAGTAAACGGGCCCAATCTTCACATATTATGCTCGAGTTGGCTCATGACAAAAATAATATAATATATATTTTATATATAAAATATATATTTGTATAACAATATTTATTATATACACAGAAGAAAATTTCAACCTTAAAGCTCCTTGCAAAACATATGGCAAACCACAAAGATTGAGCAAACAATTTAGCATAATGATCTTCTAAACAATTTACCCAAACTATTTTAATTGTGATTCAAATGTTGTATTTGCTCAACACAAAACCCGACACCGAGAAGTAATTACTCAATAAATAATCAACGAGTATTGAACCGGCTAACACGTCAATACCACATTTATATGAAATTTAAAAAAATGTAAATAATTTAAAGTAATAGTGTAATACGTAAGAGTATAAATGAGTCGAGATGCTCAAGATCGACTTGTTAAAAACTCGAATCGAACCGAGCTTCACTAATCGAGCTACAGCCTGCTTGTGAGCCTATCAACTATCAAATTTTTTATTTAATATGTTAAATATATTTTTAAATAATAATTATATATACATATTAAAAACCAAAGTTGGTGACTTATTCATTTCATTTTTTTACCTTTTCTTAAGCCTACTGTGCAACTATATCATTTATAATCTCATTTTCATGTTTTGCATCCACATACAGTTCACCAATTGTATGCATCATCTTTACCTATAATTCATTATTTTTAATAATAAATTTAAATTACTAATAATTTCTCTATCGCTTTTCACTTATATATGCACATCTTTATATGTTTACTAATTTTATTCGTATTAATAACCTTTTTAGGCATATCACGACTTTATTTTTTGGCTTTCTGTTTAGGTTGCTATACCAAATGCCGGTAACTTTCAATATCATAATGAATCAACTTGATATCAATTGAATTCCTGCTTCAACATGTATGGAAACTTTACTAGTTAGTATATAAGTTATGATAAATTTAAGTAAATAAATAGTATACATTATTTTACAAATAAAAGTTATAATTAACACACAGTGGGGTGAAAACTTGGGTCGTGAATTTGAACCGACAACCTTGCAAGACCTAGCTCAAGCCATTCATTGCTAATATCCACCCACAGTGACACAAGTGAGGATAAAACTCGTGTCTTCACTAAAAAAACTCATTTCTACCGCTAGGTCGCAAGGGAGGCATATCAAAATTTTATTTAGTATGTCAAAAATGTTTTTAAATAATAATTAAACTATTATGTTACAAATAAAAGTTATAATTAAAATACATAAAAAAATAGGTTAAAATATGAAAAAAAACTAATTATCTATATATAGTAAAAGAGACTTTCGGTGCCACACAACTGAAATAGGTCCCAAAGGTTTTTTATATATAAGATATTTATGAAAGTATAACAATTAAGTATTCTGGTCTGTTGGCTTTGGTTATTTAGTAAATGGTGCTTCCTTGTCTTTGTCTCAGGTTTGACTTTTGGCTAAGGCGGGCATAATATTTCCTTCAGTTTTGTTTTTCCATTTGTGTTATTATCAAACCCAGGTTCGATTATTGGCTAGGGAGGGCAGAATATTTCCTTCACTTTTGTTTTTCATTTGTGTTATTATCAAACTGTTTTAAAACATGTTTTAATTACCATAAATTATAGTAGGTTTATTATAAATTCAACTCCTAAAACGTCATAGTTTTACCAACAGAATAAATATCCTTTTAAAATATTTTATTTGTTTATATGTTAGTCTTTTTATGTCAATATGACGAATTTAATTTTTAGGTTTTAACGTTTTGGTTTTACCAACTTTGTTTATACCATAATAATGAACGTAATTGGTACCGACTGAATTCTCATAAACTCTGTTTTTATACCCTCGGGTTTTACTAATGTTCGGGTTTTACCAACCGAGTAAATGTTGTTTTAAATATTTTTATTTTCTTTTATGTTAAGCTGAAATTGTTTTTTGGGTTTAATTATGATACCAACTGAACCCACGTTGGTGCATTGCTACAGTGTGTTGGATTACATAAAAAGATCTGACTTGCCCAGCGCAATAAACGCATGAGGTAATCAAAACATCACCGCGGGACATCCAATATTGACAACGCTCGGGTTTTACCCACCCCCAAGTTTTACCGAACTTTATTTTATTTCCGGCACCGTAACAAATGTAAACGAAATCGACAAAATTCGCATTGATCCACTGCCGGAAAGCTTGGATTTTTAGCAGCGCCCCAGTTTTACCGACTCACCACCACAATGCCTGAATATGAGTCGACTCGCAGCTGAAACGATCGGGTTTTACAAACGCCAAGGTTTATCGACCGAATAAACATTGTTTTAAATATGTTAACAAAAATTTAATAACATGTTATACGAGTGTCGTAGAGTCACTGCCTCAGCGTCTGGGACCGACTAACATCACCGCATTGGCTCAACTCAATTTTTATTTTTATTTGTTGTTTTTATTTTGTTTTAGTTCTAGTACCATATCGAACATAGCTAATACCAACTAAATTCGTAGTTGACTTGCTGCTTCAGTCCAGGACCAACTGACGCCACCCCATTGGACTAGCTCAATTTTTATTTTTATTTTTTTGTTTTCATTTTGTTTTAGTTCCAGTACCGTAACGAACGTAGCTAATATTGACTGAATTCACGTTGACTCGCTGCTACAACAGTACAACACCTAGGTTTTACTGACCGATCTTACCGCGCAACGCGCGGGTAAATAAATCACTAGTTAATAAGAAAAAAAGAAAAAACAAATTGAGCCAAACTTAAAAGGCTACTTACGAGTCAAACTTAAGCTTTAGAAACTAAGCCTCGAAACGAGCCTAGCTTTAACCCAACGTTTACACCCGTGACATCTATCACTCCTTCTCTGGCACTAAGGGGGCATTTGGCCTAGCTTATTTAACCAAGCTTATAGGCTTTTTTTTTTTTTTTTTTTTTTACAAAATAAGCTTAGTTTGGTGTTTGTTTTAACTTTTTAAGCTTATGTTTATAAGCTTATTTAAGCTAATTTGAAGAAGCTTATTTGAAGATGGTTTTTTAGCTTATTTGAAGAAGCTTATTTGTGTTAGGGTGTAAGTTACTCATTTGACCTCAAATGATGGTGGATTAATAATTATTGAAGCAACTTATTACTTTTAACAAATTAAAGAATAAAGAATTTAACAACTTATTACCAACTTGTAGAATATATGTTAATTCAAACATTTAAAAGAAGCTTATCAAATAAGCTAAACATAAGCCAAAAAATAAAAGGCAAACACCCCTAAACTGTTGATGATGACTAGTTGCAATAATAATAATAATAATAATAATAACAACAACAATGAAGACCTCCAAAAGCAAATCCAAACACACACCATTCCATCTTCATCTTCATCTTCATCTTCATCTTCAGTTGAGTTAGCCTTCCTTCCGATCTGCAACCAACAGAGAGTGGTGAAAATGATAAAAATACCGTACATAACCGCTTTAACAACCTACTTCAGTTACGGTTTGCTCTTCGCTTTCGGTCAATTCCGTGATTTCTTCCGTAACCTCTTCGATTGGTGGAACAAGGATAACAATCTCCAGGTACTGAATCAATCACATCTTAATTCTTTTATTTCTCCACTCTTACCTGTTATTATAATGCGTTAATTAACTATATTATATGCCGTGTATTGTTAGGGCTATGCACCGATCTGCCTAGGGCTTGAAGATTTTTATATTCGCCGCCTATATCTTCGTATTCAGGTATAATAATAATAATAATAATAATAATAATAATAATTTCCCGCTGTTTCTGTTCGGTGTGCTTTGTTTATGTAAATGATGTAGAGGTGCAAACAAGCCGAGCCGAGCTTAGCCTGAGCTCGACCAGGCTCGAGCTCGGCTCGTTTAACTTACACAGAGCTAGAGCTCGGCTCGTTTCAACCTCTATTATCAAAGCTCTAGCTCGGCTCGTGTTAGTATCAAAAGTATAAGTCAAAGGGTTATATTGTCATAGTTAGTAAGTCAAGGGACTAAAAGTACAATAGTTGTAATAGTTAGTTAGAACAAGTCAGTTAGCAAAGTCTGTTACGATCGTTGTATAACTACTGAATTGATGAGTAATGAAAACTAGCTATTGATTGTGGTATTCTTCTTCTCTCTTGATTCTTTATCTCAATTTCTAGCTAACAAACTGGTGTCAAAGCAATTCTTTCCTCGGAACCCGCTTGATTTCTTCACCAAATTCGATTCGTCATTCAATCTGTTATTCTTTTTCGTTTCAATTCGTTGAAATTGATCATTGCTCGATCAATTTCAATCTCTGTTACATTCAATTTCATTTCAATTCTTTAAGAATAGATGATTGTTCGATCAATTCATTTTTTCCCCAATTTCAATCAATTTTGCCCTAATTTCAATTCAGTTTCAATCAGTAATGACTACTCGTAATATGTCAATGGATCAGCGAGTACAAGAACACGACGTAGTCTTGAATCGTTTGGAGTTGGCTATCACAAAGAATGCCGAGAACATTGCTTCAATGAAGACACAAAGGAGAATCAAATGAACGAGCTTATCAGCGCTGAGCAACAATAAAACAGCAATCATCATCACCATGGCATAAGTGTGAATGGACCGACTGATAATTCACATCTACATCCTTTCCATAACAGCCGTAATCGTTTGACAAAGATAGATTTTCCAAAATTCAATGGTGATAATATAGAGGGTTGGTTAATTAGAGCAGAGCACTTCTTTGATATTGATGTCACTCCTGAAAATCTCAAGGTTCGTCATGCTGTAGTTCATTTAGAGGATACAACTTTATTTTGGCATCAATCATTTGTTAGATCGAGGGGTGGTAGTATTGATGGCATGATGTGGTATGAGTATAAGGGATTTATAGTTTCAAGATTTGGTTTTGGCCTTAATCAATATGCTATGGGTTCTTTAGCAGATTTGAAACAAACTAATCAATCTCTTGATGAATTTTGTAAAGAGTTTGATATAGCATTGACTAGGGTTGACATTTGTGATGATTATGCTGTGAGCATGTTTCTTAGAGCCATTAAGCCTGAAATTGGAAATCCGGTGAAGTTGATTAGGCCAAGAACTTTACCAGAAGCTTGCATGCTGGCTAGAGTTCAAAATGATAACAATATGTCCCTGGTACAACCCATTAGATCCTTTAAACCATCCTATTCTGCATCTACTTCAAGAACCACCGATTATAGCAATAGAGGTGGTGGTGTGAACCTGCCCTTGTTACCTACTCCATCTTTGAAATCTAAGTCTCTTAATGCTAGAAGATTAAGCCATAAAGAGATAGAAGAAAAAAGGGCCAAGGGTGAATGTTTTGGATGTACTGAAAAGTACACTCCAAACCACATTTGTAAGAATAAACAATTATTCTCTATTGAAATAGTAGAAATAAAGGAAGATTGTAGTGATTCTGTGGAGCTCTTAAGGCAAGAGTTACAAGATCCATGTATTTCTTTGAATGCTATAATGGGAGTGAAATCATTTTCTACCATGATGGTGAAAGGATCAATAGGCACTAAACCCATGCAGATTCTCATCGACTCGGGGTCAACTCATAATTTTCTTAATAAGGATTTGGCTTTGAAGATGAAATGTCCTATTAAACCCATCAGTGAGTTAAGTATTACCATTGCTGATGGTAACAAGTTGGCTTGTACTCACTTATGTGAGCACTTTAAGTGGAGTATGCCAGGTAACTGGTTTACTACTGATGTTATGCTCATTCCATTAAGTAATTACGATATGGTATTAGGAGTGCAATGGTTACAAACTCTCAATGACATTATGTGGAATTTTAAAGAGTTGACTATGAGGTTTAAAGTGGCTAACCAGTTGTTTGAATTGAAGGGAATTGATGCAAAAGATATGCAATTATGTTCTACAGAAAAGTTGGGAAGTTTATTGACACAAGATGTTGCTACTGCACAACTTTATAGCCTGCAAGCTGTGGGGTCAAGTTCCTTTCAACATGATACCAGCATTGTCAATTTTACCCCTAGTCAGCAATTAGATGCATTACTTCACCAATTTCAACACATTTTTGAGGTACCTATTACTTTACCTCCTAAAAGAGACTGTGATCATAGAATCTTGTTAAAAGACGAAAATGTCACAATCAACCAAAGAGCTTATAGGTATCCTGTTGGTCAAAAAGATGTTTTGGAGAAATTGACTCAAGAATTATTAGATGTTGGTACTGTTCGAAATAGCAAAAGTACCTTTGCGTTACCTATAGTTTTAGTAAAAAAAAGGATGGAACTTGGCGATTTTGTGTTGACTATAGACAGTTAAATGAGGCTACTATTAAAAACAGATTTCCCATTCCACTTATTGAAGAATTATTAGATGAGTTGGGGGGTGCTACTGTGTTTTCTAAGCTTGACTTAAGGGTTGGTTACCATCAGATAAGAATGGACGAAAGAGATATTCATAAAACAGCTTTTAGAACCCACCAGGGCTTGTTTGAATTTGTAGTGATGCCCTTTGGTCTCACTAATGCACCTGCTACATTTCAATCTTTAATGAATGAAACATTCAAGGCTTTATTAAGAAAGACCACTCTAGTATTCTTTGATGACATACTAGTTTACAGCCCAACTATGACTCAACATGTGACTGATCTTGAACAAGTGTTGCTACTTATGAGAGAGAATTCACTCATGGCTAAGAAGTCCAAATGCTCTTTTGGAGGGGCTGCTGTAGAATACTTGGGCCATATTATCTCTGGTCAAGGGGTACAAACTGATCCCAAGAAAATCATAGCCATTCAAGAATGGCCAATTCCTCAAAATCTTAAGCAATTAAGGGGTTTTTTGGGATTGGCAGGCTATTATAGAAGGTTCATCAAATCCTTTGGAATTCATGCAAGACTTCTAACAGAATTATTAAAGAAGGAAGAATCTTTTGTTTGGACAAAGTACAGGAAGCATTTGAAAAGTTAAAGGCTGCTCTGACCGTTGCACCAGTGTTGGCTCTCCCTGACTTTACAAAAACATTTATCATCGAGACAGATGCTTCTTCTAAAGGAATGGGTGTAGTTTTGATGCAGGAAAATCATCCTATAGCTTTTATCAGTAAAGCATTTTCTGTAAGACAGCTTACTCTGTTAGTATATGAAAAGGAACTCTTGGCAATCATGATGGTTGTAAAGCAATAGCACCATTATTTGGTTGCTAAGAAGTTTATAATAAAAACGGATCACAAGAGTTTGAAGTTCTTATTAACTCTAGAAAATCACTACTTCTTTACAACAGTCTTGGTTAGCTAAATTGATGGGGTACACTTATGAGATAGTGTACAAGAAGGGCACTGAAAATGTGGTAGCTGATGGGCTGTCTAGAATGCCTGGATTAGCACTATTTGAGATAGGTATGACTGCTATTGATCCTTTGTTACTAAACAGGATTAAAGCTTCATGGGAGCATGATGTTTATCTTCAATCTGCCATACAAAAGTTAGTTCAAGGGCAAAAGATTCCTCATGTTACTTGGAATGATGGTTTGTTGAGGAGAAAAAACAAGTTGTGGATTGGAGATGATAGTCAGTTAAAACAAGACATAATTGAGCTGTTTCATTCTTCTGCAATGGGAGGTCACTCTGGTTATGTGCCCACATTAAAAAAGGTAAAGAATTTTTGCTATTGGAAGGGGTGTGCTAAACAAGTATATAAGTGTGTAAAAGAATGCTCCCAATGTCAGCAGTCAAAGTATGAACCTTTGGCTATTCCTGGCCCATTGCAACCTTTGCCAGTCCCTACTCATATCTTTACCGATATTTCAATGGATTTTATCTCAGGTTTGCCCAAAATTCAAGGTAAAGATACCATCTTGGTTATTGTAGATAGGTTAACCAAGTATGTCCATTTTACCCCTCTAGCCCATCCCTATAATGCCCCTCAAGTTGCACAAGTTTTTCTTGATACAATATTCAAATTACATGGTAATCCTCTTATCATTGTATCTGACCGCGATCCACTCTTTGTGAGTCGATTCTGGAAAGAATTTATGAAACTCCAAGGTATTCAACTGGCATATTCTACTGCATGTCATTCCCAGAGTGATGATGGGCAGACTGAGGTATTAAATAGGTGTTTAGAGACCTATCTGAGGTGTATGTGTATGCAGGCACCTAATCAATGGTTAAAATGGTTAAGTTTGGCAGAGTGGTGGTACAATACTACCTATCATTCCTCTATCAAGACCACCCGTTTTGAAGCATTATATGGGTACCCTCCTCCTTTACATATTCCGTACATACCGAACGATACTAAGGTAGAGGCTGTGGAGATATTGCATAGAAATAGGGAGGCTATGATTACCAGTCTTAAACAAAATCTAAACCAAACCAGGAACCGTATGAAACAGTTTGCTGAGAAGCACAGAAGTGAAAGAAATTTTGATTTAGGGGACTGGGTTTATCTAAAGTTGAGGCCTTTTGTGCAGACTTCGTTAAAAACTCGGAAATATTCAAAGCTTGGTCCTAAATATTATGGGCCTTTTTTAGTTTTGGAAAAGATTGGTTCAGTTGCTTATAAACTGTATTTACCCTCTGATGCCCAACTCCATCCAGTTTTTCATGTCTCCTTATTAAAGAAAGCTCATGGGCAACACTTGCCTGTTATTCCTTTGCCCACGAATCCCAGATTCATGTTTCAACCGCGTGCAATTGTTGATCACGGATTGGTTCGTAAAGGTAGTCGCTCTGTTTCTCAAGTGTTAGTGCATTGGCAAGGTGTTCCTCTTTCGGATGCTACATGGGAATTCGAGGAGGAGTTTAAGATGAGATTTCTGGACTTTAATTCTTGAGGACAAGAATGTTTTTCTACGCGGGGAGTTGTGTTAGTATCAAAAGTATAAGTCAAAGGGTTATATTGTTTTAGCTAGTAAGTCAAGGGACTAAAAGTACAATAGTTGTAATAGTTAGTTAGAACAAGTCAGTTAGCAAAGTCTGTTACGATCGTTGTATAACTACTGAATTGATGAGTAATGAAAACTAGCTATTGATTGTGGTATTCTTCTTCTCCCTTGATTCTTTATCTCAATTTCTAGCTAACAGCTCGTGAGTAGATTTTCAAGCTCGAGCTCGGCTCGTTTACTATTTATCAATTAATTTTATATAATTATAATTATTTTTATATATATTTTTCTATTATAAGTTTATGTATAAAATAATATAAATTATTTAGTTATTTTTATTTATTTTTATAACATTTTATATATTAATTAATAATTATTAAATATATGTTTAAAAAAAATTATATAAATGGCAGGCTCGTTTAGGCTCGCGAGCCAGCTCGAGCTCGACAGTGAGGCTCGGGCTCGGGCTCGTTTAATAAACGAGCTTACTTTTAGGCTCGAGCTCGGGCTCGATTAAGCTTGGCTCGATCAAGCTTTTTAACGAGCCGATCTCGAGTAGCTCGTGAACAGCTCGGCTCGTTTGCACCCCTAGACGCAGGGCTCTAAACGAACTGAACGTTTGGCGAATTGTTAGTGAACGGTTTGGCGGAAATTTGTTTATGTTCCTTCGCTTAATAAATGAACGAATATGAACAAGGAATTTGTTTGGTAATATAATGAACGAACATGAACACATGTTCGTTCAGTTGTGTTTGTGAAGGTTCGATAAAGTGTTCGTTTATGTTCATAAATGTTTGTTTTTCAAAGGTTTTTAATACTTCTTATTGACCTTTTTAATCATATCATATAGACTAAGGAATTTTTTTAGCTATAAAACAAGAATATATATGAGTATTATGTGATTTATATATATGTAAAATTAACATACGAATATGAATGTTAAATAGCCGGGCCGAATCGTTGACACTGACCATTCTCGGTTAGCCAAATCAAATAAAACATTGTTTGTGTTCATTTGTATTCGTGAACTGTTCATGAACAAGTGTGTTTCCTCAAATCCTTAATGAACAAACACAAACAAGAATTTGCATCCGGTTAGCTGTGCATGAACCGTTTGATTGCCTGATAACAGCTTAACGGATAAACATGAACTAGGCCTTGTTCGGTTCGGTTCGGTTCGTTTGCAGCCCTATGTGCACTGAAACTTGCCTCTGTAACTTTTACTCAACCAAGTTCACTGTACATGTAGGATTGTTTTGGACGACCTATATCGAGTCCACCTGATGCTTGGTTTGATGTGCTGGAGCGTGTTTCCAAAGATAATAACAAGACACTCAAGTGAGTGAGTGGATATGCATCCTGAGTTTGCAGTTGAAATTTACCATATTGATTTGGTTCCCCCTTAATATCCAAATGTTAGAACATGTTATGACTTATGATGCATCCCATTTCAGTCTACAAGGTGTCCTCAACATTCGTTTTAAACTAAAAAATTTATATATATTCGCAGGCGGACTACAAAAGTAAACAGGTGCCTTAACTTGGGATCATATAACTACCTTGGATTTGCAGCTGCAGATGAATACTGCACGCCCCGTGTAATTCAGTCTTTGAAGAAATACTTTGCAAGCACGTGCAGTTCTCGTGCTGATGCAGGTAGTTTTCTAGTTCCATATCCTGTCTATAATAGAAAAGATTACACAAATGGTCCCTGTGGTATGTTAAAGTTTCACTTTTGGTCTTCAAGTATGGGAGAGTACACCACTGATCCAAACGTAGGTAAGAGCGTAACACCGATGGCCCCTGGTATGGATGGAGTTAATTACATTTAAAAAGTGTAAGGGAATTTGATAAAAATTAAAGATTATCGAAATGCCTCCAGCGCCACAATCACATGTCACAACGAGATTGCTTTTTCGACTTCTTAGGCTATCTCTACTTTGTTAATGAACCCTCCTCTCTCTCTCTCTCACACACATAAGTTTTGACTAGTGGTATACTTTCACATAGACCAAAACTGAAATTTAAACATACCATAGGGACCGTTCGTGTAATTTTTTTAACGCATGTAAATGGAATTTAAGTTCTGATCTGTTACCTTTATTTGTAATTATAAATTCAGGAACTACAGCACTGCATTCTGAATTAGAGGAGGCGGTGGCTCGTTTTATTGGGAAACCAGCTGCTTTAGTTACTGGAATGGGTTATGTCACTAACTCTGCTATCCTTCCTGTCTTAATTGGAAAAGTATGCACCGCTACTTGAATATTAATACGAATGAGACGTTTTGTTTCTCACTATTTTCATGAATGTTCACAGGGAGGGTTAATAATCAGTGATTCTTTGAATCACAACTCTATTGTCAATGGCGCTCGAGGGTCCGGTGCTACAATTAGAGTATTTCAACATAACAGTAAGTTCATGCGCATTTTTTGTTAAAATTCGTTTAGGCATATTTATTTTGTTATTGACTTGCATACTTTTATATGTAGCACCTTCTCATTTAGAGAGTGTATTGAGAGAAAACATTGCACATGGTCAACCGAGAACACATAGACCTTGGAAGAAAATCATGGTTGTTGTGGAGGGGATATACAGCATGGAAGGAGAAATTTGCAAGCTTCCTGAGATTGTTTCAATATGTAAAAAGTACAAGGTAATTCATTTCAGTGATAAGACTCTTTAACTGTACTTTTGTTGACCACATGTGTTGTATATGTAACAGGCATACGTGTATTTGGATGAAGCTCATAGTATTGGAGCAATTGGGAAAACTGGAAGAGGTGTGTGTGAGCTTTTGGGTGTCGATACTGCTGATGTGGATATTATGATGGGAACTTTCACGAAATCATTCGGTTCATGTGGTGGTTACATAGCAGGATCCGAGGTCTCTTATTATTATTATTATTGTTGTTGTTGTTGTTAAAATTATGATCATCATCGTCATTATCATTTATATGTATTTACATTTCTTTTTGCATGACAGGAACTTATTCAGTATTTAAAATACACTTGTCCGGCTCATCTATACGCCACATCAATATCACCGCCTGCTGCTCAGCAAATTATATCTGCCATAAAGGTTATTCTCGGAGAAGACGGCTCTAGTCGAGGTTCATATTTCTTATTTCTATAAATTTACTCTCTAAACAGCATTTTGACCATGTTGATCATAATTAGCCGATATTTAATTGTTATTCTTACTTTTTCTATATAGGTGCTCAGAAGCTGGCTCAAATTCGTGACAACAGCAATTATTTTAGATCAGAGTTGCTGAAAATGGGATTTGAAGTTTTAGGCGATGATGACTCGCCTATAATGCCTATAATGCTTTATAATCCTGGAAAAATCCCTGCCTTTTCAAGAGAGTGTCTCAAACGGAATGTATGTCTTTTCTAATAATGTCTATTTCTTAAAACATATTTAATATATACATGTTTTTTTTTTAGTTTTTTAATTTGTGACAACAGGTGGCGGTTGTTATGGTTGGTTTTCCAGCTAGCCCTTTACTGTTATCTAGAACGCGTATATGCATTTCTGCTGCTCATACACACGAAGACATGGTTAAAGCGTTAGAGGTTATAAGTACAGTTGGAGACATGGTGGGGATTAAATACTTTCCAGCTGAACCGAATAAGCCACAACTTGAAGGAAACAGAGTAAAGGTGGAGTAGATTTTATCATCATTATTATTCTTTTTAATATTTTGGGTCGGGTAAAAATTCATCGAGTCGTTAAAAAACCACGTATGTTGGTGGTTGGAGAACAAGATACATGTAAATACTTGTATGCTTTTCTTTATAGAATCTTGGTTGGGTTTCTTGTATCATGTTTATATGTATCAAGTTTTTAAGTGGAATTTTGGGCTAGGGCCGGTATTCATGGTCTGTCGGTCTGGTTTGGTCGACAGTCATGATTTAATATGTAGTATGAGGTTGCATTATATGAACATGACTAGAAAACTAGATCATTTGCAATGTACATACCAATTGCAAAGAATTCAAACTCGTGAAGCTCTTACATTCTTGCATCTGGCAACCTAGAGATGAATTTATACGAGGTTAACGTTGTGAATTGTTTTCGTGGTGGTTTCTATGTTTCCGGACTTAGAAGTCGTTGAACGGGTTGGTGTAATAAGTTTGTATTACATAACATTATTCATAAAAATGAGCTGATTCGTGTATATTAGTTTAAATTAAAAAAAAAATTATTAAGCCCCGTATGCGCATTTTTGACTAAATCATTCACATAAAATAAAAATTTAAGTGCTGATTATAAATGGATAAAATAATAGGAAAAAAAAGGGTGGTGGATTTTGATAATTAAAATAATAGAAAAAGGATGATGGATTAAAAATATTGCTAGCAAATATTAAAATCCACTTACCAAAGATACCAATAAACAATTCATTCTTATTTCGGTTCGATTAATGTTTTGGTTGGGCAAATGAACTGGTGATGAAGTGGTATGTGACCCAGATTCGATTCCTATTTCTAACATTTAGTTTCAGACGCATCATAGTGATGACGAGAGACTAGGCGAGTAGATGGTTTTCATTAGTTGGATACTTGAACTGAACGGGTTTTTTTCTCACCGCACTGTCGTGCCTTAGGCGAGTGTTCATCGGCATTGGCCTTAGGTGATGGTTTTTCCTGGATCGAAAGACCAGTGTATCCCGATGTGGTAAATTTAGCCAGTATTCCATTTGGAGTGGATTCGTTAGCCGTTAAAAAAATGTTTTGGTCGGAGAGAGATGTTTTTAATAAATTTACCTTCTAGCCCCTGTAAATCAAGAATCTGCAAGCTGCAACCACCCCCCCTAAAAGTTTCATTTCGAAACAACTTCTCCATTTCCAAGTAACTATTTTAACGTATACTTCTTTTAAAAATAATTTAAAATTTTAAATATAAATTCTCCATTATGGTTTTTAATTCTAACTAACTAATAATTAGTGGTGTTAAAATCGTGTCTAAAACAAGATATTATCAAACTTTTAATTATTGTAATTTTGTTTAAAGTTCAGATTCATTGCATATTTTCTATGTATTGCCTTAGATATGTATTAATTTCAGATTTGGTATTAATTTTCAAACAAGGTGTAGCACTGTAGATAGCCTAAGAAGCTCAAGAAGATTTGTAGGCCATTGATTAAAGAAAGTTGAGGGTAAGAAACTTTTTAGTATTTGAATACTTAAAACCTGTTTACTTAGAAAAAATCAAATAATGAAACCCACCAAAATCATTTTAATATAACTAGATTTATTATGTTACACCCAAAGCTCTAACTTTTTTTTTATATATCATACAAGAACTTCTTAAACAGCTTCATATGCTCAGTTTGTAGCGAAATGACTATTGACAAGCTCCCGTCTTTGATCGGGCTCGGTAACAAGGTGCATACTCCTTCATCGCTGATCATAACGGGGCCCATGAATATCGGTCGACCCCATCCGAAGTCCACATCATGAATTGGAAACCAAGCCCATGTAGTTAGAAAAATATTCGAGCTTTTAAAAGTTTCCACTGTGTCACCAACCAGAGACGTCATATCAGGCTGAAGTTCCAAGTAGTCGATTGCTGACCTTATGTAATTGTTGGTCCTCCTCACTACCGCGTCGTGGATATTACTAGCGGCGTACCAACTAGGTTTTGATAGAATATCACCCACAAGTATTGATGCCATATTTGTGAAGACAACATTCCCAAAATAGCCTGGTGGTAGTGCGGGCTCAAGATGGGCCCGCACATCGGAAGGAAAGTAGAGCTTCGTTTCCTCCTCATCAGGAAGGGAACGAGCTCTACACATGCACTTCCAAATATGACCTGAGATAATCTCAAATGTACTATAGTTGATGGGACTGCCATCCTCACTCGATTTTGCTTTAAGCGCATTGCTTTGGTCTCGTGTTACCTTGAAAATTGAGAATGCTATTTCGCGTGGTTGGGCTTTGAGTGGCAGTTTCGTTGGCGGACCAAGGTGGTATTCGATGTGGTCATATACTGGCTGTGGTGGGACCCGAGCACGAAGGAGGGTTCGATCTATGAAGGGCGGCGTGATGAGGTCAAGGCCATGAGCCATATCGGCCCAAGCGTTCATGAAATGAAGCGCAGAGATCCCGTCACAAACGTAATGGTGCATCCCAACTCCCAGAGAAACTCCTCCACATTTGAAGAATGTGACCTGCTCAAATTTGCATATAAAAGATAAGTTAGAGCATTCTCAACCGATCCTCAGTCTCAACTTTCATATTATGTCTACTCCAAGTTATATTTTTGTTAACATTATAGAAATTAAATATTTTATTACAAGTTAGAATGTCACTAAAGGATAAAGTACTTTGATTAAGTTAGTTAAGTCTATTTATATATTTTAAAATTTTAAATATTTCTAGTTAGCGGAATTCCCACATGTTGTGACGGGAATTCCATGTTGAAACCCATAGTAAAAAATACCGAAAAATACCATGTTGAAAATCAAAACCACAAAAGTTACACGAAAGTTTTGCGTAACACATAAAATAAAGTCGTAATATGCTCAAAATGATAACGACTTAAAAATCATAAAAACGGATACCGATACCGATAATCGATAATGTTGACACCGACATAGATGTTGTTAGGTCAGTTTAAATTAACGAACATAAGTTATTAGAGAAAAATAAAATTATTTAAAAATTAAATGAGTTAAAACTTATGGTTAGCACTTGGCATTGAATTGAAGTTACATAAAATCCATACATAATCATGCATGGAAATGTTTTTAATCACCTGTAACACCAATAACGGATACGATTCAATTCCTCGTGAGTAATCAACGGCTGGGATAAGCTCCTGGAGCTCGGGTGTAGGCGTAAAGTCCCCAAAATCATCAATCACACCATCATATTCCGCCTCCAAGAACAACACGCCTTGTCCTTGACAATCGATCTCAATCCTGCCGTTCTCGCTTTCCTTCAACCTACCCGCCAACGGGTAAAATGCAACCAAAGCTCTGCTCAAAGCTTCCTTTATGAGTTTTGTATCAAAGAAGTTGGCAGTACCGTTGGGACGGTAAATATAGACCGTTTGTGTGTGAGCACATGGGACCATGAGGTCGAGGTTTGAGTTCCATAGGTTTATGTTTGGAGTCTGGTCAACTGGAACCACCGTAGTTGATTCTCGTACCACGATCTTCATGTGTATGTTTGGTTGTTAATGTGTATCTGAAATTAATATTGTATGATGTATTAGGAAAATTTATAATGTATGCAGCGTTGATTTTGTGTTGCGTAGGGCCGGGTATATTTGACATTTGCGACTTTGTGCTGTCAAAACGCATATTGAATATTAAATTCTCATAATTCAAATTCAAGCACAAATATTTAATTTCTTGTGTTTCTCGTTTAATCACTGATCAGTTAAACTAGTGATTTCTCGTGTGTGTTGCATCAAATTCTGTCGGTAAAACTTGAGCGTTGCAGCGGCAAGCTAATGCGAACTCTGTCGGTATCAGCTACGTTCATTACGTTACCGGATTAAAACTAAAACACAGATTCTTCAAATTAATATGTTTAAAAAAACAAAACAATGTAGCTGCACTCATATAACTTATTGTATAAAAATTTAATTAATTTAAAACGTTTTTTCAGTTGGTAAAACCTGAGCGTTGCGAAGGTGACTCGACTTATATTCAGCCGATATCGGCTACGTTTTACGGTACCATAACTAAAAACAAAAGATAAGTTTGTGAAATTAACAAATAAAATGACTATTAGCATATGCATATAAAAGAAATTAAAATATGTAAACCGGCGTTTATTCGGTCGGTAAAACCTGGACGTTGGTAAAACCTGAGTGCTAATCAGGGTGTTGTTAGTGAAGCCTGGGTGTTGGTAAAACTTGAGCTTTAAAACATGGATGTTGATAAAACCCGAGCGTTAGACGGCAAGCAGACGCAAATATAGTTAGTATTTGTTACGTTCGTTGGGTATAAACATAACTTAAAAAACAAACAAACAAAAAATCAAACATATTTTGAAAGGCAAAAAAAAAAAAATCGTTGGGTATAAGCATAACTTAAAAAACAAACAAACATATTTTGAAAGGAAAAAAAAATCAAAATGAGTCTTCTGGCACCGACATGTCACATTTACTTCTATATAGATAATACTTGTCTATATATAATACTAGGTTAAGTACCCATGCCTTATACGAGTTGGACAACTTAAATTCTGTTAGTGATATCTTACAATTCATATATATATATATATATATATATATATATATATATATATATATATACCGCTTCCGTAGGGCCTTCTCCGAGGATTTAAGTACCTTGGCCGAGCCGAAATAAAAAAGCCGTAGACCTTAATGGATAACAAAATATATAAGCTAATTTTTATAAACCACGATTAATGTTATAACAATAAATATAACAAAAATATAATATGAATTCAATACTCATAGTTTCGAAACCCTAAAACTTAATGCTTATACGAGTTATTAATACAAAATTTATTAAAATTAATATAGTTATTTTAATATAAACTCAATTTTTTTTTAAATTTTTTTGAAGGATTTTAAATGATATGGTGTAATAAAAGTTAAGGTGAAGTATAAACAAAACTAAAAGGGGGGAGAGTATGCAAATAATATATTTAATTATGAAATAAAGAGCGGGGGCTATTTTTGCCATTACTTGAAACTTGATTTTGTTGGCATCTTCTCCACCAAGGCTTTCCGGCAAAGTTATCTAGTGAACCTATTTTTCCGGTGACTTTTAAACACCAAAATTAACGACCGATTCAACCAATTGACGATGCCGTTTAACTCAAAATCTTTGATATATCAAACATATGCATGTATAAAAAAGTTTGGGCCCTCGAAACTTACTTGCCCAGGCCGGAGGTGCGGCTCGCATACCTGCGTTTCAGGAAGACTCACATGAGCATTGAAAGTAGTTCCAAACACTATTAGAAAAAAATAAGTTAATAGAATTATATAATATTCTGTCTAGGGTTCTCTTTTTCATTCAGCTTCAACACAGTCATTGACCGAATAAGAGGTTCAACTTTCCATTCATAAGCCATTTTTAAAAGAGCCAAATGCTCTTATGTATGTACGATTTAGATATGCCATATGAATGGAGCCATTCAGTAGCAAACAAACACCCCCTTAGTCTTTTCGGTTCAGACTTTGTAACTATATATTGAGGATTGCTTCGTTTGAGACGTTAAATCAACTCATGTTTTGCAAATGAGAGCATGATTGTTTTTACTTATGTTCTATTTGGTCGTGGTTTAATTATGCATAATTTATTCTCTCTCTCTCTCTCTCTCTAAAATGTATATTCTTATTTTGTAGGTTAGTAGACTTTTAAGTTATTTAATCATGCAAATAAACTTAAAGAGAGAATCATGAAGAATATATGTAGAAATATTTAAAGATAATGGTATAATGATCATGTTGTAGTTGAAATCAAGTGGTGGCCATGTCATTGATCTTATCTTGGCATCCACTAATTAAAGAAGCAATTTCTTTAGGGATCAAATTGGTTTTAAGAGTTGACTAAGTTGGTAAAGTGTTGGGTTTGGCCAGCTTATGATACCCGAATCTACTTTCACTTTAGCTTGTTTATCCAACTCTATCCCGGCTCCACTCGCGGACGACAACGGACGACTTGTTTCACGTTGAAAATCATGTTAAGGGGGACGGAGCACCCTACTCGCCCCCACACAAGTAGTGGTGTTATATGAAACACGAAATTTACATGGCATGTATCACTAAGCTAAAATTTATTCAAAGTGCAAATATTGATGTTTTAGTTTGAATCAAATTGTGGTCATGTCATTGATCTTATCTTTTCACCCACTAAAAGAAGAAATTGGGGGACGAATTGGGCTTAAGAGCTTACTAAAGGAAGTTGGTGAAGAATTAAGTTTAGCTAGCTAGCTTATGTGATAATTTAATGTTGAAATTAATTAGACCAAATGATATCCTCATAAAGGTGTCTAATCGATACAAAGATATAACATACCATAATTTTTTTTTGAACGCCCAAATTTCATTAACGTAAAGAGACTAAGAGAGTAGCAAGTGGCTATCATCCTGCTTACATACACCAAAAAGATAAAAAATAAAAATAAAAAAACCTCACCATACTACATAAACACTTAATTATGTACAGTGGCGGATCCATGAAATTTTCTTATAGAGTTCAGAAATTTTTTTGGATCGGTATCTAGTTATATATATAAAAAATTTTGTTTCCGGTTCGGCCGTTCGAGTCGGGTCAAATTGGTATATAATTTTTTTTGGGCCCGGTTCAACCGTTCCGGGTGGGTCATATAAAATATATATATAATATAATTCCTATTTGTATAAATGTATATAAAATATATATTTTTTTCCTGATTAATATACAACCACTTGGTAATTTTAAGTTAGCTCCAGGCTAGACATATATGCCTATCAATATTTGTTTTTTCTTATGGAAGTAAGCTATACAAATACATATAATCTAATATTTAAAAAAAATGATGAAGTAAAATTAAATAGAATGTAAACAATAGAGAACCAAAAGAATTTATATGGTTTATTAATACTAAATTAAACATAATAATAACTAAGTAAGTTATAGATAGTCATTTATATTAACGTTTCGCATAAGATAGAATTTTGAGGTCTCAAATTTTCTAATAAAACATTCAAGGCTCCATTAAACGTTTACAAGCCCAAAGAAGTTGGCTTTTTTAATTGGGCCAAAAGTAATTATAAAAAACCCATATAACAAAAAAAAAGCAATTAGGGCACCTCCCACTACATGCTTGCTGCATTCTCTTTCACTCTCATCTTTACATTCATGTCATGCTATCTTCTTTCTTCTACTTTTCTTTCGTTACCCATCAGATTTCCAAATTCCCCAGGTAGGGTAGGTGTCAAAAGTTTACAGGGGTCGATCAAAATTTTAACACTATAATAGTACTATTTGTATTTTCTTTTCACAGGGGTCGGCCGACCCTTGTCGTGTAGGAGTAGATCCGCCCCTGATTATTTAACCTTAAAACGAGAATGCACAAGTCTCCCAATCCAAACTGTCCATTTTGCCTCTATTTGATCAATAGGAAAGAGAGACGTTTAATGTCTTCTTCTATACGATTAGCTGATCCTCTCGTCTTGTTGAAGAATGATTCATTTCTCTCTTTCCACAAACACCAGCACGTTATGAATATAACGGCTTGGGGTACCTTCTTTTTTCCTCTGTCGAATCTCTCGTGTTCTTTGAGAAGGTAGCGTACCTCGAAAGCATATATCGGTGGAATTCGACATAAATTACCAATAAATTACCAAATGACAAAAGACGTGTAACAAGAAATTAGAATATATATATGTTCCGCCGATTCTAATTTGTCTTCACATAACGGGCAAATATTTGTTGTTTGTGAAGAAGTCTTTATGACATATTCAAACGTAGAAGATATTGTCCCAAAAATTCAGTTTCAAAAACTTCATTGTAAATCAAGTTTTACCAAGCGTACATGTTACACTCCACATTTAATATGTAGATCAATGGTTTAGAAACATTGTTGCGGGTAAAAATCTCAACTGAACAACGAAAAAATGTTTTACTCATACAATCTATCCCAAAGACTAGATCATCACAACCCATAACAGAGGCTAGCTTGATCCAACGTACCTTCCCCTTGGCGCGAGATGCCTGAAAAAAAATTACTTAAAACATCATATGTGAATGCTTAGCGAGTTCATAAAGTTAAAACACTATATTAGCATTTAGAAATAAATATTAAGGATAAAAATCCCACTATATAGCTTTCTACTCCAATTTGCAAACTTATAGTTTCATTTATCAACATTTCATAATGTTGCAACACTGATAGACCACAGTTAAAAACATTAATGCATTTCTTCATTCAACACAAGTCCTCTTGTCTATGTTGAGCCAGGGGTATTCTTTGGGTGGTACTTTCAGGTTTCATATAATTAATTCTAAAACCAAAACCTGTCCCTATCTTTTCCCAGCGTCTTCGGGTTTGGGTCATTCGGGGTTTTTAGCAGGTCGGGTTAATTAGGTTTCAAGTATTTGACCAGTAAAATAATAAAAAAATAAAACAAAATAAAAAAATAAAAATGCTAAAATTAAAGCGAAATTATCATAATTACGTTAGTAAATAAGCAAATAAACCAACATAACTCGAACACTCAATCTTTAAACAAATTAATTTATATAGTCTAATGATAAAAAAAAACCTAACAAAAAGGAAATCCAAATATATTTGTTATTTTAATTGTTAAATATCATATGAAATACTAGAAACGCCTATCGAGCATCCTTTCGTTTTGAAATGCTGATTATTGAGCATTTTACTATTCATAGTTATTAAATGCGATAGGCGCATACAAAGTGAATGCGCCTCTCCCAGGCGCTAGGCGTACAAAACGCATGGGTCTGAGACAAAAAACACGCACTTAAATAAAAAATTCACAAACAAAATTTATAATGACAAACAATACTTTATTCAAATACCAAAACAATTCAAAAGCATAATCCTCAACCATAGTTTTCAAAATCATATGAAAATCCAAAATAACCAAATTGTTCATACCTAAAAGAAAAAAAAATCATAAATTAATAAATATAAAAACGAAAGCCAAAAGATCTTCATCAATCAGATGCGTCATCAAGTTCATTTACATATTCAGCTTCCTCCACTTTCTCCTCCTCTGAATCTTCATCAATTAAACTTCTTGTGTCACACCCCGACCAAAGGCGGCGGAACATGCCGAGGTGTAACGATTGTCCATAAGCACATGACACTAATTAAAGTGACAGTATTTAATAAACTCATTTCATTTCACAACATCGAAAATGTTACATAACAATTATCCATAAAATAACCATAAACAAGATATCACAAAATATGGCAAATTTGATATTGTTCATTTTTACTAATATCCTAAGGTCTTTGATGTCGTTTTCTTCACAATCATAAATCTACCAAGATGCAAACCTGCAACATTTCATAAAATAAAGTTTGTCAACACAAAGGTTGATGAGCAATTCATAAGTTTAATCATATTAGTATATAATAAAGATAGCCACAAAACTTGCATACGAAAAGATAAATAAAAGTGTTGGTGCATTTTGTGACCGTCGCTATGCAATTCTGTTCAGCGGAAACGAAGTACGAAGTTAGAACAACTTCGCCATAGGCGAAGTTGTAACAACTTCGCCATAGGCGAAGTTGTAACAACTTCTGCCATAGGCGAAGTTAGAACAACTTCGCCTACAGGCCCAAGCCCGTGAAGTTGTTTATATATATATATGTGTCTTGTTTAGGTTTGAGTATCCAGAAAATTAGAGTTTTGTGTTACAGTTCAATTGTCTAGAGAGAAACACAGAGGGAGAGTTGTGTGGGACGGCCCGAGGTAGAGCTCACCTCGGGTCGGCCGTCATTTGTTTTCGTGTTTGGTATGTAACGAGTTATGGTTATTATATAAAATATCTGCAGATGTGTTTATCACATTCGTGTGTTTGTTCGTGTATGTGTTTGTGTGTAATCGTGTTCTTCGTCTTCTACACCATAAACGAGTCTAGGAGGATTCCGCACTCCTAGACATCGTGCGGATCTCGTATCGATCGGCGACGCCCCGCGCGGGGACATACAAGTGGTATCAGAGCCTTAGGCTCTTATGCTATGGTTCGAGATCTGCGTTTTGGTGTTTATGGCAAGTTTCTGATGCGTTTCTAGCCGAACAGCCGCCGCAGGCGAAATTATGGGGTTCAGGCGAAGTTGTCGCTTAAATTTTAGGGTTTAGGCGAAGATATAAGGTTAAGCGAAGTTATTCACAACTTCGCCTACCTCACAAGTTCGCTTATCTCAGGCGAAGTTATGGACAGGCGAAGTTAAGGAGGAGCAAAGTTGACTTTTAGGCGAAGTTGACTTTAGGCGAAGTTAAAAAAAAAAAAAATTGTTTGGAGTTTTCGTCTGTATGGCCAGGTGTACACGATTATTGTGAGACCGAAGACGTTGTTCCGTCAACGAGTGAAACTTGTTATCACTTGGTCTTACGTGTGAACAAATACGTGTCAACTCTGAATATAGAGTTGAGGTTGTGAATGGGATATTGATTGAAACTGGATATTGACACATATTTGGGTGTTTGTGGGCAATGAAATAGTTGTTGTTCGAGGTTGACCAACTGAAGAAAGTCAAATTGAACTGAAGGTTTTTGTCATTACTGGATTGCGGTCAGAGCATATTATTTATGTTATTTTCAAGGCGTTCGAGAATTGGATCCTGAAACGTGATGCTTATTTATTAAAGTGAAAATTCTGGAACAAGTTGGATTTAATCGGGAATTAAAGTGTTTATGTTCTTGATCGTTATCCCTGGTGATTGAAGATGCTTCGGATTAATTAATGGTCATGTGTGTTAGATTCTGTCAATGTGGTTTTGTGATGAAATTGATCACTTGATGTTGAGTAGTTGAAGATTAAACCTTATCGTATGCCGACGTGTTGGTGAAGTTGTGGAGGGAGCCCAACTTCACGTGTTGGTGAAGTTAGAAGAACTTCACGTGTTGGTGAAGTCAGAAGGACTCACGTGATTGGTTGAGATGATCAATTAGGCACGGGGATGAATGCATTTCAAAGACCTCAATCTATATAGTCGGAGAAGCTTACACTGAATGGGAGATCTGATATGGAAGACGCTGGGTGATTGATAGATTTGTGAAGCTACAAGACAGTTTCAGACACGGCTGGTTGAAGAGCAAACAGAAGATCATCAGTTAAGAGGGAGTCTGTTGGTGCATGTTTTGTAACAGATGATATTTTGTGTTTGTTAGAATTGAGAGCAACGGTCAAAGGGGAGTCTGTTGGTGCATTTTGTGACCGTCGCTATGCAATTCTGTTCAGCGGAAACGAAGTACGAAGTTAGAACAACTTCGCCATAGGCGAAGTTATAACAAATTCGCCATAGGCGAAGTTGTAACAACTTCTGCCATAGGCGAAGTTAGAACAACTTCGCCTTAGGCGAAGTTTGTAACAACTTCGCCTACAGGCCCAAGCCCGTGAAGTTGTTTATATATATATATATATATGTGTCTTGTTTAGGTTTGATATCCAGAAAATTAGAGTTTTGTGTTACAGTTCAATTGTCTAGAGAGAAACCCAGAGGGAGAGTCGTGTGGGACGGCCCGAGGTAGAGCTCACCTCGGGTCGGCCGTCATTTGTTTTCGTGTTTGGTATGTAACGAGTTATGGTTATTATATAAAAATATCTGCAGATGTGTTTATCCCATTCGTGTGTTTGTTCGTGTATCTGTTTGTGTGTAATCGTGTTCTTCGTCTTCTACACCATAAACGAGTCTAGGAGGATTCCGCACTCTTAGACATCGTGCGGATTCTCGTATCGATCGGCCGACGCCCCGCGCGGGGACTTACAAAAAGTGGTAATTTGGATAAATAGATATCGCTAAACACATTAGCGACACCTAGCTATAAGGGGATGCCAAATAGTCTAGGATTTTATAGTTATCGTTAATTGCATTACGTTAACGACACCTTGCTATAAGGGGATGCCAAAATAGTCTAGGATTTTATAGTTCCACCAACCAAAAGCAATAAACACATAGGAATATAAGCATAGAACACCAAATCGAGCAATTATTTAGGTAAAGTATACAACTACGTTTGTGGTTTAAGATTCAAATATAAAGCATTTTGTTGAATAAGTATGAAAATGTCACCCCCAAAATAAAAGATGGAAAATGGGGTATGAAGTACTCACATTCAAGTAGTAAACTTGAAAGATGATAATTTGGAGATTTGTCGGAACGACGAGTTTAACGCATAATGCCTAAAAAGAAAAGAAGTCTTGAATTTAGAAAGGTTGTCTTGAAGGTCTTTAAACAAAATAAATGTTGAGAAATGTAAATAATTAAAGTTCAAGGTTTAAAATGTAACTATTTAAGAATTTATAATAATAACCCTTTAAAAATATAAGTTTGCTCGAAACCGGGTTAAAGTATCTAACCTTAATATTTACTCAACCTATGTTAAGTAATAAGGTGGATAAAATGCAAGAATGCAAATCCCTTTGGAATAAAGATACTAAAACGGTTTTTTTATTGTCGGTTCGGGTTGTCGGTTCGGGTCTTGATAATTAGTCAAACCGAAAGTCAACTTTCCAAAATATTGAATGTTATGAGATAACTCAATAAAATTTAATAAGACTTAACCAAGTATGTAGTTCCATTGTTTTAGAACTAACAACGCACGTTAAGCGAGTGTTCGGTTTTGTCGGTCCAAACTTTGTTATGAGATCAAGTTGGATCCAACATTTCCAAGTACTTAAGAAAATATTTAAAAATCAATTTGTAACTATTTTTAATGAAATATACAAGTCTTGATGGCTAAAAAAACACACTTGTGTGTCTTAAGCGAGTAAGAATCGGTTTGGTTTCCACATGTCCAAACACTAAAGAACTTGTATAATAATGTACAAATAAAAAAATACTTTAAGTTTTACAACCAAAAGTTAACAATAAAGTCTTTAAACAAAAGTTTGGTTTTCGGTTCGGATCGTGTTTCGGGTTAAGACCGAGGTAAAATTCTACAAACCCATAACCATAGAATTTGTAAAAATGATTTTAGAAACTTAGGTCTAACAATAAATATGTTTAAACAATTATTTAACAAAACTAGTAACAAAGTTTGGTTTACGGTTTAGAGCAATTTACGGTTAAACCGAAGCATAGACTCTTAAAAACCAATAACCATGGAACTTGTAAACATGACCAACAAACTAAAATAAGCAAGATTAATATGTATGTACAAGTTATATAGATGTATATATATTGGACACAAAGTCCTCCATGAAGCCTTGCCTTATGAGGTCCGAAACCTCACCGACCGGAATCGGAGAAGTAACTACCAAAGGTAAACAAGGGGTATATATTATATATATGTTGCACAACCATAAACAAGTATTAATAAGGCTACATAAACTAATTAAGATGAAAGACTAAAAACCTTCAAGAACACTTAAGAAGATAACCTTGAATCTTTGATGTTTGAGAGAGTTTTTTTTTTGGAGTTGTAGCAAGGGAAAATGAAGAGGAAAGGTGGTGTATACATAGGGTAATGTTGGTGGTCAAATATGGGTGTGAGACACAAGAGTTTACATGCAAAATGGATCAAGACAAAAACACAAAACAACAAAAAAAATAATAATAAAAAAAATAAAATAAATAAATAAATAAAAATAAAAATAAAGGTAGGATGTTTTCAAGACCCAACAAGTGTGAAACAATATTGTAACATAAATCCATCATTTTGATTATAACATAAGCTTCGGTTTACAAATCGGGTCGGTTTACATAATAAATAAATACAAAAACGAATACAAACAAGACCCAAAATTGACGAATGTCACAGTATCCCCTACTTTAGAAAATTTCGTCCCGAAATTAAGACGAAGACGATGCTGCGAACAAATGTGGATACTTCTCTTTCATTTTGTCTTCTCTCTCTCAAGTGAATTCCGCGCCTCGCCGTTATTCCCATCGAACTTTGACTAACCGAATACGGCTACGCTTGGTTCTCTTCTCGTTGCGATCCATGATCTCAACGGGTCGTTCAACCAATACCATCTACTCATCGACATGTAATTCGTCTAGAGGTATATGGAGATTACCCTCGGCTAAGCACTTTTTAAGATTTGAAACATGAAATGTTGGATGAACACCGGTAAGTTCTTCCGGTAGTTTGAGTCGATAAGCTACTTTTCCAACACGCTCAAGGATTTTAAAAGGACCAGCGAAACGAGGAGCGAGTTTACTCTTCTTTTCGAAACGGGCTACCCCCTTCCAAGGAGATACTTTTAGAAGGACAAGATCGCCAACATTAAATTCGATCGGTTTTCGCAGTTTGTCGGCGTAACTCTTTTGATGAATTCTAGCGGCTAGGAGGTTCTTACGGATTCGATCAATAACGTCAGTGGCTTCTTGAACCATTTCGGGTCCCGTGATTTTAGCTTCACCGACTTCGTTCCAACTAATCAGAGAACGACATTTACGACCGTAAAGAGCTTCGAAAGGAGCCATCTCAATGCTCGAATGGTAGCTACTGTTATACGAAAACTCAATGAACGGAATGTGAGAATCCCAATTCCCACCGAAATCAAGAACACATGCTCGTAGCATATCCTCGAGAGTTTGTATTGTACGTTCGGATTGACCGTCCGTTTGAGGATGATAAGCGGTGCTAAGATCGAGATGTGTTCCCAAAACTTCTTAAAGTGAACGCCAAAAATGAGAGGTATAACAAGCATCACGGTCAGAGATAATAGTCAATGGTAAACCGTGTCGGCACACGATTTCTCGAACATAGATTTGAGCAAGCTGCTCGACAGAATACTTCTCGCGGATCGGAATGAAATGAGCAGATTTGGTCAAACGATCGATGATCACCCAAATGCTATCGTTGCCCTTTCGGGTGTTGGGTAATTTAGTTATAAAGTCCATAGCAATGTCTTCCCATTTCCAAACGGGAATCGGTGGTTGCTCGAGTAGACCAAAAGGTCTTTGTTGTTCGGCTTTAACTTTTGAGCAAGTAAGACATTTAGATACGAATAAAGCTACGTCCTTTTTCATACCCGGCCACCAAAAGGTAGCACGAAGATCGTAATACATCTTATCTGCATCGGGATGAACGGAATACCGCGAATTGTGAGCTTCGTCGAGTATACAAGTACGAAGGTCATCGCGATTTGGAACCCACAAACGATTGAGAAAGTACAAAAGACCATCGGGTTTGGTTTCGAGTTGAAGCTCGGCTCCACATGACATTTCGTCGTACATGTTACCTTCTTCAACGGAGGTACATTGAGCTTGGAATATTCGAATTTTGAAGATCGGTTTGAACGATAACGCTTAGAAGTAGAACGGATTTAACATTAACCTTTCGACTTACGGCGTCGGCGACAACATTCGCTTTACCGGGATGGTAACGAATTTCGCAATCGTAATCACTAATTAATTCGGCCCATCGTCGTTGTCTCATATTGAGATCTTTTTGGTCAAAAATGTGTTGAAGGCTTTTATGATCGGTAAAAACCACACATTTCGTACCATAAAGGTAATGTCTCCAGATTTTGAGAGCGAAAACAACGGCACCAAGTTCGAGATCATGAGTCGTGTAGTTCTTCTCGTAGACCTTAAGTTGCCTTGATGCGTAAGCGATGACTTGACCTCGTTGCATGAGGACACAACCAAGACCTTGATGAGAGGCATCGCAAAATACCACGAAATCGTCGTTTCCATCGGGAAGGGTTAAAATGGGAGCATTGCAAAGCATGTCCTTGAGAGTACAAAAGGCTTTTTCTTGCTTTGAACCCCAATCAAATGGTTTTCCTTTATGAGTGAGGGAGGTAAGAGGCAAAGAGATCTTGGAAAAGTTTCGAATGAAACGTCGATGATATCCGGCTAAACCGAGGAATGATCGAATTTCTGTGGGAGTCGTTGGAGTTTTCCAATCCTTAATGGCCTCAATTTTAGCGGGATCAACATGAATACCTTTGTTGTTTACGATATGTCCCAAAAATTGAACTTGCTCTAGCCAAAATTTGTATTTGGAGAACTTGGCATAAAGTCGTTCGTTTCTAAGAAGTTCGAGAATGGAACTTGGAGAACGCATTTGGAGAACGCAAATGATTAATTAAAATTAATCACATAACTAAGAAATTAAAACTGGTTGTATTGTTGTGATGACATGACAAAATTTTATTGGCCCAACTAATATTAAGATTATTAATATATAAAGAAGTATTATGGATACAAAATATTATGTGCCACCTTGGTTAAGGAACCTCCACCCGAAAGTTTGGAGGTAATTAACAAATAACTACTTTCTGTTTTTAATTAAAGTTGTTGTTAGCCTCAAAATGTGCTAGTATATTTGGAAGGCAATATGGGAGGTCATAAGCATGTTTATATTTTAATCATAGGGTTGTAATAACAATAGTTCTCTACGTAGGATTCTCAAAATGAATGAGCATGCAAGTATGTTTAAAACTAATATTTAGGGCTGAGCATGGTTTGGTTCAGTTTGGTTTTTAGGTGAACCGAAACTGAAACTGAAAAGTCGGTTTTTCAAATACACAAACGTTCGGTTTTTGGTTTTTCGGTTTCGGTTCGGTTATAATCGGTTTTTTTTGGTGTGTGTAGTCATTGCAAAAAAATGAAGATACATATTAGATTCAAAACACAAAAATAGACATTTGTTACGTGGAACCAAAAGAATAGAAATTTGCAAGAGTACTAGAGTTTAAAATTTAATAAAATTCTTAATCAGAAAACAATAAAAGTTTAGTTCTAATTTTCATTCTTCATCTTATTCATCTTCAATGTTTACTCCCAATCTTCATCATCTTCATAATCTTCATCACCATCAACGGTAGATCCTTTTGGTGTTTTGTTTCCGGTCATAAAATCTAAAAACACATATAATTGTATTAATATTTAAGTAAAAACACATATCGATCGATTCGGTTTTTTTCGGTTTTTTTAAAATGGAAAACCGAACCAAAACCGAAAATTTGGCTTTTCAAAAAAACAAAAAATTAACCATCGGTTAATGCTTCAGTTATATTTTTTCGGTTCGATTTATTCAGTTAATTCGGTTTCTTGCTCACTCCTACTAATAATTTCATGTTTATTTTAATTTTTATAAATATACAAAGCGTATATGTGTGTTTTACAAATTAGGGTTTAGGATTAAATTTCCATACGAAGGTTATTCATGTTTTTTGGTAGCGTTCTTTAGTACGATGTATTACGTTTCATAGTAAATTTTTAGACGTATTAGCTAGTTTCCGTTTGGTTTATATGATGTTATCATTCATGAAAATTTCAATTATCATGTATGAAATTTACTAGTAAAATTAATAATTTTTGTAGATCATTTGATATAGACAGGTACATGTTAAACTTTCATAGTTGAGTACAAGTATTTATATATTTAAATTAATATAAACATTACCATGTAGATTTCTTTTTTTCAATGTGTATTTATGATAACCAAGACAAAAGAGTTGTTTTACTATATACATAGACTTTCATCTACTAATCATTTAGAATTTCTCGATGAAGGTAGGAGTCATCATTAATTCGACGATGAAGGTAGTCCAAACATTAACAACGGACAAAAATTAATGTCTCTTTGTTGATATATTAAATATAACTTTTAAACTTATTTTTACCTAAATAATGAGTCAATATGAAAATCAATGAACTTAAATGTGCTCAGAACTTTGTATTTAAATAAAGTAATAATCCAATTTGTCTTTAGGGGATTTTCCTTTGTCGTAGTATCCTTGTACTTAGTACTTTTTCTAAAACAACTAGTAAATTTTTTTTGGGACACAAAAATATAAAATAATGTGTACAAGAGTGTGATACGTATAAACATAAAAAGTTGCAAGTTAGTCATTCCCACTCCCGTCAGGTCGGATGGTAAGCTGGTTAAGATGTAAAATACGAGGTTATGGTTTTAACTTTTAAACGTTGTCAAGTGCTAAAATTTAGTCGTTAAAAAAAAAAAATTTCGAAGTTACAAAATTGCATGGTACCGCATAGTAAAACAGCAAAAGGCCGATAAATAACAAAAAAGACTCGTAACAAAACCAAAAAGCATAAAAATGAATACTGGTACGGGTACAATGTTCTACGGGCATTATCGGTTTGATAAAAAATATCTGTGTATTACAAAAGGTTGTTCCTCGTAATTAAAAAATAAAGTCATTGTCATATGCCTAAAAGGATATTAGCACGTGTTATAATGATTGAAAATAAAAAAAAACGAATACCGATATCGGTTCCGATAATAC
The DNA here is from genome assembly GCF_021521415.1 of Bidens hawaiensis. Taxonomy (NCBI): domain Eukaryota; kingdom Viridiplantae; phylum Streptophyta; class Magnoliopsida; order Asterales; family Asteraceae; genus Bidens; species Bidens hawaiensis. Next base: position 98,772 of record NW_027491668.1, read on the forward strand.
CAATGTTGTTGGTATAGCGTTTTGGTTTCTTACGGTACCGGTATCGTAGCGACGCTCAATATATTTATGATACAAAAAGTCATTTTTTTAATACAATTCCGTTTTAGTAAAATTTATTTCAATGCGTTAGAAAAAGAAAATCACAACCGCATTTTTAGTTTTTTTTTTTAATTTATCGAGCGCAAGTAATTTAAGAAATAAAACATGCCCATAAAAGAAATTGGCCACATACTTTGTATCGATCGAAAACCATAAAACGAATACTGATTTTGATAATACCAACACCAATACTGATGTTGTTCGGTCGATATCACAGTTTATCCGATACTCATATGGTACCGCCATTTGGTGTAGTTCATGATACTAAACAATGCTTTATTTTGAATACAACCTCACTTTCAATAAAATTTATATCGAAACGTAGGGTTGTGCAAAGGTTCAGAACAAAACCGAAACAGAATCGTTAAATGTTAAATATAAGAATTAGAACTGAACCGTATTTTAACGATTCATGTTCGGTTAAGAACCATGCTAAGTGGTTCTTGTGTAAACAGTTCTTGATGGAACTAGTTTTCAATTAAATTGTAAATATGAATTACGAGAAGGTATTTATGAAACCAGTGACAATTTATAAAATAAAACACCATTTTATCAGCACACTATATTTTAATGGATGGGATTAAGAAATGGATTATAATGCCTTAAGATATTATAGAAAATAGTTATATTTTTAAACAGATTTAGGGTAGTGAAAGATGACTATCGCTTATGATATTGTAAAGGGATTGTATATAACCGGGAAAGTGAGAATGTGAATGGTTGTTGGTACCTGAAAGTTGGAAAGGCCACTATATAAATAAGGGTTTAAATATAGTACTTACCCGACTCGGTTTTAGCGATTCTTTAACTAGCAGCTCGGTTTCGGTTTCCCTGTTTTGGCGGGTTGGAACTCTGAATTGCTCACCCCTCTCAAAATGCTCTGAAAAAAATTAATTACAACCACGTTTATAGTTTAAAAAAATAGATTAACAAATGTAAGATGGTTAAGGTGTGAAACCCGATGTAATGGATTAAAACCTTATAAAGTACAAAAGTTTAATCATTAAAAAAAAAGAATTTTATTTTAATTTGTAGTGTGTATAATCAATATTAAAAATGTTGTCAAAAAGTTAATAAAATAAGGACACAATTACACAGTAGTCGATATCTGAATTGGACACTAAGGTTTAAAAGTCATATATATGGGTATTCAACTTTCAGTTTTGTAACAATGTTAGGACTAAGCCTAACGTTTTTTAGAAGTTAATTAACAGAAAATATAGGCGTGCACAAAATAGCTTAAGGCAATATTGTCATATTATACCTTTTCAATCAAGTTGCATTCATTAAATATCTAAAGTGTACAGATGTAATTAATTCAAGGAATAGTTAACGAATACAACAATATACCTTAAGGGATTGACTAGAAACTATTTCAACAGGTTATAGTAATAATACGACCTGTAAACATCCTAGCAAAGTTGTTAAATTGGATCCCCTTTCTTATCCCCTTTCATGCAAAATGGATCAAGACAAAAACACAAAACAACAAAAAAGTAATAATAAAAAAAATAAAAAAAAAAATAAATAAAAATAAAAATAAAGGTAGGATGTTTTCAAGACCCAACAAGTGTGAAACAATATTGTAACATAAATCCATCATTTTGATTATAACATAAGCTTCGGTTTACAAATCAAGAACCCTAGCTGATCAGCCACCATTATGACCTCTACTGGAAAATAGTTACCGGTGACCGGCTGCCGGAAAACCGGTCACTGGGTATCGGACGCCGGAGCTCGCTTTCCGGCCACCACAGCCGCTACTACCGACCGTTTCATGCTAACTTCAGCCATACCTCGTTCACCACTGCCACAGCCGCTACCATCTCTTAGATCACCGCCGGAAATCATATTCCGGCCACCACATATCTGCCGCCGCCACGTGCACGGTTACACTCCATAGCCAAACGGTCAAGCCCTTCACAGTTATAACATTCTCGACCGCCGCAGCCGCCACTCCGGTACCCACCACCGAATACCCTTCTTTCTTGTCGATTTAAAGCATAACCAGCATATCTGACTTTTATCAATATCGACTCTTTCAAACACACCCGCTATTCTTCATCCAACAGTTGCTCATCGTCGGAAAAGAACCGTAGGCTTGCCGGAATTTCGGCGTATGGCGGAACGGTTCCCGAAACGCCCGGATCTGGAACTTGTAGATCCCAAACATCCGGATCTACAAGGAGAAGCTTCAAACATGCTTATTTTCCATTTTATTTCCAACTTTATTTTCAAGATATTCAAACTTTATTTTCAAACTTCAACGGGTCTTTAACGTCTCGGTTCAGGTAATCGCGGAAATAGAACCCGAATATCAAGAGCGAAGTTGAATCATAAGATTCGACCCGCTCTGATACCATTTGTAGGTCCTCTAGATGGATTTCACAACTTGACTCAGATCAATCCGTGTTGTTGGTTAGCGGAAATCACCAACGACGCTCGGATTTTAGTTTTGGTTATGTAAAAGATAGAAAAAGAGAGAAGTGGGTGAGAGAAAACTTTATTTCCCAAAAAGTTGTCTTGAATGAGAGTTGTTGAAGTGTTTGGAGAAATGGTAAAGTGTCCCTTTTATAGGGTCCCCATTTCTCCAATGCATACAAAATAAACGTACAAAATAACGTACCGAGTACGTAATACACCGACTAAAGCAAGCTAAACGACATACACAATCCTAAAAACAATATAGAATATTGGCCCTACAGTGCTCAAGCCAATTCCGTTTCTTTAAATGAATCTGTTAAAAATGAAAAGTGTTAGATAATAATAATCAAACTTATTAAATAAATTACAAGAGTTTGATCTTTTACATGCTCAGATGTGCTCCATTTCCTTTCACACCCAGATGCACTACATGTTAGGCTTAGCACCCTAATAGCTAATTGCTGCAAATTAGAGAAAATCGGACACAAAACGAGAACTTCAGCACGCGCGTCTAGCTTTAATGGGATAAGGCTTCTAGAATATGTTGTGTTAGGCTATAAATAGGACTTTTGTATGTTTTTATTAGTGTGTGTTTCAAAGGTGTAAATCACCCACCCAAGGGGAGCTCACCTTAGGTAGGGTCGGTTTGTGTTTAATATATTAAAATTTTGAACCGATAACGAGATCGTTCCTATACTTTTATATTATCTTTATATTATGTTTGGTCGTTTGATTTACAGCACCCGTCTCGAGCACTTATCAAGAACAAAGCCGTTCGTTGTCGGATCCGATTTCGGGACCTACAATTTTCGGGACCTAAAATTAAGTTTGGTCGGTTTACGGTTGACCTTCCTGAGACAAAAGTATCCTGGGAACCCATGTCTATTTAAACGCTTAGTGCATGCAGGGTCAACCAAGGAGGACTATCAATAGTATTAGGTACCTAGATAGTGATTGCACCCGGCATATGATGGGAGACGAACCCTTGCTATTTGATGCTAAACCATTCGATGGGGTGTTTGAGTCTTTCATAAGTGACACGGGATGACAAACTTCATGGAAGGGAAGCCTTGCTTAAATGGTTCAACAACAACTTATCGAGCGTTTCTCAAACTAGCCTCGTCCAACTGCTTCTCTCAAGTGATGGATCCAGCATCAGCTGTTGGGTCTCGGTTTGAATCTCTTCAACTTTGTTATACAATGTGATAATGCATGCTTAAGATAGTCCATCTGACAACAACTTTGCTGACCTTTTCACTAAAATCATCGATCATGCTCGATTTGAATTTTGGTTTGAATAGAACGGCATGATCAATTTTGATTAAAACAACCTATCTATCCTTTTTGTTATAAAATTATAAATATTTTTAAAATATGTCACAATTTTAGAGTGAGAAAATTGAGTTAACTTTAACTCACCAAAATGATTTTAAATTTGTTAAAAAAAAAAACTAAAATGAGTCATTTGACTTACCAAAAAGATTTTATATTACTTTTAAGAAAATCTAAAAGGAATTGTCCGTTTAGAGGGAACTCCTGCTTAGAGGGAGTCGGATAATTAACATTTTCAAATTTTGAGAAATTGATCCAACCCTTGGAAAATGATAAGAAATTATCTCTAATGATTCTAGCACATGAAAAGAGTAGATCAAAACCCAACAAGATCATTGCTTGATGTGTAGATAGGCTTGACAAATGAGTAAATGTCAGGTGATATAAACTTAAACACTCGCCTATGCTATTGGTTGTACGTTTATGAAGCAGTTGCATGATTCCGTTGAATTCATATCAAGGAAGGTTCAAATGTAATTAAACATGCCATACCCAAGCCTCTCTTTACCTGATCACAGTTGTCTTATGAAAATCTGTGTCATTTTTAAATTTTATTGAGTCAAGAAAAGTGTCAAGAAAAGAAAAACAAAAAGAGTCAGAAAACTCAGAAAAATCAAGAAAAGAGTCAAGAAAAAGAGTCAGTCTAGGGATTTTTAACTTCTGCTTTATTTCTTAATTTATTTTTGATTCAAGCCTTGGACTTTCTATGTTTGTAGTCATACAAGATCTGATTGTTAAGGCCCTGAATCTTCTGCTTTGTTTTGTTTTCTTTCTTTTGTTCAAGCCTTGGACTATCTCTGCGCGATAATATGGTATTATCCGACCTGATCGTTAAGGCCCTGAACTTCTGCTTTATTTCAATTTTTCTAGATCTAGTCAAGTGTACAAAAATAAAGTGTCAAGTGTGTTAATAAGTCTATTGTGATCAAATAAGAAAGGTTTAAGTCAAGTTGAGATGATATGTTAACACAAAGTAAGCCCGAGGTATGATGGAATCAGTAACATGTCTGACTAAGTGACCACATAAGCATCGTGCCTAATTGTACCTTAACGTATCATGTTGGCATCTAAATACTTGTTAAGTTTAAAGTGGACAAATTATATCTACAATCGACTTTGGGTTCTTGTCATAATAATGTCCAAATAGAAGTGTGATCTAGAACGTTAACAGATAATGTGATTCCATGCGTGATCTTTCTCACTAAAATAATTTAGTAAACTCCTTTGTAAATATTATTGATATATAATATTAATTTCATCTTTACTCCTATATTTTATTGTTTTATTTTCTTTTGTTTTATTTTATGTTTCAACTTCATAAATTATGTATATATTTTCGTAATTTTAAAATATATGAAAATGCCAAAAAGATTTTAAGTTTTTATTATGTTCGTACATGTTTTGTTAAACTTTGTTTCATTCAAAATCATGTGTTTTGTTGTCAAGGTCGTTCATGCAAAGTTCGTTGGAAATCTGGGACTTAAACAAATCATTTACAAGTTGAGGGACTGAAATTGGGAGGGCCTATGAACGATTTCTTCTTGACCCTCAAGAGGGTCTGTGAACGAATCTTATTCGTTTTAGCTTTTGTGCAGTTGTACATGGACAGGTGGATCAAGATCAAGTCTGCTTGGAGTTGCAGATGCTGAAGCGCTTAAAAGAAAACGAGAGCGTGAAAGTCGGTGATTGAATCTAAAAATGAACTGACTTTACCTGAAGACAAGGAAAGAAAGCAATCGGCACAAGAAAGTCAACAAGAGAAAATTAGATTTCGAGCCTCCCGCATCTGATGTTTCTAAATTTGCTGTTGCCGATCATTCCTAGAAAATAAGATTGAAATTCAAGTCTACAAGACCAGAAAATAAAGATTTGTCCAAAATCCAATCTAGTTCAAGATCCTGGATCAAGACAAGTACTAAGTTTCAAGAAATAAAGACGAAGCAAAGAACTTGACGAAGGTTTCTCGACATACTCAATCCTAGAGGGAGATTGTAGGGCCAATATTCTATATTGTTTTTAGGATTGTGTATGTCGTTTAGCTTGCTTTAGTCGGTGTATTACGTACTCGGTACGTTTATTTTGTACGTTTATTGGAGAAATGGGGACCCCATAAAAAGTACACTTTACCATTTCTCCAAACACTTCAACAACTCTCATTCAAGACAACTTTTTAGGAAATAAAGTTTTCTCTCACCCACTTGTCTCTTTTTCTATCTTTTACATAACCATAACTAAGATCCGAGATCCGAGTGTCGTTGTGATTTCCGCTAACCAACAACACGGATTGATCCGAGTCAAGTTGTGAGCACCATCTAGAGGACCTACAAACACCAAAAATTGCATGATCTTGTGTACGTTAAGTACAACATCATGCTCAAGAATCGTAGTGATTCGGATGTTGTCTATGATGCAATATCATTGAATGGTATCGATGATAGCAGTGAGTGGCTAACGGGGAAGATAGATGATGACCAGGTGTTCGATGATGATGGAAATTTGACATGGAATCTAGTATGAGATGCAAGTGGAGCGGGCAAGGTTAGGGCAACGAGATCTTCACAGCCTTCAACTTCAAAGGCTTCTATTTTAAAAAGTTTAATTGATGAAGATTAAGAGGAGGAGCAAGTGGAGGTAGCTGAATATGTAACTGAACTTGATGACGCATCTAATTGATGAAGATCTTTTGGCTTTCGTTTTTATATTTATTACTTTATGATTTTTTTTTGCTTTTGGGTATTAACAATTTGGTTATTTTGGATTTTCATATGATTTTGAAAACTATGGTTAAAGATTATGCTTTTGAATTGTTTTGGTATTTGAATAATGCCATCATAAATTTTGTTTGTGAATTTTTTTATTTAAGTGCGTTTTTCTTGTCTTAGGCCCACGCTTTTTTTCGCGCCGAGCACCTAGCGCCTGGGAGAGGCGTGTTCGCCTTGTGTGCACCTATCGCGTTTAATAACTATGATTTTGGGTAAGTTGTTTTAAGTATATATATCACATAAAATCAAGGTAAATAAAAGAAATAAAAAAAATATGCACACGCCGCTTTTATTCCTAAAATTTCGACTTTAGTCAACCAAGTCGGTTCAATAGCGCCGCCTCGCCCTAAAAAGTCGCCTAGGTAGCCAGGCGCACCGTTTTTAATGACTATGCTACTATTAATTACGCCATACTTGGTTAAACGGGTTTTTCATGTTTACCCAAAACCCAAAAAAAGGTAATCGATACTCGACTATAAATAGTACGGGTCGGGTTCAGGTTTATTAAATTAAGGTTTAGGTTTCATGAGTGCGAGTACTTTCGGGTTCAGGTTAACAGTTGTCAGGCTTGGGTTGCGATTAAACGTGACAGGCTTATGTTGAGCCACTGCATCTAAAACACACAAATTCCTGTTAAGAGGTGACTTTAAAATAAAATACAAAAGTAGCTAAAATGAAATTTTACATTTATTTATTAATGGGTTAATTTAAGTCCAATTTTATCTCTAGCAGGCCAATAGATGAAACTAAAGCCGTTCGAATGAATCTAAAAAGTACTTAGTTAAATGAAACCTCCCATACATTTTATTCAAATAATCGTATGATTTCAATATAACTAATACAACTTTTGTAAAGTATAATGTAACAAGTTGACTTTGACTTTACCAGGTGTAGCTCATTCAACGTTATGAGTTTGATCGTGCTCGATGAAATCCAATGCTTCATCCATGGTGATAACATTTACATGACTAACATGGTTTTTGTGAGTCACACTATATATCTTGTCAGCAACTTTCACAAGCTCGGGTCGAAATGTTGTCGCAATGAACTGTGTACTTTGCATATCTGCCACGCTACGAACCATATCTAGAAAAGAGTTGTCAAAGATGCAAAACTAAATAATAAAAGTTGAAATTTCAACCCATTTACTTTTAAATGAATCAATCCGGGTTATGGTTATCTCAAACGGGTCAACAAAAGAGTAGAAAATCACCAAAGTCTTGATTAATTTTATGCAAAAGGTTTTGATCATTATCATTCAAGTCAAATATTATTTAAATGAATCAATCCGGGTTATGGTTATCTCAAACGGGTCAACAAAAAGAGTTGAAAATCACCAAAGTCTTGAGTAATTTTATGCAAGAGGTTTTGATCATTATCATTTAAGGCAAATATTATAAAAAAAATCAGCATACATTCTGTTTTTCTCATAAAAGTTCTTTTAACAATGTTTACAGTTACACATCAAAATCTCTCCATATGTTAGACTTTGTTAAATTGTTAGGGACTTTTACGAGAAAAACATAATATGTTGGTTTTTGTATGGTATTTGCTCTATTATCAAAATAAGATGATTTTTGTAATCAAAAAAACATTTTAATAACTTTAAACGGTGTTTTGAGCCGAGACGTAAAAAAAAATCAGTTTTGACCAGTCAACCAACCCACTCAACCCACCCGTATTGTCACCTCTAAAAAACCATCAACAAAACTTCAAATATTAGGCAGGATACTTCCAACTGCAGTTCGATACAGAGGGTCTAGTGTTGTGTCTATCTCATCGAACAGGAAAAACGGAGCAGGATCATGTCCTTGAATGGCAAATATCAGTGCCAATGCAACCATAGTCCTTTGCCCATTGACAATTGCTTCATTGGTTGTGTCTCCTCTTGTCCCGTAAAAGAACCTGCAATATTAACCTTCAATCAAAATGAACCTTTGCACATCACAAGTTCAAATCATACATGCTACCTCTAACTATGATTAGGGTCGTAAACGAGCCCAATCCGGCTCATGAGCTAATCAAGTTCAACTCGTTAAAAGCTCGAATCAAGCCAAACTGAAACGAGCTCAAGCTTGAGACTTAAAGTAAATTTGTTTAACAAACAATCAAAGCTTGAGCTTCACTTATCAAGCTCAAGTTGACTGCAAGCCTAAACGAGCCTATTATTTATATAATTTATATTTAGTAAGTTAAATATTTATTTATGTGAAAATAATTAGTATGCAAAAAATTATAATAATATAACTAAACAATACACATTATGTTATATATAAAACTATAGCTTAAAAACTATTAAAAAAACACAAATGTATATAAATTAATTAATGAATACTCAACAAGCCGAGCTCGGGCTTTTTACACCCCTAAGTCCTATGATAAAAGAAAGGTTATGTAGAGAACACTTGCCTTTACTTTTACACCAATGTATTTTTCAATAGACTTGTTGACATCAACCAGAGGCACATCATCGTCATAATCGTTATCAGTGGGTTCACCATCCTGACTTGTTGGAAGACATGTATATGAAGTAAGTTAGATTCGCACAAAGATAGACAGTGCATAAAAAAATAAAATAAACGCTAAAAAACCGACCTTTTTCTTCATCATGATCAAAAATCCATGGCCACCTTGCACAAGTTCAGAAAATACATCTCGAAAATGCTTAGCCACACCTTCCAAAGTACGCTCGATGTATTCATCATTGCATTGATCCATTATTGATACAAGCTCTTTGATTTTCTGTAATAAAATTTTGAAATGGTTTTATCGATGGAATAAACTACCAGCAACCTAAACTAACATAATTTACAATGTAAAAGATATTTTCAACAAAAACTGTTAACTTCTTTCCTCTTCTTCTCAAAGTAAAACATACGAAGAAAAAAAAAATATAAGTTAATGTACATTTTTTTAGACTTCTAAATGAATTAGGCGTTAAATGAACAGTTTGTGAACCATTCAATGGGGAGTTTATTTATGTCCATCAATTTTAAATTCGTTTATCTTCGTTCGTTTACATTCAATTATGTTCGGTAGCTTATGTTGTTTGTATATATTTGTTAATATATTCATTTAATTATTATTTGTGTCATTACAACTTAGTGTAGTTTTGATAACTTCTTAGGCCTAAGACATTGTTCTTTTGTTCTTCACATTACTTTTACTAACAAACACAAACAAGAAAATCCCGTTCGTTTGATTGTGTGTGCTCAATTGATTGTATGTTTACAAGCCTACTTTCATATTCCTTTTCATATTTCTTTCTCAAAACTTAAAATAAGTAAAAGTTATAATAAATATGATTAAGGTTACCTCATTACCAGCATCAAGGTCTTGTAGTCGCCTCTGGGGTCTTCTCTTTGATCCAAAAAGTATGCATACTGATCAAGTGCTTTCTTGTTTACATGACTAAACTGTTTTAACTGCCCGTTGCACTTGTGCAGCATTTTATATAATTCTTCTAAGCTTTTCTGTTTATGCCTGCATTTGATATGATAAACAAGAACAAATAAGATAGTTCATTTCCCCTATAATTTCCATTTACTTACTAATGGATCGATTTGAATCTATATTTTTTCTACAGCGGGCTAAAACGGGAAAATACAAAGATAGCTAAAAAGAGGGCATATGAGCCAAGCGATCAAACGGATTGATACCCACCAAAAGTGTATTCAAATATTACCTAATAATATTAGTTTCATAATCATATTTTACAGACTAACAAAAACCGAAAGTTTATTTATGCATTTTAGGTTTTTGTAAAAACCAAACTGAAGTTATAGAGTTTCATTTTTAAATCTGAATTTTAAAAATATATAAAAACATATCATCTAATAACTGTAACCCAAACGTATAATAATCAATAAATTACTAAACAAAATGATGTAGGTGAAAGATTTAAGCCAAAACTCATTATGTTGGGCCAATTTTTTTTTAGCCCAAATGGTAAGACCAGAAGTTTGGAACCCAACCATTTTCAAAAACTCAAAAACCAAAACGTTTTGTTTTTTGTTTTGTTTGTGCCCAAAATGACACAAACTGACTCATGCACACCCCACTTTTACCACGTACAAAGAATGATCCATACCCAACCTGACCGACCAACTCATTTTGCAAGCTCTACTGGCAGATATATCAACCAATAATAACGAAAATTCAGTTAAGTCAAATAGAATAGAGGTCAAGAGACTATGATTACGTTTCAAATGTGTCTGATGATAATGGACCCAACTCTCTGATTTTCTTGGTGAGCTCTTCTTGCTTGTTTTTCCTACTAATAAGTTGCTCTGCTCGGTTATCTTCATTTTGACGGGTCTTTTCGCACTCAACTAAACGAGCCTGCATTACAAGAAATGCATTACTATCAACAATCACAGATTAGTAAGGAATTCTTTCTTATAAAAATGGCGATGGAAACTTAATTGAGCAAAAACTTTGAAACTTATATAGATAAAGTTACCTCTGCCAATTCCCAACGAGCATCATTAACTTCTTTATCATAAATAGTATATGCTAAAGACTTCCTCTGGTTATCAAGCTGCTGATACTTATTTAACTCGGCCTTTTGTTCATCTAACTCTCTTAATCTCTCATCCAAGTATTGCAGGATTTGAATTATCTGGTTTCTCTTATTTCCTGATCTTATAATAAAAGTAATAAAGTATATAAGAAAAGATTCACCAAGTGCAATAAATACCAATCTTAGCAATCACTTGCCATTTTCTTGCAAAATTTTCAAGGTTTCAAGACGATTCTCTTCATAAAAACGAATACCACCTATTTCCATCAGTAGATCCAGCCGTTCTGAATCTTTCATCAAGGCCATTGATGCTATCTGCAAAAAATGCATGATTATTAAAAATATAGACTTCACCTGTGATCAAAATATTCAAACGGAAGGGATGCCATACGTTGTCTTGTTGCGCAACATAATATGGATTGGAAAGAGAGAACCGGGCACCCAACATATTCTTAACTTCAGTTTTCCTACAATGATGTGTTTGCTTCTTTTACATAACATTCAAAAAAGAAGATAAGAGAATTCAAATTATCAATTACTTGGTACTCACGCTATATGCTTCCCATCCAAATAATATTCATCTTTTTTAGTACCGATTGTTCTTCGCAGCCGCACCTCCTTGTTATCAACCTTCAAATCACATAAATTAAATTCAGAAACCATTCATACTAATTAAATTCAGAAACCGTTCATACTAATTAAATTCAGCAACATCCAAATAATATTCTCTTTTATTGTGGAACATAAAAGGATATGACTGGACACTTTTAAACTTAATTGTAACAAATGTTTCATGATGAATCACTCACAAAAGTTACACATTTACATCTCCTCATCCCATCGGGTCACTATAGTTTTATGTGTCTAGTCTGCTATTTATTGTAGCGCGCATCTTAATGTCATATCCTTTGTTTCTTTCTACTTCATTTGCAATCTTGTAAGCATGTGTGTGCAATATCAACATTGTGAGTAACCATCATAGCAAAATGTGAGAATGGATCATAATTTACACGTATACAAAGTAAGGATTATGCACTAATAAATGATGAACATTACTGGAATACAATTGTCGGTGTTATCAAAAACAATCTCAACGAACGCTGGTAGAACTGTGTGTCCTGCTCCTTCCTGTGCAATGTTCACATAAAACTTACTATTTAATATGGCAAACAAGTTTGATATGACCATTTTATAAGACCATAAAAACATAAGCAACATACATGGAGGAAGGCAAGCCTATCTTCAGCACACGGGTTATGAAAAGGGTCACTTATAACAAAACGAATCGCTGCAAACATAAATCAGGTAGGTTGAGATGCAACAAAACGAGCGAATAAATAGTTAGTTAAAAGTTAGTGAGCTACACGTACCATGATAAATATTGGACTTCCCAGATCCATTTGCACCAACTGCAGTTTAAATTTGAAAAAATTATAATCATAGTGCAAAGATTATCGTGAATAGAATACATAGTGTTTACTTAGTTGAATCTTTTCAAGAACGAATTGATAATCAAAACACTAACAAACACACAATTTTAGAATGAACTTTCGTCTTATTATAATCAAGAAACTAGCTAACTCAAAACTCGATTACAATAATCCCTCATACGATAGCCTTTATCATGGTTATATATTTATAAAGGTGACTCGGCTTGGCCAACAACTAATATCAAATATAATAAAACCCTACTTGCAGACTATAAACTCATTACAACATTAATGAATCTCATGGTCCATGATAGGTCCAACCCGCTCACCTCTATGTGGCGGGCCTATTATAAAAATATAGCAAACATTATTTACAAGCCACGATAACAGATAAAGATAAAAACGAGAAAGCATTACCCGAGAATAAAAGAGTATTATTGGTAAAGGAAACATGAAAAAGTATATCATACCAAGACAGTTAACTTTCGGACTGAAATCTTCGATAGCAATTTGTTCTTCATAGCTCTTAAACCCCTCGATAATGACCTGCAGCACAGCCCCACAAACAAATGCAGATGTTATAATTAGATGAATTATGAATAATTAAAGACAAGAAGAAGCTAATTAAAAGGTAGAAGTTTTTAGAAGCAAAAAAAGGAAAGGAGCTAAAGTAATTACCTGTTTTATGTACATTCTGATATACTTAGCTTGCTCAAACCTACAGGTAATAATATCGAAAATGTGTCAACATAACATAGCTAATGTGTAAAAAACAACATGATAATAAAAAAAATCTACAAAACTACCAGACTTGTAACAAAATGTGTTCACAAGTACATAAACTACCTAAAATAAATAGTGAAGATTACTAACTATGACACAAATACACTAAACAAACCCATACATAAGGCACAAATATTTGCAAATCAGCATAAAATGATTAATATATGCAACACTTCTAAGCATATTGGCATATAAAAGTACCAAAACAATTTGAATCTTCCAATGAGAATAAGCAACTACACACAAGTTGTACACACAAGACCGAAAAAATCACACTTAACGCAGCAAACACAATTAAACTGTTCCAGTTTAATAGCTAGCTCAACAAATTTATGCACAAACACGTAAACAACATTTATTGTTATACAACGCCAAATTGCCACAAACAATTTCACATATACGACCAAAATACACTAGTTTAAGCAAACCATACTCGGAAGGAGCTAAACTGTTTGGATCAAGTAAACAAATAATTCTTTGTTTTGCCCTAACTTCACCCTAGAAAATAATTTTCGAGTTCATGGTTGTAAAAATCAAGCCTAGGCGTTGATTACCCGCTAGTCGATACCCTACCATGGCTATTTTGTCAAAATCGGTATAAAATTTGGTGTGAGTATATATGTATATTTGAAATACTACATATAAAATTCTATCCGATTAATCTCGACTAAACCCTATTAATCATGATTAATCCCTACTCAATACCCGGGCCGACTAGCGCCTAGCGTGTTCCACAACACTAAATGTATGATAATCAGTTGTAATGAGCAAGGAATAACTTACTTCCGGAGAATAAACCTGTAGGTCCCAAGTCGGGTGGATCAAACAACGTCTTTGGATCAACCTAACTTGGTGCTAGCGGAAATCACACTAAGCAACCAAGAGGTCTCGGATCTTGAGTTTATTTTCGGTTAAAGAAAGGAGAGGTTAGAGAGAGAGAAAGTAATAGAGATCTTGCAAAAGATTTTCTTATGTATATCAAACTTTTAAAAACCAACAACCTTTACTTCTCATGGCATGCTCCCTATTTATAGGGAAGCATGCATGAGAAGTATGATATATCAATTGCCCAATGGGCTTCTTTACAATGGACCGTGGCCCAACAATATACAAAATGACCCGTAGGCCCAAACATATAACTTAAACAATACAAAAGACTAAATATACAAAATGGGACTAACAATCTCCCTCTAGTCTTTAGTATTGAAACCCGTCGGTGTCGTAAATCAGGCATTCGTCCTCGGTCAGTGGAAGTTCAACAAGTCTATGCACAAACTTGTTGAAGGCTTCCACTATCCGGTCGGTATTCTGACGGCCTATATCCTCGATGGTTCCCAGCAGCTTCTTGTAGAGCTTCTTTACATCTTCAATGTGGAGTCCCATAAGCTCATACTCGTCAAACACTCTGATCTCGTGCATACCACGGCAGTGAATAACGGCCTTGCTGGTTTTGTTGTCAAATTCCCAAGCAATGAAATCTCGGAGAGTGTTGGGAAGATAAGGCTCGCCATGATAGATCTCGTGACATTCTTTGGGCGCCTTGTATCTCCACATCTTGCGAGGCTCTCCGGTAGCCGGGTCTATCTCTCTTGGGTTCCGGTATCTGCGACCCTTATTTGGCTCGAAGTCCTTGTAGTTGACTTTCGATTGACGCTGCAGGTAAGTCGGGACCCAACTTTCCAGGGTACTCCCAGTAGCACCAGGACCTAAAGCTTTCTGAAAGTAATTTAGATCAAGCTCAGGTAGAGTTTTCAGCTCGTGATGAGTAAGATAAATCAGATCCCCGCTGTAGCGTCTGATGGCCCAAACCTTATTTCTTTGATCATATCTAGCATATATGATCAGTGAGTCATCGTGATATGGATAGTTAAGCACGCGGGCAGACGCACAGTCCGTGACGATATGTGTCTTACGCTTCTTCTTTGGTGGTGGTGCAGGGACAGGAGCTGTTGCAGGAGCCTCCGAAGCTTGAGCAGGAGGAGTATCTGGATTTGGCGAGTAATTGATGTCATCTTCTTGTTCATTCACCGCCATTTCCTTTTTAGTTCCCTCTATGAACTCCTCAAAGCTTATACCTGCATTAATAAAGTCAACGAGCACACCTGTATTGTCTGTCGGAGAGATGAGATATTTGTATAAGCTGTCAAGTATTGAATCATCCTCTCTGACTTTACTGGCTGAGCCGGTGTTAGCAGGGTTTTGAGTATCATGTTGAGATTGTGGAGGTGTTTGAGTGTTAGCTCCACCTCCACCTCCTGCTGTCCCGGCTCCTCCATCTCCTCCACCACCGTTGCCACCATCGTCATCATCATCAAAACTGTCATGTACGTCATCGATGTCGTCATCTTCTTCCTCATCATCATCCTCTTCGTCTCCATCATATCCACCACCAGCGCCGCTAGATTGGCCGCCCTGTTGTACTAACCGACTAACAGTCGCCTCTCCCTCTGACACAGCAACCAATGCGGCTGGTTGCGATCCACCAACTTGAGAAGTCTCACTAGACCTTCTCCAAGTTATAAAAACAGCATCAAGCCTATCCTCCAGACCATGAAATTCGTCTTCCTGAATGCCCATCAGGTCTGAGGCCGCTTGGTATTTGCTCACCATCTCTTCATTTGTTTTGAGCTGTAGCTCATTCAGACGCTCTTGATCTTTTACTCTTTCCTTGATGGCTTCCATGTCTGATCTGAGCAATTCAAGAGAGGTGGAGAAAGCGAGTTGATTTTTCAAATCAACAACTCGTGAGTTTGTAGCTTCTTTCTCAATATCCCACCTTCTTGTGGCATCTTCAATTTTCTTGTTAATGCTTGTTCTGAGAGCACTAGCACTTGGTAAATTTCTTTCAAGTGTGCCCAATCGATCTCCAAGTCTAGCGTGATCGGCTCTCAGATTAGCATTCTCGGACGCCTTATGATTCATCAAAGTTTGAAGATTTTGGATGCGGGTGTGGAAGGTATTGGTCAATAACGTTGATTTTCAGCAACTTCATCACTTGTTGCTTTTTGCTCTTCCAACACCCGTATCCTTTCCTTTAGGGCCACCTTCTCTTTTTCGTCCTCTAGACCCCTTTACTTCATCTCCTTGATAAGCTTGAGGAGGGCAATCTCTCGTTCTGCCCTTTTGACGTTTGATTCCTCCAGTGCGACGATCCTATCTAGGATAGGATCAGCGTATACTGGAGGTGTCGCAGACATCCCTCGTGAGATCGGTTTGGGAGAGATAATGGTGGATGGTGGGGTTGTGGTTGTTATGGGTGGTGAGGTGGTTGGTAGGGGTAGGGTGATGGCTTGGGTAGGTGAAGTAAGGACGGTTTTGCTCCATATGCTTGTAGTTTGAATTGGGGAGCTGAAAACTGTGGAAGTGAATATGGATGATGTTGGCTGTGAAGGTGGTGTTGAGGCTTGGGTAGGTTCAGGGTGAGGTTGTTGTTGAGGTGGTGAGTGTGGTGAGGAAGGTATTTGGGGTAGGAAAGTTGGAATTGGTTGGTCTGTAGGTGAGGGTTCAGGTGAGGAATCGGGTGAGTCATGGAGTAGGGTTTTGGTTTTCTTGGCTTTGGATTTCTTTCTGGTTTTAGTTGGTTTGAGGGCAGGGATTTGTATTTTGGTCACATCTAAGGATTTGAGAGCTTGATCTAGGGCTTCTTTGGTAATTTTTGGTTGGTCTGTGGGCTTGTCTTGTGAGGGAGACATGACATGAGACTTGGTTGACTTCTGGGAGTCTCCATGTCTCCTCAAACGCTTTAGGGGCGGCTGGTTTTCCTCCTCCTCCTCAAGCTCTATTGTTTTGCCCTTCTCTGCTATCTTTCTCTTCAAATCGTATTTGGCCTTTGTTCGATCTTCGGCCGGCTCATCGGACAAATCTTGACCTCCTTCAGCTATCGGTTCTGCATCACCTTCTCCTTCTTCAGATGCCTCATCCCCAGCAGGCTCTGTGTCTTCAAACAATCCAAACTTGGGGCCCAGGTCGTGGTCCGGCGTATTGATGACCTCTGCCCTTGGTGCTCAACAGCACGCCAAATACTGACATCTTGATCTCGTGAACGTGAAATGGCTCGGGGTAGGACTTCTTGTCTTTTGCCTTCTTGTCTCCCGGCCGTTGAATGTCTGGGATCATATCATCCAATAATAACTGCACAAATCTTGGGTACATCAATCATGTGGCCCCACTCTTGATATTTGCGAGCATGCGCAAAAATATACGTCGTGAGTAATTAAACTTCTCTTTGTTGGTCAGTGCTTGCATGACTCGAACCCAATCTGTGCTCATGCTGTCAAAACCGCCTCGAATATCTGTGAAGCAGTGTGTAATGATGTGGAAGAGGAATCTCCAATACGGTGACAGATGGCTCTTCTCTAAACTTTTCCATTCCGTATCATACCCCGTTTGCGTAACGAATTCTTCCAACATCTTCTTATTTCCTCTCTCATATTTGTAATCAGACCGGTCGTCAATCTTTAGCACCCTTCTAATATCCTTCTCTGTGATAGTTAATTCTTGTCTGGCAACTGTCGTGGTGAAAGACATAAAATCATCAGCAATTTTGGCGAATGCCCAGAAATCTAAGATCCACTTGTAGTAGATTGCTGGATCTGCGGTGATGGCATATGAAAGGGGCGATTACCTGAGCCCTTTGACCATAGGAGTAAAAACCTTGTCACCCTTTGCTTTAGGTAACGCTAGAGTACAAAAGTTGTTATGACCCTAAAATGTAAAAACAAAAGATCATGAGAATCATCATTAAGACAGACCAAGACAAAATAGATATTTACATGGATATTAATAATTTATACATTAGATAAGTTAGATTTTGCATTATGTACATTCTAGATATAATAAGTTAATAAGTTAACTGTAGTCAAATTACAAGTTAATAGGAACAAAAGGTATAAAGATCAAGTTCAGATCAGTCAACAATTTCAAACAGTGTGTTTGAGATAACAGATCAGTTGCATTGTGTTTGAATTTCTGAAAAAATTTCTAAGTATGAGTTTTTCGCATGAGAAAGAGTTTCGCTTCGCATGGTCAAGCGAAGCGAAACAGAAAGTGTTTTCGCTTCGCATGGTCAAGCGAAGCGAAACAGAAAGTGTTTCGCTTCGCATGGGCAAGCGAAACAGAGAAGTGTTTCGCTTCGCATGGTCAAGCGAAGCGAAACAGAAAGTGTTTCGCTTCGCATGGGCAAGCGAAGCGAAAGACCCTTCAAGCGAAAAACCTGTACTTGGTCCCTTTTAGCCACTTCTCACTTTACTCAAGATCGCCTTTAAGCGAATTGGGTTTCTGGAGGGTTTGAACTTGAAGCCCTTATGATTTCTAGGTCAATTTGTCCTATGAACTGATGAACAAAAACTTAAATCTACAAACTTTGTACAAATAACCCTAACACTAATAAATAATGATGATACTCAAGTTTTACAAGTCCAAAACAGATTAATCTTTAACAGATGAACCAGTTTCATATGAAGATCAATTATGAATTGATCCGACGTCTCATTTGAACCGTCGTTTCAATCCATAAGAACCCAGAAAATATGAAGATGAATTATTTATGAAGTTTTGATGTTATACCGAAGGTGGATACACTGGATTCAACGGCATAATTGTAATATTGAGGACCAGATGCTTTGAAGATTTGAAGAAAATCTGGGTTTGTGTTTGAAGATTAGAAAGAGAGAGGAGAGTGAAAAGTTAAAATCTTTTGGTGAATAGTAAAGAGATTTTAGGTTTCCCTTATATATAGGGTCAGCCTATCTCGCGATAAGGTCAAAACATCGTGAGTATTCACAGAAAATGCACTCTCAGTCCTCGGTTTTTAACAATATTTGCATTTTCAAACCCGAAAAACATTTACCCACCGAATCCAAGCACTAAATTGTTTATAAAATTTTTTTTTGTTGGTCCATAACTGTTATCATTTGCACGATCGATCTCTTTTGTCAAAACACAACATAATAATAATTTTTTTTTAAATAAAAATTAAAAATTTAAAAAAATTTAAAAACAAACATAATAATAATATTAAATTAATTTACATAGTACTTTCTTTGATTAATTTTCAAAGAATGATCGCGATATGGAATCATATTAATTTGCAAAGCTCTATATCGCGTTTCCATTATGAAGTTATTGTGACACAAGTTCATCATTGACTGTAGATATTGTCCTTCTTTTCAACTTGACAAGTGTTTTGATGTCAAAAGTGATACAATTTAGGTACAATTAGGCACGGTGCTTATGTGGTCCCCACTCAATCTGACATGTTACTGATTCCGTCATATCTCAGGCCTACTTTGTGTTAACATATCACCTCAACTTGACTTAAACCTTTCTTAGTTGATCACAGTACACTTATTAACAGACTGACTTACTGTACATTGAACACAATACACATGACACTTTGTGCTTTGCACACTTGACTAAATCTAGAAAGATTAAAATAAAGCATAAGTTCAGGCCATAACAATCAGGTCGGATAATACCATATTATCGCGCAGAGAAAGTCCAAGGCTTGAACAAAAGAAAGAAAATAAAACAAAGCAGAAGACTCAGGGCCTTAACGATCAGATCTTGTATGACTACAAACATAGAAAGTCCAAGGCTTGAGTCGAAAATAAATGAAGAAACAAAGCAGAAGTTAAAATTCCTAGGACTGACTCTTTTTCTGACTCTTTTTCTTGATTTTTCCTTTTATTTTCTGACTCTTTTGTTTTCTTTTTCTTGCAATTCTTGACGCTTTACTTGACTCAAAGAAAATTTACACTGACTTTCATAAGATGACTGTGATCATGTAAAGAGAGACTTGGGTATGACATGTGTAGTTACATTTTTTCCTTCATAAATATGACTACACGGAATCATGCAACCGCTTCATACTCGTATATCCACTAGCACCGGCAAGAATTTAAGTTTATATCACTTGACACTTACTTATTTGTCAAGCCTACCTACACATCAATGAATGACCTTGGAGCCTTTTGTTCTTTTCTTTTAACGCGCTAGAGTTATTACAAACCAATGTACTATCACGTTCCATATAGTCGGATCAAATTCTCTATTCTTTTAATTTTCGACTCCCTCTAAGCAGGAGCTCCCTCTAAATGGGACAATCCTTTTTGAATTTTCTTTAAATTATAAAAATAAAATCTTTTTGTTAAGTCAAATGACTTGGTTTTGTTTTACTGAAAGTAAATTTAAAATCTTTTTGGTGAGTTAAAGTTAACTCATTTTCTCCCTCTAAAAGTGTGACATATTTGAAAAATATTTACAGTTTTAAACTAAAAGATAGACAATAAAGATTTACTGAAAGGAGATCATGCCCAATGACTCAACAAGAAACAAAAATCGCGCGGAAGGCTTTTGTAAAGAGATCAGCAAAGTAAAAATCAGTATGGACTCGTTTTATGTCGACAAGCTTACGATCATAACAATCATGAATAAAATGTATTCGGATGTCTATGTGCTTAGTCTTTGAGTGCTGGACCGGGTTTTTGACAATAGCAACGGCCGCCTCATTATCACATTTGATCGTTGATCCGTAGAAATTCAAACCGTAATCCAGCAGCTGATGTTGGATCCAAATCACTTGAGAGCAGCAGCTGGATGCGGCGATGTACTCGGCTTCGGCGGTGGATGTAGACACAGTAAGTTGTTTCTTGCACTGCCATGAGATCAGCCGATCTCCCAGGAATTGACATCCACCAGATGTGGATTTTCTGTCTAAGTGGCATCCTCCATAATCACTGTCGGTGTAAGCATGAAGTTCCAAGGGATAATTCTTTGGGTCCCAAAGACCCAAACGTGGTCTCCCTTTCAAGTATCTGAAAATACGTTTGACAGCAATCATGTGGGATTCTTTTGGGTCAGATTGATATCTGGCACACTGGCAAACAGGGAACATGATGTCCGGTCTGCTTGCAGTGAGATACATCAGGGAACCAATCATTGACCTATAAAGATGTTGATCGACTGGCTTTCCTGATGGATCAGGAGCGAGAACAGGACGAGTAGCGATTGGTGTCATAAAAGCAGTTGAGTCCTTGAATCCAAATTTCTGAACAATGTCATGAACGTACTTTTCTTGGTGAATTAAAGTCCCGTCCGTCTTTTGCTCAACCTGTAAGCCCAGGAAGAAAGTCATCTCCCCTAAGGAACTCATTTCAAATCGCTTTTGCATGATCTCAGAAAACTCCTTGCACAGAGTCTCATTCGTGGACCCGAAGATAATATCATCAACATACACTTGAACAAGAATCAAATCATCCTTCACTTTCTTGACAAAGAGAGTTTGATCAACAATGCCTCTCTTGTATCCATTCTTTACTAAATGATCAGCCAGTGTGGCATACCAGGCACGAGGAGCCTGGTGAAGACCATAAAGTGCTTTGTCAAGACGGTAAACGTGGTCAGGATAATTTGGGTCTACAAAACCTGGAGGTTGGCTTACATAAATTTCTTCTTTTACTTTCTCGTATAAGAAAGCAGTCTTCACATCCATTTGATATACTTTAAAATTCATATACGACGCATAGGCCAAAAAGATATGAATTGCTTCCAATCTGGCCACAGGTGCATAAACTTCACCGTAATCAAGTCCTTCTCGTTGCCAAAAGCCTTGTACGACCAATCGGGCTTTATTTCTGATGATCACCCCCTTGTCATCTTTCTTGTTACAGAACACCCATTTTGTTCCGATTGGTTTCTTGTGAATGGTTTCTTCACCAGCTTCCAAACGTTTAGCTTCTTGAACTGCAACAGTTCTTCTTGCATTGCTTCAACCCAAGAGTTCTCCTTCAAAGCAACTCTGTAGTCCTTGGGCTCTACCTGCGAAATGAAACAGGCAAAAAGACATCTGTTTATGTTACCAGAAGAGCTGCGTGTTTGGATGCCAGCGGATGGATCTCCAATGATGTTCTCAGTCGGATGTCGGCGATGAATTGGTAACTGTGGAATTTGTTCGACACTCTCGACTGGCGTTGCCTCAAGTTCAATGGTCAGGCTCTCTATGGGAAGAAAGACCGTGGTCACATCGACAGCGGCATTTGGTTGGGGGTCTCTTGCATCTTCTTCTTGATCAACCAAATGTTCCTGAGCGATGGCGCCTTCCCATAGATTGTCGTAGAAATGTGCGACGACAGCAGGTACCGATGATGAGTCAGTGGTGCGAGAAGTTCCAACAGGAACGGTGTCATTTTGCACATTCTCTTGAATAGCTTCCTCAGCAGATCCATGAACGTCTTCTTCATAGGAAGGTGTAGGAACTGATTCAACTATACTTAGGTCATGAACTGGGGAAGTTTCTATTTGGTGGGTTTGTTGATCCGCCGCTTGAATGGTCTGGTCATTTCCCACATTGTCAGCTGACATAAATAAGTCGGTGTCTGAATCGTCTGCGTCTTCGACAGCGGGCATTTCGGTAGATTCTGCAGAAGTTTGCACATTGACTTCCAGGACATGTTGATTAACCCCGCGTGGACCATTGAGTGCGGGTGCGGGTGCAGCAATCTGAATATCTGTCAAACCTTTCATAACGGCGTGCATCAAGATTGATTGATCAACAGTTGACGGAGATGGTGCAGAAACAACAGGAGACATCACTGGTGCAGACGGGGGTACATACATTCCTCGAAACTGCCTGAACAAGCCTTCATAATCAAATATCCAATCAGGACCATTGTGTGCATCGGTAGGGTTTAGTTCTTGCCAATCGATGTTGTAGGACTCCAAAATCACTTGGGATTTCTTGTTGAACACATGATAAGCGCTTTTGTTAGCGGAATAACCTACAAAGTAGCACTCATCCGCATTTTCAGCAAACTTTGAAGTTGTAGCAACATTAGATTGAAGCACTGTGCAAGGACAACCTAATGTCTCGAAGAAATTAACCCTTGGCTTGTTTCCATAAAAGACTTCATAAGGTGTCTTATTCAGTCTTTTATTCAGCAACACGCGATTCTGAGTGTAGCACGCAGTGTTAATGGCTTCCCCCCAGAAGAATAAAGGGAGTTTGGAGTATGACAGCATGGTTCTTGCAGCTTCAACTAGTGTACGATTCCGTCGTTCAGCCACCCCATTTTGTTTAGGAGTGTAGGGTGCACTGAACTAATGAAGAATCCCCTTGTTGTGACAGAATTCGTTGACAGCCCTGTTGCAGAATTCCGTTCCATTGTCACTTCTGATGCACTTTACTCGTTTGTCCGTCTGATTCTCAACCAACACAATGAATTTAATAATAAACTGAGATGTCTCATCCTTGTGACCTAGCAGAAAAGTCCAACTGAAACGCGAGTAATCATCAGTAATAACCAGACAATAGGCTTTTCGACCTATTTCCATTAGTTGAACAGGACCGAAAAGATCCATATGCAACAGTTGAAGAGTGGAGTTCATGGAATTGACCATCTTAGGGCGGTAAGGGAGTTTGTGCTGTTTGAACTTAGAGCAAGATAAACATTTTTCAACACAATGAAATGATTTTACAGGCAAGCCCCTCACATGATCACCTTTAACCAACTTATTCAAGTTCTTAAAGTTTACATGCCCTAGACGTCGATGCCATAAGGATGAGTCGTTTTCCGAGGCCTTGGACATCAAACAAGAAGCAGTACGCAAGTAAAAATTGCTTCTCATGTCCAGAATGTATGCATCATTGTGTCTTGGAGTACGTAACATGATCCACTCTTCAGGGACATTAAAACCTGGTTTAAGAATAAGACATTCATTTTCAGTGAAAAGAGTTGAAAATTTCTTATCGCAGATCTGAGAGACACTAAGTAAGTTGTGATTGAGTTGTTCCACAAGATTGACTTCGTCGAAGGTCAATGTGCCATTGGAGACCTTGCCTTGTTTCGTGATTTCTCCTCCTATGTCACCAGCAAAGGAAACATGTCCACCATCGAAGGGCTTTATATCGAACAATAGGGACTCATCTCCTGTCATATGTCGGGTACAACCACTGTCCAAGTACCAAATACTGTTGACAGGCCTTCCGGGCTGACCCTACATACATGAGCAGCTAGTTAGTAGAAAGGTCCCGATAAGAACTTGTCTCGGGAAAAACAAACAGAAAATCACCCAATTTAATTTTATGATTCTTGAAAATGTAATCTTTTGGAGAATCCGAATCTGAAGTGCAATCACTCGAGGAACTGGTGTTGGGATTCCCTCGGTTTTAAAAGATTTTCTTGATTGCCTTCGTTTTGACTTGGGTTTGATTGTCAAATCTTCTTTGTTTGCTTTTGAAAATGGTTTAGAGGGGTTTTTAGAGTTTTTAGCTTCTAACCCTTTGGCTAACCGCTTCCTTTCTCTTTGTGTAAGCCAAAAAGGTTTCTTGGGTTTGTCGGTTCTTTTAATTGTTGAATCCGTCTTACTGGCTGAGGTACAAGTTTGATTAGACATTTTCTTAGTTTGAATATTTAACTCAGTAAATGTCTAACCAAACTTGCTTGTGGCGTCTCTTTGTTGCTTATGCCAGTTCTTGCAGTGTCTCGCAAGATGAGACGGATTACCACACACAAAACAACATTTTCTTTTGTTACAATCATAGACATATTGATCACTGAAATATGTGGGGTGAGGTGATGTGTGAGAGTTAATGGCTTGAAAACCTCTACCTATGAACACATTTGAATGATTCGATGCAAAGTAATTTGACTGCCGAGGTTTATGACCAGTATAGTAGTAGGAGCTATCAAATTGATCATAAGTTTGAGAACTATTTCTATTAGTAGTATTATGTGAAAATGAAGTTTTCTTTGAAGGCATATATTTACACGACGTGCTTTTTTTTCATTTTCAAAGACAATTTCTTGTTTTCGTAAGTCCTCAAAATCATGATCAGTTGACAGGCAACTAGACCTTGTTTGTTCATTAACTTCAGTCACATTTGATTCATCAAAGATTGTTTTATACTCAAAATCAGATGAAGAACATTTACTTTCATTACATACTTCTTTACAATTTTCTTCATAAGTGGTTTCACAAAATACAGACTTTGATTCTGACATTAAACAATCCAACATTGATTCACAAACTTTGTTACAGACAGGGTTATTAATGCTTTTGGTTAGACCCACACATGACTCAAAACGTGGTTCTAATCCCCCATGTTGCTTAAGACCCTGATTAACTTTCCCACAATCACCATTGTTTATATTTCCTGCTTCACAAGACACATTGACGTTAGTATTATCAAATGATTGAATTGGAGCAACAGTTTGAGATGCTGCGGGAATAAATGTCACAGGTTTTGGTATCCTACCAACACCGTATGCCATTTCCTCATCAGGAGAAGTATTATAGCTAAAGTGGGGCAAACTGGTGTAGTTATCATTGAATGGTGGTGGTACGGCCGTGTAGTCGTACCCCAACCCCGTTTTAACTTTAGTACTTCTCTGGGCTCCAATAAGATCATCTAATTTCTCAGATGATACCTCAAACCTTTCGACTTGTTTTTCCATTTCTTTCTTATTAGTAACTTCGAGTCTTAATTTCTTAATATCTTATTTTAAATCATTGATTATGTCCTTATAGTAAGTGACATTATGTTTTTCTCGAAAAATTTCAAGTCTAAGATTAGCGACATCATCGTGATGAGTTTTGATCTTTTCAATGTAGATCTTATCAGCCTTTACATATTCAGTGTTCAGCTGACGAAGTTTTGCATTTTATTTCAAAACTTCGTCTTGCAAGTATCTATAGTATGTAACTTTGTTGACACATGCTTCTGTGCAAAGATTTCATTTTACCTCATCAAGGTGTGATGCACAAGAGTCGGCAGCAGAAGATGAAGAGGGTTCATCGTTTGAAGTGAAAGCCATGCTAGCCATATTTAGAGGATTCTGCAACTCTTGAAACTGTTCGTCCCAATTCATATTGGTGTGGATTTCTGTTTGAGAAACAAGGGCTCTTGAATTTGAGCTTGAGCTGCCCTTGTGCGAACGATTCCCGATCCTTTGAGCTGAGTTGTTTGCTCTTTGATCCTCAGGCCTCTTTCCAGCAGCTTTTGCGTCCGCTTCTTCAGTTACTTCTGTCACCTGTATATCGTTAGCTGGTTTGGGAGGATTTGTGCATTCTCTAGCAAAATGACCCATCTCTGCACAGTTGTAGCATCGAAGCTTGCTCTTGTCAAAACCAATTCGCTTTCGATCCGAATCATTGAAGCTGTCTTTTCCGTAGGTTTTGATGAAGTTGGTGGCCCTTTGCACAGCCATGGCCATCTGATACTTGATGTCCATTTTCTCAAGATCCTTTTGATTTATGTCTTTTAGATCACCTATTTCAAACTGAGCAGGTAACAAATTCCCTTGCAACAGCTCTTCATGACAAGACAGAAAAGCTTTAACGATTGTCACATTTGAATCATTTAGCATAGGAATTGCTTCACAATAGCTGGATGACTTGTTTGCTTGAGGTTTTGTTGAAGAAATTCCATGTGCTTTCAGAGCTTGAGCAACTGCACTGTCAACTGCTTTTTGAAATGAACTTGCACTGGATGGAGTTGATGGGTTGCTGGTGGAGATGAAAGCGGTTGATTGTGAAGGGACTGTTGGTGAGTATTTGGGATTGTTCACGGGATATACATTCGGTTGGGGTTTGCTGACAAAGGCTGTTGGCACACTTGAGGATGTAGAACTTACTCCGGCTTGATTCAGAGAATTCATGTGATTTTTCATCCTCATCTGTTCATCCATTTCGAATGATTTGATGTGGAAATTAGTTCACCATTTGTCATCCCATTCAGATTTGTGGTTCTCTTGATAGTTATTGTGTTTACACTCCAGCTGTAAGGCAAAGAGTTCATCAACTTGTGATTTACCTCAGTGTTGGGAATGTTAACACCTGCAGCTCTTGCTTTGACCATGAGCTTCTCAAACCTTTTCACTAAGTCAAGCACAGCTTTACCTTGACGATGGTTGAACATATTGAATTCTTCCTTCAACAGTGGCTTCTTGTTTTCTCTAATTTCGGCATTTCCTTCAACCATCTCAACAAGAGCTTCCTATAATCCTTTGGCACTTCTGTGTTCTCGTAGTGTTTCTGTGATTTCATTTGACAGACAGACTGTCAACAACAGAAATGCTTTCTTATCTTGTGCTAACTTATCCAAATCATCTTGATCATAATTCTCCGGTGCCTTTGGTTGTTCTCCAGCATCAGTGCGAGTTGTTGGAACATGAGGACCAACTTCAAAACATCTCATTAAATCAGTTTCAGTTAATGAAATGAAGTTCATGAACCTCCATTTAAAATCAATGAAGTTATCATCTAAGGTCATAAACTTAGGAGGTTTCTGAGGATTTCCAACTTGATTTTCTAACAGCAAATAGCCCTTCAATAATTCTGAATCAGTACTGGCCATGGTGTAAAACTTTAAAAGAACTTAATCTTCCAAACAGTGAACTTTTTCGCTTAAATAGCTTCAAGAGAAGCGAAAGACACTCAAGCCCAAGCGAAAGAAATTCAAGCGAAGCGAAAGACTCTCAAGCGAAGCGAAAGACTTTCAAGCGAAGCGAAAGATTTTTTTTTTAAGCGAAGCGAAATTGTCCAGAAAGCAAATCTTCCTTAAGATTTGTTTCACCCACTTTTGTCAGTTCAAGTATGATGTTTGGTACAATGTCTGAGCGAAGCGAAAAATTTTCTTATCAACCCAACAAACTTGGTGTAACATCTGCCCGAATCCGACCCGACCCAGATACCCGTTTTCTGATCCGATTCTTTTTATGATTTAAAAATTAATTATAATCTTTATAAATCTAACCTTTAATAAATCTTTATGTATATATATATTTAAAATGTTTCTTCCGCCTCTCCTTCCTCTTCTTCTCTTTTCTTTCCGCCGTCCCGCCTCCTTTTCTCTTGCCTTCCCCCCCCCCCCCCCTTTTTGTTTAACCCTTGAGCCATGAACCCCTTTTTCTCTTAACTCCTTGCTTGTCTTTTGGCTCTTCCCGCCTAAGGATGTCTGCGCATCTCCACGCGCTAAAAGGAAGCCTGCGTGAAGATTGACTGTTCCGGCGCTACGCGCTAGGAACTATAGTTCTTCCCGCGGCGCGCTAAGAATGATACTTCTCCGCGCGACGCGCTAGGAATTGTAGATCCTCCCGCGACACGCTGTAAATTTGTAGTTCTCGCAGCGCGCTAAGAATTGTAATTCTTCCCGCGACACGCTGTAAATTTGTAGTTCTCGCAGCGCGCTAAGAATTGTAATTCTTCCCGCGACGCGCTAAGGATTTATGTTCTTCCCGCGACGCGCTAAGGATTTCAGTTCGTTCCGCGACGCGCTAAGGATTTGTGGTTCTTCCCGCAGCACGCTAAGGTTTGTCTGTGACAGCCTTCTGTGTGTGCCTTCGCGCTCACGCACTCAGCTTTCTCGCGCTAAGTCTTGTGTCTTATCTTGATTTATCCAGCCGTTTACCTTTGGTGATATCGTACCTTTTGTGCTGTTGACCTAACTTGCTTTGTCTGAAAAGTTGCTTTCGGCGCAGCATGCGCATCAATCCTATTGGTTGACAGAAAAAGGTGACTGACAATATCTTTTGAGATCTTCTTTTCCTTACCTTGAACAGTGTTTGCCTGACATATCCCATGTGCTGTGAACAGTAACCTGACAGCTTTTTCCCCCTTTTTCCTGCTGTCATATCTTTTGCTTAGATTTGGTGTGATATTTTTCCCCTTTTTCCAGGATTGTGTTCCCTAGGGTTTGCCTATTTATACCCAGCCTTTTCTTTAACATTTCACATACAGACACTTAATCTCTTCTCCTTCTCCCTGCTGAAGACCTTCGCAGCGTAGCCGTCAACATAACTCCAGCTCTCCTTGCCTCTGTTTTTCTTTCTTTTCTTTTCTGCCCAGATCTCGGTTAGTAAATGTTTATAATTTGTTTAAGTAACTCGATGCATATTACCTATGGTTAGTTATAATCTAGACACTAAAACCAATCGTTAAACCAATAATCTTTACTTATAGGTTAACTTGCTTGTTTGGTTCTTGCTTTATTTATCTTCATCGCACCGTTTATCAAGTGAGTTATCTCGTATCTAATCCCTTTTTATTTTTAATGTTTTGGGATGTTCATGTGTTTATACATACTTAGAGTCTTAAACTGTTTATGAACTTTAGTCGCGCAGTGTCCCATGTGTTGAGGATGTTTACTTGGCTGTTATTTGTATGTGTGTATCATTAACCGCTTTGTTCGGCCTATTCCGAAGTTTTCATGGATCCATTGGATGAACACGGGAGACCTATCGTTTACGGTTTTCTTTGTTTACACTTGCACTGTATGTTTTCTCGTTTTTGTGCTCAATTGGGAGCACGGATTGAACTATGAGCTATGATCTATCTTAGGCTTGATCACAATCTGATTACACCCTTGTTAAACTCTAGACATACACGTGTTGCGCGCAGATTTACTGTATTGCATTAAACTTGATTTCTCACCAACACGCAAGTGTTTGACGTTTATTTTAACACATGTTCAGGTTTGCAGTAGCTGTTTTGGAGCTTGTGGACACGTAGGAAGTTTTCTTTTATTTTGGACCTAGATTAAAATGTATCAAGACAAGTTTATGTTGATCGAATACTTTGCTTTATAATATAATGATTTATGTTCTTTGTTTTCCTCGCTGCGCGTGCGCGATAAAATGTGTATTAATAAATATTGACACCAATAGTGTCACGGGTAATGAAACAATATGTGACGCCCCGATGTATAATCCGCCTTTGGTCGGGGTGTGACAGATTGGTATCAGAGCTCGTTGACTTTAGGATAGGTGGTTAGACGTAACGACCTAGAAAACTTAAGTCCCCTCTCGCGCATGAGAGAAATCTCGTGTTTGCGCGCTTATTGTTAATTACTCGTTATTTATAAATATACTCGCGCCTGCGCAGTATATGATTTTATGTTTTATTCCGCGATCTTTCGATTTTTGTTTATGTTCGTTTGTTGGAATTGAAAATCCGAGAAGTCATGGTGATACATGAATAGTTGACTTTCAATTCCCATTTACTTTATATTTTTAAGTTGAAGATTGAAAGGTCATGGTGATACATGAATTGTCAATCTCCAATGCTTATTTACTTATATTTTATATTGAGGATTGAAAAGTCATGGTGATACATGAATCGTCAATCTCCAATACCCGTTTGCTCGTATATTTTGTTTAAATTGAGAATTCGGAAGGTCATGGTGATACATGAATGGTCGATTCTCGATTCGAATTTATTACCTTTATTAAGTCTGCATATAAAGTCATTTACTTTACCTTAACTTTTGTTAGCAACTAGCTTCGCGAAACAAGCTTTAACAAGGTTATACTTTGCGCTAAAACGGTTTCTCAACATGATAAACTAAAACTAGAACTTTTATAGAATGCCTCCACTATCAGCTCGTCATCAGAGGAGAGAAGCCGCGCGCAGACGTAGGCAGCAACGTTCCCAGGAAATGGCCGCCGCGATAGCACAAGCCTTAAACCAAAACAATATCAACCGCTCTGGTTACAATATTAAATCCTTTCATGCGGGTAAACCTCCAAAGTTCACAGGACTTGAAGGAGCCACCATAATGCTCCAGTGGCTCGAGAAAATTGAAAACACTTTTCTCCATACCCATTGCCCTCCAAACCAGCGAACCTTATACGCCTCAAGTGTCCTGGAATCTAGAGCGCTTACTTGGTGGAACGGAGTAGCTCATGCGCGTGGCGCAGAGGTTGCTTCTAGCATGCTCTGGGAGGAATTCAAGGAACTTCTGACGCGAGAATTCTGCCCTCCCAACGAAGTCAAGCGCCTCGAAGAGGAATTCTGGAACTTGAAGCAGTACAGTGGCGAAGCGCGCGAGTACGCGACGCGCTTCCACGAACTAAGTTTGCTTGTCCCTCACCTTGTTACCCCTTCCCGCCGAGCCATCGAAAAATTTCTTGGGGGTCTTCCCATGGAAATTCAAGATTCGGTATGGGCGAGAAACCCAGTAACCCTCTCTGACGCCATCGAGTTGGCCGCTGTGCTCAGCGACAACCATGTCAGAGCAGGAACCCTGTTCCTGCGGGGAACTGAAGAGACCAAACCCACCAAGACTGACCCAGAACCAACAGAAACCAAGCCAGAACCCTCAAACCATAAACGAAGGCGCAAAACCAATCATCAAGCTTACGCGCTTGCTAACCCACTCGTCCAGCAACCCCTTTACCAACCTCCAGTTTATGCGCCTAACCCACTGTCTACCTACCCAACTCCCCCTGTAGTCCATAACTATGCCCTAACTAATCCTGCACTCCCTACCCCGCCAACTAAGAAACCTTACACAGGAAATCAGCCCTTCTGCCCAACCTGTAAATTTCATCACCCAACTCAAGCCCCGTGTAGGCAATGTAACCAATGTGGCCGCGCTGGTCACTCTGCTGAGTACTGTAGAGTCCCTCCCGCCAACCCAATTGTGCAAACACCACCAACCTACCCGCAGAACCCACAACCAACATACCAGAATCCCCAACCAAGATCGTGCTTTAACTGCGGTGATCCCAGTCATTTCCGGAACGCGTGCCCGAGGCTACAAGTCCAGATTACTCAAGCGAATCCGGTGAACCAAATTTTGAACCAAGTGACGCGCTAACAAACTTATAACCGCGCACCGAGCGCAAGCGATTTATTGACGTAGTTAATGGTACATTTTTTTTTTTTTTTTTTTTTTTTTTTTTTTTTTTTATGCATCTATACTTTTTGTTACTGGTGCCGATAGTTTTATTTCTCGCGCGTTTGAGCAGAAGCTCGCGCGACCGCGCACTTTGCTTAAGGAAAACTTGTTGAATTGGCTAATGGCGAAACTATTTTAATAAACTTTATAATCATGAACTGCACGCTTAATCTTAATGAAAACGATTTTTGATCGACCTTATCCCCGTACCTTTTCTTTGCGCATCCTACTTAGAGATAAATTTCGGGACGAAATTTCTTAAAGTAGGGGAGACTGTAACATCTGCCCGAATCCGACCCGACCCAGATACCCGTTTTCTGATCCGATTCTTTTTATGATTTAAAAATTAATTATAATCTTTATAAATCTAACCTTTAATAAATCTTTATGTATATATATATTTAAAATGTTTCTTCCGCCTCTCCTTCCTCTTCTTCTCTTTTCTTTCCGCCGTCCCGCCTCCTTTTCTCTTGCCTTCCCCCCCCCCCCCTTTTTGTTTAACCCTTGAGCCATGAACCCCTTTTTCTCTTAACTCCTTGCTTGTCTTTTGGCTCTTCCCGCCTAAGGATGTCTGCGCAGCTCCACGCGCTAAAAGGAAGCCTGCGTGAAGATTGACTGTTCCGGCGCTACGCGCTAGGAACTATAGTTCTTCCCGCGGCGCGCTAAGAATGATACTTCTCCGCGCGACGCGCTAGGAATTGTAGATCCTCCCGCGACACGCTGTAAATTTGTAGTTCTCGCAGCGCGCTAAGAATTGTAATTCTTCCCGCGACACGCTGTAAATTTGTAGTTCTCGCAGCGCGCTAAGAATTGTAATTCTTCCCGCGACGCGCTAAGGATTTATGTTCTTCCCGCGACGCGCTAAGGATTTCAGTTCGTTCCGCGACGCGCTAAGGATTTGTGGTTCTTCCCGCAGCACGCTAAGGTTTGTCTGTGACAGCCTTCTGTGTGTGCCTTCGCGCTCACGCACTCAGCTTTCTCGCGCTAAGTCTTGTGTCTTATCTTGATTTATCCAGCCGTTTACCTTTGGTGATATCGTACCTTTTGTGCTGTTGACCTAACTTGCTTTGTCTGAAAAGTTGCTTTCGGCGCAGCATGCGCATCAATCCTATTGGTTGACAGAAAAAGGTGACTGACAATATCTTTTGAGATCTTCTTTTCCTTACCTTGAACAGTGTTTGCCTGACATATCCCATGTGCTGTGAACAGTAACCTGACAGCTTTTTCCCCCTTTTTCCTGCTGTCATATCTTTTGCTTAGATTTGGTGTGATATTTTTCCCCTTTTTCCAGGATTGTGTTCCCTAGGGTTTGCCTATTTATACCCAGCCTTTTCTTTAACATTTCACATACAGACACTTAATCTCTTCTCCTTCTCCCTGCTGAAGACCTTCGCAGCGTAGCCGTCAACATAACTCCAGCTCTCCTTGCCTCTGTTTTTCTTTCTTTTCTTTTCTGCCCAGATCTCGGTTAGTAAATGTTTATAATTTGTTTAAGTAACTCGATGCATATTACCTATGGTTAGTTATAATCTAGACACTAAAACCAATCGTTAAACCAATAATCTTTACTTATAGGTTAACTTGCTTGTTTGGTTCTTGCTTTATTTATCTTCATCGCACCGTTTATCAAGTGAGTTATCTCGTATCTAATCCCTTTTTATTTTTAATGTTTTGGGATGTTCATGTGTTTATACATACTTAGAGTCTTAAACTGTTTATGAACTTTAGTCGCGCAGTGTCCCATGTGTTGAGGATGTTTACTTGGCTGTTATTTGTATGTGTGTATCATTAACCGCTTTGTTCGGCCTATTCCGAAGTTTTCATGGATCCATTGGATGAACACGGGAGACCTATCGTTTACGGTTTTCTTTGTTTACACTTGCACTGTATGTTTTCTCGTTTTTGTGCTCAATTGGGAGCACGGATTGAACTATGAGCTATGATCTATCTTAGGCTTGATCACAATCTGATTACACCCTTGTTAAACTCTAGACATACACGTGTTGCGCGCAGATTTACTGTATTGCATTAAACTTGATTTCTCACCAACACGCAAGTGTTTGACGTTTATTTTAACACATGTTCAGGTTTGCAGTAGCTGTTTTGGAGCTTGTGGACACGTAGGAAGTTTTCTTTTATTTTGGACCTAGATTAAAATGTATCAAGACAAGTTTATGTTGATCGAATACTTTGCTTTATAATATAATGATTTATGTTCTTTGTTTTCCTCGCTGCGCGTGCGCGATAAAATGTGTATTAATAAATATTGACACCAATAGTGTCACGGGTAATGAAACAATATGTGACGCCCCGATGTATAATCCGCCTTTGGTCGGGGTGTGACACTTGGAATCCGTAAGTACCACCTTATGAAGTTGTTGCCAATTCTTTTTGTGTTTTTGATAATTTTCTTTGTCAAGAACACTTGAACACTTATCTTCTTATTTTCAAGATCAAAACCCAAGGTTGTGATCCAAAAACCCTCAACTAGTGAGCCTACGCTCTGATACCAATTGTAGGTCCCAAGTCGGGTGGATCAAACAACGTCTTTGGATCAACCTAACTTAGTGCTAGCGGAAATCACACTGAGCAACCAAGAGGTCTCAGATCTTGAGTTTATTTTCGGTTAAAGAAAGGAGAGGTTAGAGAGAGAGAAAGTAATAGAGATCTTGCAAAAGATTTTCTTATGTATATCAAACTTTTAAAAACCAACAACCTTTACTTCTCATGGCATGCTCCCTATTTATAGGGAAGCATGCATGAGAAGTATGATATATCAATTGCCCAATGGGCTTCTTTACAATGGACCGTGGCCCAACAATATACAAAATGACCCGTAGGCCCAAACATATAACTTAAACAATACAAAAGACTAAATATACAAAATGGGACCAACAAAACCTAGGACTGCTGAGTGGAAGATAGTGCGAATTATATAGTCGACATTTAACTTCTTGAATCTGGTTTTATGGGAGGTGTAGGGTTGTTTGCATGGCTCATGGGCCCATTTTCTGTTTTTCGGCGGGATCTTCTGCCCTAATGTATTTTATTAGAGTTTTTTTTCCCAAACTAGCGTCGGTGGATAAACTATTTATCAAAATAGTGTTTCTTGCAATGTTTTCAGACCCGGACCGGATATCGACCCGGATGCCTTAATTGTCAAAGGTCGGATTGGCCCAGAAGGTCAGGCCGGACGTTAACCCAAATGACGTCATTAATGATGGTATAAATTACATGTAATTGACTTATAGGAGCTGTTATGAAATAGCCCAGTTCAAAGGAGGCCCAACAACAAATATACTATTATAAACCAGCCCATCTATGAATGTATCTAGGGTTTGGTTAGATGGTTACTATATACAAAAGAGAAAGAAAGATAGCGCAGTTCATAATTTAGAATTAGCTTCCCACCTTTCTTTTATGTTACAAATATTAAATGTGTGTGACCATCTTCTTCATCTCGTTTGTAACTCTAAATTCTCACCCCCTTCTTATATGGTATTTGATTTGATTTGATTTTGAGTGTAAGTGTTTTCCTCAAGCAATAGAATCATCGCCATTGAAGGAATTCAGAAGATAAGCAGACGACGAAGATAACCCAAGTTTAGATATATTTTGATTTTTTAAACTAAAAACTTAAAAAAAAAAAAGAAAAGAAAACATTGTGTTTGCCGGTTCAACCGGCAGGTCATGGGGTCCGGTCCGGCCGCCAACCGCCAAAACCGGCCGGGTTTATAGAAAACGAGCCAACTACTGCAAACCGGACCAGTATGCTTAGCGGGTCCGGTCGGACCGGTCCAGGTTTCAAAGCACTGGTTTCTTGAAACTATTTACTAAACTACTGTTTTCATTTATTATTGAATTTATCTTTTATTACTTTCACCGAACTTTTTTTTTTAATAAATATAAATTTATTTGATTATTACTCTATCATTTTTCGTTTTTAAGTTGTTCCATTATATAAATTAGGGGCATTTACATAAATCTCTTGCTAAGTTATCTTATTACATATTTACCCATCCTTTAAAAATCAATTACATATTTCCCTTCCCTAAACAACACATATTACATATCTCTCCATTTCATTAAAATTTACTAATTAAATGACTGTTTTACTCTTAATGATATAATTAAATAAGTATTTATATATATCCCCTTTCTTAAAACATCAATTACATATCTTCTAAAGTTCAATCCAAACCGAGTCGATGCAAAAACGAACATATCAAACACTAATAAACCTATTGGCATCGAACTTTTTAATCAATAGTTAATATAACAAAGTTTTGGATTTAAAATATTTTTACCAACAAAAAAAACTCAAAGTATAATAAAAAAGTGTACATGAGACGGTAGGATTCAGAGGGAAAAAAGTGGTGGTAGTCATTTATGACAGTGATAAGATAGCCTGAAGCTTGTCGGAAGTAGGTTGGAGAGATGATTTGATGGTGTGTGTTTAACTCTATAATTACTAATACAACTTGTTTTTTA
Source organism: Bidens hawaiensis (assembly GCF_021521415.1). NCBI lineage: Eukaryota > Viridiplantae > Streptophyta > Magnoliopsida > Asterales > Asteraceae > Bidens > Bidens hawaiensis. The sequence continues at coordinate 135,291 of NW_027491668.1, forward strand.
ATTAATTTATTAATGGTAAGATATACAGGCAACGTGGTAATTTGAAATGAAAAGGGAAATATGTAATTGTTTGTTTAGGTGTAGGGAAATATGTAATTAAAGGTGTTAAGAGCATTCCTAACCCATTCCCTACCATATATCCATATATATCATATAATTACACTAAAAATCACTGTTTTCTCTCTCTCTTGTTTATTAAATAATACTTTTATACCTTTATTATTATCTTTTCTCTTTCCTCCACTCACAACCATTTTTAGAAAATATTAAAAAATTATACGGTATGAACAGTAAATCTCCAAATTTAACTTTCCCCTATAACATTTTCTCTCTCCTCTACTCACAACCACTCATAACCATACCATATAATTTACAATCTTTCTCACAAAAATATAGGGAATGGGCTGAGAATGCTCTAAGTAAGAAGAAATATGTAAAAATCCCTATAAATTAATTATGGGATTTTTACATATTTCCCCTTCCTAAATCTTTAAAATTACATATTTCCCCAAAATACAAGTTTTTAATGCAAAATATACAATGTTCTTTAAGCATGGTTTAAGAAAATATGTAATTTCAAAGTTTAGGAAAGGAAAATATGTAAATGCCCCATTAATTATAGTGTCATTTTTTTCTAAACTTTTTACCAGCTAATTACAAATCTTTTCTCTCTCTTTTTTTTAAATACATAAGAATCATTTGATATAAATTTAAATAATAAAGTAGGAAACATAAAAGACTAAGCGAACATCAAAACTCGCCCGGCTACCGATCTCGAGTTGAGTTATATATATATGTGTGTCTTTTATGAAAGTTTTATGCTTTCAGCAAGTAGAGTTCGAGCTCAACTTTTCCACTAGTTAAAACTAGATTTTTACCCTGAGCATTACGTTAGTGGTTGACGCGAATTCAGTTAGTATCATTCACACTCTTTACGATATAAACAACATTGGTAAAACCTTAGCGTCCAAAAAATATATATTCGTCAAATTCACATATAAAAAAAGATAAATTATGTAAAACGAAGTTTGTTTGGTTAGTAAGCTTGGGCGGTGGTAAAACCCACGCGTTGTCAGTCCCGGGCATTGAGAATGTAGCTGGATACGAATTCGGTAGGTTTCAGCTACGTTCGTTACGATACCTGAGCTAAAAAGGGAAAAACATATATAAGTATTGAGTGGACCAGTGGGGTGGTGTCGGTCGGTAAACTCGGACGCTGGTAAAACCGTGCGTTGTCGATCCTGGACGATGAAACGTTGCGAATTAGGTCGGTTTTCGTCACGTTCGTTATGATATTGGAATTAAAACAAACAAAAGAAAAAAACAAAATTATCATTAGGCCTGCTTCCGTTATGTTCGTTATGATACCAAAACAAAAAAAATTGTATGGACAAGTAAGTGCCGCCAAGTGGCCCGATGACGGCTTAGCGGCACCAAACTTATAATTTATATTTATTAGATAATAAATGAGGCGAGCCAACCCGGCTCACTTTTTGAGCGTTCACCTCTGGCTTAGCTCATAAAGAACTCTAATCGGATCAACTTTTCCACTGGTTAAACTTCACAAAGTACAAAAAAATGTAAATTGCTTATTATGTATATTATATAATAAATGTTAGTTGGGGTTTCAAATTTTATTTGGATTGAAAGATGACACGCATATATGACATGCGCACTTATTTTTTTTTAATTTATGACACTAGTTTCGTGACATACAAATATAAATGTCATAAATCATCTAATTTTTAAAAACTATGCCTTTTTAATGACACAAACATTTGCGCGTCATGAATCACTGCGTGTCATTGTGTGCATGCCATTAAAGGTTTTTTTTTTATTGTAGTGTTATTTACTTATTTATTTGTGAATCTTAATTTAAAATGTTCTAGCAACACAAGAAAGTAAATCTAAAAACCGAAATTACACCAATTTTTCTATTTGGGTAATTGAATCTTCGTATAGTTTTTGATCCTAAGAAAATATTTTGCTTTACAAGGCATAGGTCAAATCGAGAGTGGGAAGTTGATATGCTTTGTTTCCCCGCCGGTGAACACCAACACATCCATTTGGGAACCGACAAAGAAGAGGGAAAGCTATGGGAAGATAAGCCAAGAAAACAGAAAAAGATGATGGCACAATTTGGCAAGCATAATGTAACACCTCGAAAATTTCCAACATAAGATTTTGCCAAAAATGCCAATATTCTAAATTCAGGGACTTAAAATGAAATTTTCTAATTTTTAATCCTTCACGCGACGCAAAGCGTTAACAAAAATGTCTTTACGCTATGCGAAGTACTCATCACAGAAATCGAGATAGAAATGGTTCACGCTACACGAAGGATTCCTTCGTGCTACGCGAAACCTCGTTAAATAATTGGGTACACGTGTCCAACCACGTGTCAACACGTGGTACGTTTATACAGGCCATGTGCCAACAGGTGGCATAATGTTGCTTCGCACGACGCGAACGGCTAAATGCTTCGTCCTTCGCGCTACGCGAAGAAGCCAAATTTTGTCTATAAAAGGGGAGTGATGGGTTTGAGCCATTTCATCCCAAAACTCACCATCATTCACACATACCTAGCCTAAGGAAGCGTGCCCAATCACTACGACTTGCCGACACCATGTTTTCTTGGAGTTCGTGCAAGTATAGAAGTTTCGACGCTTTGTTGATCATTTAAGCGAGCTAGTACTAAGACCCTGCCAATCAAGCTGTCACTCTTTTCATATTGTTAGCATTCTCGAGTGCCCGCTAAGGTATGATCTACGTTTAAGTTATTTCGAGTATATTATGAAAAGCTTATACTTAGTCAAGGCTATGGCCTTTTAACCTTAAAAAGATTATTAAAGCATTCACAAAGATTCTCAATAAATGTTATTTCTATAAGAAGTAATGTTACACAAAATTATATTTTAGCGGGCATGTAATAATTAATTAGAAGGGAGATATCATTAGTAGTGGGTTTCTTGCCTAAGGAAAGTTATTCGTAAAAATCTCAATCAACCGCGGGACCCATTTACTTACCTGGAGAAACTCACCAACATTTAGAACCTATTAGGCCAAAGCATGCTATATCAAACGCTACACAAATACAGATATAATTTCAAAGATAATATTCACAAACCTTATCAAGGTTAAAACCAGACTTTAGGTCTGCAGTCTAATCAAGAAATACCATCAAGGTAATCATACAAACTTATTCATTTATAGGTTAATATCATTCACATTCATATCAAGAAGGTTTATCAACAACAAACCGATGGTACAGGTGAATACGTTAAACCTTTACAAACAGTCAAAACAGATTTATACTCTATAAGATAAACGGGTTGTTTGTCTTAGAGAGTCAATCAAACGTTTACATGAGATTACGTGATCTCTAAAACGTTATAATACACATTAGAGAATAAAAAGCAACTCAGACCGATTACACATGTGTATGGATCCAGACACACGTTTCACCAGCACATATCTGACGTATTTTATTCCCACATTGCAGGTAACTAAGTTCAATAGCATAGCAAGGATTAGAGTCATCGAAGGGAATAAAAAGCTTGCGTTACAAGATGGATTGATTTTGATTAGAAAAATCCTTGTAATATATAACAACATTTTGTAAACCGAATACTTGGGTATTTAATTCCCGAGTTAAATTTTCAATGTAAATTAATATTATAATAACCTAAATTCTTCTGCTAAAAGTAATCCATAAACTCTGATATATTTACAAAACAGGTACCAACTGAGAGTCACACGCCTAGGCTCTGAGTTGGGGTGTGACACATAATGTACAAATTTATATTTTAAATAATTATATATGTTTCAAACTTATGTAGGATTATTTCATAATTTGAATTTTTATTTTTATCTTTTATTAGTTTCATTTTATCTTGTTTTCAATTTTTCTCTTTTTTATTTTAGTATAAGTTAAGGTTGAAAGTTATGTTTTTGAGTTTTTGGTTGAATATTAAATCAAAGAACATTGTTCTAGGAACCTATGGTTCATTTTATCGGTCTTTGATTTAAAGTGTCATGAGCCATTTATATGCTTCCAAATCCGCATCATTTGGTATCAGAACTTTTGGTTCTAAAATTGCTCGACATGGAGATGAATACTTTCTTGCTTGTATATACGCCGACAAAGGCAGCGAAAGTAGGGTTTCTATTCATGTGCTTGTGGAGAAGATCAACGTCCTACTTCGTCAATTGAGGCAGCGATGGAGTATGTTCCGACCCACGGAATCTTAGGAAGATCAAATGACTTCGACAGCGAGTCCGCGATCTTGAAGAGATCAAACGGCTCCTAAAACGAGTCCGTGATCTCGAGTTACAACGGGAGATGCGTAACGCGGAAACCGAGTCGAGCACCGTCATCTGCGATGAAGGAGAGGAGCATTCGTTTTACTATCACCCACCCTGGCTCTTTGAACCAGTTTATTCAGGAGTGTCGGAAGACAAGCCCGTGTTTAATGAAGACGAGCCCATGTTTGATGAAGATGAGATTGATTTCGATAAAGAAGATTGTTTGTTTGTGAAAAATATTCTTAACGGAGTTACTCGTGGTGAATCCGTTTCCAATAATTGTAATGTTGAAGGTGGTGATTCTATGGCGACTACCGGTGAAAAACTAAATGGCAATGGAAATCACAGTGTTTGTTTGGAAGTTCCGTTATTCAAGGCTCCTGATTTAGACTTCATTCAGCCATAAATTGTGGGAGAATCACAAATCTTGGGATCTCTTGGGAAATTGAAAATTCGAAGTGAAGATAATATCGAAGTTACCAACCATATGGGTAAACTTTCTGATATTAATATGATATTTCCAAATGTTGGGTTTTTAAAAGTCCACCTATACTAATAAACAAAAATAATGATGATGTGTTCTTACCACATTCAATCTTAACTTTAATTTTCCTCCTATTTTCTAATATCCACTCTCATTAATATGCTATCCATGAGTCATGCGTTTAATTGGTATGACCTGTTAGTTGTAACTCATATGAAAAAAAGTATTTAATGTAATTTAAATAAGGGAAAATCTCATAGAATAGTAACCAACTTTCAAAAGTGTTCCAATTAGGTCATTGGTGTATATTTTCTCCAAATCGAGTCACTAAATTTTCAAATCAAATCTCATTGGTTTTTTTGTGTGTCAGAAATAAATGGAGGATAAGATGTAGGGGTTGGAATTTTCAATATATGTAGTAATACTTAAAAAAATTTTAAAAACGTTAATTATATTAAAATTTAAAATGAAAAAATAAGATTCACGTCGCCATACAGCGTCAACTTCAAAAAAAAAGATTAAAAGATTTCCTATGTGAAACAAAAAAGAAAAAGGCTAAAAAAACATGTTAAAGCCTTTAATTTAATCAAACATGAAAGTTGAGTGACTTAATTGGAACACTTTTTAAAGTTGAGTGACCTAATTGTAACACTTTTGAAAGTTGGTTACTGTTCTATGAAGTTGCCCCCTAATTATTATATGATAATGGTTCGAAAATCATTATTTAATTAATTGAATAAGTCACTGTTTGATTTTAAACTTATTATAGATACTAAATAGTTTATATGTTTTTTAGAAATTATGTCAAATTTTCTATATCTAATAGTAAAATTAGATGCAATGGGTTAGTAAAAGTTATTGTTATTTAAAGGGAAAACTTCATAATAAGTTTAAAATCAAACGATGATTAATCAATTAGTTAAATAATGATTTACGAACAATTATCGTATAATAATTAGGGACTATGTTTGTAATAGATATTTAGTTATGTGTGTACTTCAAATTTCGTTGCATAATACAATATTTATAATCTTACAATTTGTAAAACACTATTTAAAACATTATTATTTCAATCTTAAGAAAATGTAAAATTTAAATATGTAACATGTGAAGCGTGTGTGATTATATTAAAATTAATCTACAAATTCAAAAGAAAATCCCTAAATTGTGTATGATTAAATACCTAAATTTCAGTTATTTGGCAAATCCCGTGTAAAAGAACCGATCAAATTTGGAGTTTGCACAAGTCAAATGCATTGTACTGTGTTATTAAATGAAAGTATAAATGTTCTAGGATTCATATATTAAAGTCATATATGAGATATGCAACTAGTAAATGCAGAAAATAAGCTACGATTACTGCTTTAAAGGGTAAAGGGTTTGACCCTTGAACCCCTTATTTATACCCGACTCTTTTATTGTTTAGAGGGTAGGGTCTCGGGTCCACATTTCTTCCTAAAAGGGTAAAGGGTCCGGGTAAGGTATTAGATAAAAAGGTAGGGTCTTACCCTTTGAACAATCCTAATTGTACAAGTGGAATCCATGATCAAATCAGTAAGCCGATTAATGATGATGGATCAAAATTTGGTTAATTTGAGCGTGTGGCATCAAATGAAGGTAGTCATGGCCCAATTAATTCGTCAAGCGCAACAAGGAAAGCAGTATTTGAATGGGTTTTGTTAATAACAAAGAAACAACTCAACACTCCTGGTGGTATAGGTTCAGACTTGGGCAAGATGACCCGCAAAGTTGAATTGTTTATTTGGGTTGTTATAATAACAACCGAAATCGGGTTGATGTTCCGTTTGATCCACGTGGCTATGATCGAAAGGGAAAACTCGAGGACGAGTTTTTTTGAAGAATGGAAGAATGATGCATGATTATTTCATAATTTGAATTTTTTTTAATATCTTTTATTAGTTTAAGTTTATCTTGGTTCCAATTTTATCTCGTTTTTATTTTAGTATAAGTTAGGGTTGAAACTTAAAAGTTATGTTTTTGAGTTTTTAGTTGAATATTAAATCGAAGGAAATTGTTCTTGAAACCTATGATTCATTTTAATGGTCTTTGATTAACTAATTGTCATGAGCCAACTATATGCTTTCGAATCCGCATCACAAACTCTATTTTCATATAATGTACAAATAAATACATATTTTTATCTTTATTTAAATAAACTTTTTGTCTTATTAACTAATATCTAAAATTTGTTATTCAGTTTAACGGTATGTTTACAACACACAGATTTTAAATATTAGAGCATTCTTAATGGATTCTCCAAATTATATGAAGGGGTTCTTTATTTTTTAGAGATGGTTAAAAGTGGTTATGAAAGGAGTAGAGAGAAAATGTTACTGTTCATGGTTAAATTTGGGGATTCACACTATTCATCTCTATAATTTTTTAATGTTTTTGAAAGTGATTGTGAATGAATGAGAGAGAAAATGTAATGATAAAAATATAAAAAAAATATTATTTAATTGAAATAAAAGAGAAAAGATGATGTTTTTAACGTAACTATAGAGATGAAAATGGAGAATTAATTGGGAATGCTCTTAGTTATGTTCAAAAGAACAAGCTGAAATCACATGTAGTTTCAAAGCAGCTCAAAAAGTTTTTAAAAAATTTACAACTATATATATGGATGATGAATCCACTAATCTTTATTTATTCCCTTGGGTGCTTTGCCTAAAAATACACACCACACATACTGCCACATAGCTAAATGTATGAATAGAAGAATTAAAACATGGATTGTTGACATCCCATAGAAAAGATTATTCGGTATTGTAGTTAGGTTCAAGCATTGCATGCTTTTGAAAAGTAATTGAATTAATTTTATTAGTAAAAATTCTCAGGAGCAGTGACTCTTAAGTGGACTTTTTATCAAATTTGTAGTTGACAAAAACAGTTTGAATTTTATCAAACAATTTTAAATTGTAGTTCGTACATCAAAATAGCAGTTGAAAAAATGTTGGGTCAAAAGACTAAATTGCAGTTCATTCAACAATCAAAAAACTAAATTTATTTCAATTCAAGCTTCCATGATGCTAAATATGACATAGTTAAATGCTATTCTTTTAGCATAAATCTACCAAGAATACTAATAAACTGATACAACATTTACTACGGAATATTTCAATATCAACTTTTATTTTTTGGGGTTCATCCGAAGCAAACATTTTTCTTTTGTAACTTTTAAAAGACAATTTTAAAGAAAAAAATAAAAGTCTTTTCATATTGTGATACAGTGTTGTAACATGAAGGGCAACAATATTCAACAATTTCAGAAACAAAACAAACTAGTTTCACCTACAAAGTCAAAAATGCACATTTGATTTGGGAACGGTTTGGAAGAATGGAAGAAACAAAGGGTTGGAGTGAAATAGCCGTCTTTGAGAATGGTTAAAATTTTTGGGTCAAAGACGAAAAAAATTCTGGACCTTCAGTAAAAGGGTTTTTTTGATGGGCTTAGACAATAAAAATTTTAAACTTGTTTACTTGGTTATAATTTGGGTTATGCAAAGAAGTTTTTACATAAAAACAGGCTTAAATAAGTTGAGTAATTAGGTTTAAATATTAAAAACACATAAAATTTTTCATAAAAAATATATATATTTTTCTCTTTTCATTAAAATACATAATTAAAAAAATATAATCAAACCTACCGGGTAATCGGGCCGAGTCCCATCCAAGCCAGCCCTTAACATATTTGTACCCTAAATATATGCCAAAAATAAAAGAAGAAAAATGGAATTACCAAATTGACCTCCTATGAGTAGCAAATTTACTTATTCTAATAAAGTAAAATAAATGGAAACACTTGTCATATTTTGATTAATTCTTCTAATTTTTTCCCTTCAAACTAATATACCCTAATATATATGCAATAAATTAATAATTATTCACTTTCATTTTACACTATATTTATATAATATCTATATATTTTTATAAATATAAATATTAACATATTATTTTACTATATATTTCAAAATACTCGGTGAATTCCAAAAATCAACAACAAATCATGTTTCTCAAATGAAAATTGTTCCGGGTTTTTGTTGGAAGTTAAATTTGATTTTATGGGTCATAAGTTGGTAAATAGATTGTTTGGTGCAAGTTAACTACATTTAGGTCACAATTTGTTACGGGTCAAAAATGAAAATTTTTGAGTATTTTTAAAAGTTTGAGAATGCAAAATAGATTTATCTTCAAATTTGTTATGGGTTCAAAGTGTTGACTTTAAAATGTTAAAAGATGAAAGTTAGAATTTTAAACATGATTCGGGTTTCAAGTTTATTTTTAAGGGCATTTTTTGAAATAATCAAAAGGTTCGGGATTTGGCAAATTGACTATTTTTCCCTCAAGTATTAAAATTTAAGAAAAGATTGCGAACACTTTCGACATGCCACCCCATGCCTATCAATGCTTCTAACTTTTATCAAATTTGAAATATTTATGTTAACATTAATTTTTTCTTCAATGGTGATCAGAACGTTGTATGGGAAGCATGTCATGCAAAACTATGCTCAAATGAAACAAAATATTCACAAAATTGAATGGGTTAAAATGTTACTTTTTATGTTGTCATTATGACAAAGTCGAGAAGCCCTCTGAAACTTATCAAAATCTTTTATATGGTGTAGCTCAGAAAAACATAGTTCTTGAAAAACATTCATTGCTACAATTTATTATCCTACTTTCCTTTGATAGGTGGTAAATTGATAAATATCTCAATAAAGACAACGCCTCTTTTGTATTTAGGCTGAGTGGCTAAAACTACTATCGTATGAGAAGTCTTATTTTCGAAATTGGTTCATAACCAAAATTCTTTCAATATACATATATGACACCGAGAATGAATTTTTCAATAAAAAGAAGCATTCTCGGGTACGATTTTGCACGGATATTTTTTTTATTAAGTTTATTTAAAAAAATTATTTTGTGATACAAATAAAATTAATTTATGTACACATTGTATAGATACAAGGATAGATGTAATATATTTTTTTTCATATACGCTATGTAATTATTTGTTTTACTTATAATTTTATAATTTGAATTATCTTGTGTGTAACACGGGCTCTAAAACTAGTGGAAATATATAACAGAAAAATTAAGCACCATCCATCCTGTAGACCTTTTTTGTTAATCTTTTACCAAACTTATGGGACCAAACAAGTAATATCTCATACTTACAGATTCTATCCATGATATGTGCATACCACGGGTTCACTATCCGCATTCATAATCATAAGGTATTACTCAAATGCACTAGCTAGCATCAATACATTATGCTTGGGATAAGAAGACTAAAATGCCCCATCCTAATATATTGTTTATTTAAAAGAATAAAAAACAACATTTTTCTTAATTTCCAGGAGAAACAAACAACTTTACTCGACTATTCCAATTTATCTAATAGTATCAGATCAGATATTAATTTATTATCTGGAAGGAATGAATTTGAGTTTTATCACATCATTTAAATACCTTGAACCAACATGTAGTTCTAGACTTGCATGTAACAAACCAATACACAAACACCACCTACAAGCCGAACCATATTGGTATGACCAAAGTTAAAAAGCTCGAAAATTGAAACAAGATGATCACTAATTATCAGCATGTTAATAGCCAAGGGAATACATAAAAGGTTCACAACCGACATCATTACACCAAGGGGTCATTCGATACCAACATACAAAATGACATTTAGTAGGTTTGAATGTTTAAATTTAACATACATCAATCAAGTACACAAAATTAGAGCTGTTTCCTTGTGATGTCAGTTGCTTAAGGCTTCACGATCACCATTGCGTATCCTTGCATTCCTTGTGATACAACATTTCTATGAACGATTCCTGGTCAAACTTTAGCTTCTCCATGTTTAGATATATCGCATTTTGGCATTGGACTTTCGGGAAATCTTCTTTAGCACTCACAATAACCAGGGGATTATCTATCATTTTGCAAGCAACAGCAACAGCCTCAACTAAACGGTCTTCCTTTATACCATTAAATAGTGCCACACAGAAGTTAGATGGCAGTGAAGCACGTGCTAACTGACGAGATAGCTCATGATAATGCAGTCCTGAATTTGCACAAATCAAGGAGAGAAGAACAGTTAATCTCAATACCAAAATAGGGTAAGAAGACTCCGGTTCCTTTGATCTTCTGAGCCATTCCATCAACTCATCTTGGGAATTCAGCATTTTGATAACCATTGGAGCTAACGAATGATGGATGGTATCCAAACAACCTCCGTTCAACCCCATTTCCCATTCCTCATAACTAAGCCACTCAACACAAGAAGATCTTGTTGTGAAAACATAGCCACGAAAGCAAAATGATAAGATCAGAAGTCGATCCATAATATACAAGAAGCAAGATGGTGACATACAATTATCGACTCCCCGCCAACCTGCACAAAATGTCTCTCCCAGTATACCATATAAGCTTATAGCTAGATCTTCAGCTTTGGTAACTGATCTATCACGGTTCATAAATTTTCTAAATAAGCCCGCCCATTCCGGGGAAGAACATCTAAGCTCTCTCTCATTAAAGCCAGTCCATTTGTATCCAAGAAGGACCATTGCTATTCTCCCCAGATGCCCAAATTTCAATGATTTACTGTTAATGTTGATTGCTTCTTTGAGCATGTTAAGAAACGCTTCGTTATTTCCCCTCATACAGATCATTTCCTTGGACTGTGCGTGTTTCCAGTTAACGTGAGTGACATTCCACAAGAACTGATCCACACACAGTTGAGAATAATTATCTACAATCAGACCAGCATGTTTCCAACTATTTGGAAACTTGTACTTCTGCAGAGACTTTACAACTTCAAACATGCATGTAAGGATTTTCGCCTGCTCATGCATGGATAAGTTTTTCTCAGTCGAGTAGGCATGAAGAGATCGAAACACTTTCTCAGCAACAAAAAGTAGTTCTGAACACCAATATCGTGAAGCTGCGGATGAAAACTGGTGAGGAAGAATTATGTGCAAATACCCATTCAGAATCATAACAGGGCGCGTCTCTTTCACCCAATGGGCTTCGACATCCAATACGACAAGCCGATTCACGTCATACTTCCTCACACCAAAGTAATTGAAAATAAAAGCCTCGTATAATTCACAATCCCGACCACGTGTATGACTCCAATTTATTAGTTCACATATTATTTCCTTCCAGCAGTTCCAAAAGTAAATCAAGCCCTCAACAGAAACGATGCTTTCCACTAAGCCGACTTCTAAATGATTAATCCTCTCATCTTCAACTTGTGTATGAAGACCAGCATAGACCTTGCAATGTGAAGATAGATGAATATCAAGAATTCTTCGGGAAATCAGAAAATGTATTCTAAGGCTTTTTTCTCGTGGCGTTTCCTTCATATACCTCCACAAATGGGCTAAGCTGATTTCTTCACCTGAAAAAGCATGTATCTCTGTGTGCACCAACGCAGAATCCTGGGAATCGGGATGATCCGTCACATATGCCTTTGCAACATCCAGGAGCTCGGCTTTATTCTTAAAGTCCTTCAGTGGCCAAGCTCTTCTCTTACAAGCCCAGAGAGATCCAAAGAACACGTACCAGAGTCTGCTCAATGCTGCTTCTATTGAATTTTCATCGTCGTCACCTATCTTTGCAGCCTCTACAAACTCACCACATACTTCATGCAGTAACAGAAGCTTGTTTTTCTGGTTTGTAGATCGTAAAAAGGAGCGTATCAGGGCGATCACATTTGTTTCAATTTTCTTGATTTCATGACTTGTCTTGACCCTTTCCAAACTCACAGCCAAAGCATTTTCTTTGTAGCAATATATGAATTCGATGGCTTTTTCTAATAATTCTTCTTTAGTTTCTCCATGGGACAAGATTTTTGCCTCTTGACACACAAACTGGTAAAAGTCATCAGAGCCGCCTTTGGCAATTGAACAAGCCTGCCTTAGTAACCGATCCTTCTGTTGAAATGGCTCCTTCGCATTTTGAAAAATTGGAGAGTTTAAAAATACATGCCACAAGATTATTAATGATGATTCTCTGTTAAGTCCACCCATGTGAAAAAGCTCAGCTTCAAGCATAGGATCCGGTTTGAGTCTTGCAACTTTTGCAGCTTCTTCAAAGTTTCCCCATTCTTTTTCTAGCAATATAAGTTCATCGTAGCGCCTATTTTCAGTTAGGAAACTCCTCATCTCACCCTTGTCACAAAACAAGCGTACAAATTTCATCATACTTTCAAAATCCTTGATAGAAAAATAGTAGCTGGCACCTTTGTGCTTAACCTTTTCAGCTTCTTTAAAGTTTCCCCATTCTTTTTCTAGAAATATAAGTTCATCAAAACACCTACTCGTAGTTAAGAAACTCCGCATCTCACCCTTTTCACAAAAAGAACGCACAAATTTCATCATACTTATAAAATCATTCATTGAAAAATAGTGATGAGCCCCTTTCTTCAAAAACTTTTGCTCATCGCAGCCACATTCTCCACAGCGGCCTAACAGCTCGAAACCAGTTTCAAATAACTTTCCATCAGTACATACAGAAAGACACTTGGCGAAAGCTCCGGCCTTCGCGTATTCTTCAACTGCAAGATCGTAACATTTTGCAAGATAAAAACAGTTTCCTGCTTTCTCCGATATAGATTCACTTTTGTATATACTACCTGTGCATTATAAAAGTTTCATGATTAGTGTGAATATCAGACAGGGTACAATTATACTGTTGAGCCAAGACATTAAAAAACTGTATTAGTACTCTTACATGCATAACATGAAATGCGCATAACACATGGTCAAGGGCTGTCTAATAATTAGCTCAATGCTCAATAAAAAAAACTCAGAAAATGCATGTTGATTTCAGCTCGGTTCGTAAATGAGCCGAGCAGAAACAAAGGTAAGCTCGCTCGTTTAGTTCGAAATATTTTTTTAATATTTTACACACACAGTTAACATATCCTTAAACTGGCCCACTATCTTATACTATAAAATTAATAGCCCGAAAAACGCAATGATCCTTGATTCTTTTGAATATAAGAATTCTTACTATTTGAGTATGAGTTGAAACTTAATTTGTGTTTTAAGTTTGAGTTTTGTTAACTTATTTTATAAGTTTTTCAATTAAATTGTTGAGTTGAGATGGAACTCTTAAATGTATGACAATGTGGAGTTTTGACATATAAAAATGAAGAACTAATTTTTACATTAAAGTCGGGCCAAACTGAGTTGCTCGATTATTAACCAAACGAGTAAGAGCCTTACCATCTCGCTGGATTTGGCAAATTCAATCCGAGCCAAGATGCTGAGTTTGTAAACAAACCAAGTCTACACTCGGTTCATTTCGGCTTGTAAACAGCCCAATGTGGTACTGGTAGGCCATATAGTTCTTAAAGGCTTAAACATCCAAGTCAATCTAACAAATATTGAAACTGGGGAATTGCAATATATAAATATACAGTACGTGTTCAGTTTTATAATCAGAAGAGTATAGCTATAAAACTAAAAATTTAAGATTTGTGGTCCTGACAATAATTTTCACACACACAAACACAAATGCTTTTAGGAAGACCTCGCCTCGACTCTTTTCTTAGTAATTCTCAAAACTCATACAAAAACAACATATCATGGATTTGATATATATAGGGTAAGGTTAAAATGAAAACTCACTTGAGTTGTGAAAACCCGCGAAAACCCTATGTAACATCGTTTTTTTTGTTACATGTAATATATGTTGTAACATTTAATACAAAACATCGAAACATCAAAAAAAAATGTTTTGCTATTTTTTAACATTTTTTTACTAATTTTTATATATGTTTTCAGGAGAGAGAAAAAATTATATTTATATTTACATTTTTTATTCACTTTAATTGCGGACCACAAGATTTAAACATTAATTAAAAACATGTGGTTGAGAATGGGTTTCTAAAGTTTTCATAACTCAAGTGGGTTTTCATTTTATACTTAGCCTATATAATATATATATATATATATAAAATTCCTCAAAATTACGAATTAGATAACACCAAAATATTTTCAATTCCTGCCCTTTGGACAATAGTTCAACCGCCTCTAACTAAAAACCGCAACGCTCCATCTACTATTGTGTGTTCTTAGATTTTTAAAGATTTTTAATTTTCACATTTTAAGTTTTTTATATTGCCTAGTATTTGTGCAAATACATGTTCAGAGTGAATCTGTAGTGTTAGTAATAGGTTTTAATTATATAGTTACATTGTTCTTGCACTTTTAAGTGTTAATAATGTTTGTGTGCTTTTGAAAGTTGAAGGTTACATGCATGAACATCCCAAACACCATGAGCTTCAATAATAGCTTAATTTATGAGAATATACTAGTATACAAAAAGGTATATTTGTCCATAAAAGTTTACTAAAATGGTTTTAAAAAATAATGAAAAATTTAGAAAAGAAAACCTTGTTAATAAAAAGGCATGTCATATGTTCCACATAATAAAATATTGCAATAAAACATTGAAATGACAGCATAGCCTGCCTAACAAATAATGGATATCTGATCTGCTGACTCATGAATTTTACCTGGCAACACCTTCTAGTTCTCTTAGATAAAAGTAAGGAAGTATTATATTCTGCTAATCAGAAACAAAGATAAGTTATGTCTTAAAATTATTTTTTCAGTTTACCTTAGACTAAAATGAATATCACATCAGATAGAAATGAGCAAGAAGACAGAAAGATACCAGCTGTGATATAATCTCCTATCTCATAGAAGCACTCAGCAGCCAGTTCTTTCTTGCCAATAGAGCTAAATAACTCGGCAGCATCCTTTAACAGATTCTTCTTTTCAAGCTGTGAAGCTCGGCCAATTTCACGGAGATGATAAGTCTTAGCCAACTTTTCAGGAGATTTATCACCAGCCTTCAAGAAGCACATATGCGCCATCCTGAAGTTATTCTCATGAAATAGCTGCAATAAACAAAGTATATATCATTAGATATCTCTCAAAACCCAACTCGACGATTTTTAAGCTTAACAACTGATCAGACCTTAATGCCTCGTGATCGCCATTCGTCTTTACTGCTTGGAACATTCATTTTGTCAACAAATGAATCACTCAAAAGTTTGACTTCAACTAGGCTCAACTCCTTCCAGTAATTATAGACCGGTTCAGAGAAACCAATGCTTTCACAGATCCATAACCTCTGCCTAGTCCGACTGATCGCGACATACAACTGTTTCAGTTCACTGCACAAAACAGTGTGCTTTTGCATATCAAAACACAAAGGCATCATCGTGGAGGGCGAGTGCAGCAGATCTTTATTCTTCATATAGTCATATATGATTCTCCACTCATTTGAGAAGGATGATGTAGTAAAAAAGTCATACAACAAAAGATCCTACAAGATATGTAAATATCGTTCAATACTTCTGGTTTAGCATATAACTTTCAGCTTTAAAATGGAAACCAAATACAAGATTAGTTTTTACCTGAAACTCCAAACCTTTGGATTCCATGATCGTCAAAACAAGGGCATTCTTCCCAACGATTTCGATTACCTTCTCTTTGAGAGATTCATCACGAACTAAAACAACCTGTTCAGCACCAAACGCAGTGATCTGCTGTGAAAGAGCTCCCTTCCTTTCAAATATGAATTTGATGGCATTACTATTTGTATCAGTTTCAAGCAAAATAGGTAGATCGCCACAAATTCGACTAGTCTCTGGGCTCAAAGTATCAACAACCATAGGAAAAAAGTGACAAAGAAGGTTGATAACGCTCTGTGCCAGATTCAAAACTCCAGCATGCGTACGAAAGTTCTCACTTAACTGAAGAATCTCTGAAATTTTCCCCTTTTCGGATCCCAAAAACTCTTTAAAGAACATGCACCTTATGTCTTCAAATCTGAAGCCAATACCCTTTGCTATAGCTTGAGCTGTGTCTCCCGAAAAAGTAAAGCCTTCGTGAACATTTCTACACACGTACTTAAAGAGCATAATTTGCCTCATCGAAAGATCTTGAACCTCATCAACATATACATAATCCATTAAATCCCCCTTATACCCTTCCACCTCAAGCCTTTGATGAAGATCATTCACCAAATCAGCCAAATCAAAATTTCCATTTTCCACTTTTTTGTTCTCATACTGACAAAAAATGGAATAGATGATTTCTCTCGTTTGAGCATCAAAAATTGAAGTTCGACCATCACAAAGTGCAACATAATCATCTCTAAGAAGAATCCCATTGGGAGCCTTGACCGTTACCAATCCACCCTTTATAACAGACATTATTTCAGTATAAACTGTGGACGGATCAAGACTTTTTGTCAGCTTACTGTTGAAATGACGCCAATACGCAGAACAAAATCGCTCATAAGTAACAGATTTGAGCTTCATAAATTGTTCCATAACGTTGAGTCTTGAAACATTAGTTTTATTCCCATGAATGAGATGCCTGGCATTAGGAAATCTCTATGAAGTGCCCACTGATCCATCAAGCATCAGCAAAAACCTGTGGAACGTTATAATAAGTGGATAGACATCCTGCGGAATATGAAGAAACTGATCCGGGGTATCTTCAGCCAACATCATTTCATCAATATCAGCAATACACGTCAGGCTGCTTTGGGATGATGAGCCCCCGCCACAGGTTAATCTGGATATATATCGTATGAGATCAAAATCAGAGATGCAAATATGCAATACATTCCAAGATTTCTTGTGAAAATGAAATATACTGAGATATATACGTGTGTGCACATCTTGAAATGAAATACTCCCTCCGTCCCATTAAAAGTGTCCATATTTCCCTTTTTATTTGTCCCATTACAAATGTCCACTTTCAAAATTTATTAGCCAATTTCCAAGTTTACCCTTAAGTACACACAACTAGCATTAATAAACAATATGGTGGACCCCTTTTCCAAGGGCATTATTGTCATTTGGTTAGCAAAAAAAGTAATCATTCAATCTACCTTAAACTTTGTGTTTTTCAAACTAACACACTTTGACCGGGACGGAGGGAGTATCATTATAAGTAATATTTCATAGATATTTATTATGTCAATAGATAAAATATTTTCCCCTTGAAAGCATTATTAGGCAAATTTAATAAGACAACAGCACACATATAAATCATAAATGGAAAATGGCTACTCTCTATTTACTAACCTTTTCCATTCATCAAATTGTTGTCTAACCGCTTAACAAAGCTTGGAACTGAATGTAACAAAAAGTTGATGCAAAACATCCTGCTTAGTCTCCTCCTTACTCTCCGTTACCTCATGAAATCCCTCGCACGCCAAGTGGTGAAGCTGTTCATTTTGAAATATTTTCATAGTTAACACTGTTGTTTTCCCTGTCCCGGACCTTCCAAGAATGAAGCTGCTTTTGTCAAAAGAAACAACATTCTTCTCTTGTTCTGTAAGCTCAAAAAGGAATCCCGACATCCCCACCATCACATCCATGAATAATAGTATTGACTACTCCGGTTGACAAAGAGTAAAACTTCATTAATATCAAACTCTCGCTGACCTTTACATTTTCAACACACGCACCTTCCGTAAACATTTCATCACATTTTTTTGTGTGTGTTCTATATTGAACAATATTGAATGTCACGGCCCATGTCATTGGATACTCTATATACTCAGAACCCCTGCAAATTCAGAAGTTTAGAAACTTCTCATATAAAATATCAGTGGCATGCATGAAAATAACAGCGATAATGAATGTACCTTTGAACAGATCGTGCCTTACAACAATCAATATACTCCTGAGTATACATCCCAAAGACTCCTTCTAAACGCTTTACTAACTCTGCAATCTCGTAAAAAGGCAGTATATCCCAAGCCTTCAAGACTTGGGTATAATGTGTTTCCTTCATTATATCTATTGTGCATATGATGTGCAATCCATTAACTTTAAATTCTTTCATAAGTTTAGAATAAAAGCTTTCACTAACAGAAGCAGCAGTAGAACTCCTTTTTGGCCGCCAACCGCTGGAAAGCTTTAGAAGCATGAGAAATACTAGTTTTTTAGTCTCCGAAGACTCAACTTTCGAAAAAGATGTCCTAAACATGCTGCTAAATAAAACCTGCATTAGGAAAGTAGAGTGCATAATGAATTAAATGTGCAGAAACAAAACAAGATGTCTAAAAACCGCATCTAACGTTATCTCCTTCCAATAATTTCCCAAACAAAGGTCATTTGCAAAAAATCGAGTACTAATTTAGAATGATCTTTTTTTCTAAATCATTATCAAGTGGTTTGTCTGTCAAAATGAAACTCTTATTTTGTAATGAGAAATTTTATACCTTCCATGTGGTGTTTTGAAAGAGTTTATTCTCCCCATTAAGTAACTCATCAAGCTGATGAAGATCTTTCTTAACTTCAAATATGACCTTTGCCAGGTCCTTATTTTCATCAGCCTGAAAGAAACATCCGCAAGCCTTAGCATCGAGAATCAAGGATTTCCAAATGCACCCTTGCTTCAAATGCGTTTGTTCATCTCCTAATATCCAAAAACAATGTCTGCAAAAGCAACGCGTTCACTCACTACGCATCTACTTCAAATGTCATTAAATAATTAGTTAAAAAACACACAACACACCTAGCCCAAGTGAGGTAATTGCTTAAACTTGTGTTAACCTCATAGCATTCGCCTTCACTGGCTCCAACTGTTGATATTATCACAACATCTGCTTCTCCATGTTGATAATCACCAACACATCCTACTCTTACCTTCTAGAATTCATTATTTTGTTGGTAATTTTCGAGTTTTTGTTGCATGCATTTCACTTGAGCAGGATGAGGTGATAGGACGGCAATGCTAATTCTATGTTTTGATGATACACATTCTGTAATTAACAGGATGGAATATGTGAATGAGAACTTACTTTTATCATGCCCTATGGAAATTAAAGTTTAAAAAATGGGACATGCATGTACTGCATATATATATATATATATATATATATATATATATATATATATACCTTTGTAGAGCAACTGCAATATCCGAAAAGCAACTGCAACTTCAACCATGTTTTTCATGCCACTTTCATCTTCCAAAACCTCTTTTCCAGAAAGAACATTAATGAAAGAAAATGGACCAAACATTGCACCAGGAAGCTTAGAGTATTGTCTTCTAACATTCATCTTGCAGTTGAGTGATTGTTCCATTGAAAAACCTTTTTGCATGTAAGTAGCAGAAGCAGATCAGATTGGAAAAGAAAAGAAGTTAATCGGTCACCCTTTCGTTTTTCTTGTTATAAAAAGGAGAGAGACAAGTTTGAGGGGGTGTTTGGGATTGCTTATTTACACCATCTTATACCTTATTAACCACTAGTAGAAAAACGAGCTTTAAATGCGGTGAAAACGAGCTTTAGACGCGGTTTTTAACCACGTCAAAAAATAGGGCCTTGAAAGCTATACTCCTTTTTAGACGTGGTTTTGGAAACCGCGTCAAATGCTTAAAACCACATCAAGTGCTCTACTCTAATTTCCAAAAAATCATTTTTAGCCACACTTTTAAACCGCGTCAAATACCTCCTTACCGCGGCAAATAAGCAACTCGTCTTTCCAAAAAAATATTTTTAGCCACTCACAAACCGCGTCAAACGAGCTTTTATAATTTGCAATTATGGCGTCAAATCCAGAATTTAACTTCCCAAATCTATTTAAACCGCTCATAATCAAATTAATCGACCAAAATAACACAATTAGCCATAATGCAATAAATCCAAAATTTACAATGTAAACTTCAAAACATAGTTTTCAGCTAAACCAAAATGCATTAAATCCATAAGTTTACAATAGAGACTGTCAATCTATTAAACAAAATATAATCTAAACTACAAATACTTCTAATCAACTATACCAAACTTTGTAACAAAGCCCGTCATCAAGTTCTCAAGTAAGTTCTCGATCTCTGTTTCAGTAACAAGCGTCATGTCGTGCACCATCTTAAAAAGAAATAAAATAGAGTAAGTTAGTATTTAAGAAAATCAAACAAATATAAAATATAAAATACTTACAAGGTCATAAAATTTGTTTTGATAAGTATACACAAAATCAAACATGTATTTGAGCAACATGAAACCACATTCCCAATGGATGGTTGTTGTTGACACTACAATAAATTAATAATTAATTATTTTGAACTTAAAAAAATAAATCAACTAAGAAATATGAATCATACCAGAATCATTGTCCATGTAAAATTGATTTCACTAAAAGCAGACCGAATTACTTCCAAAAAAAGATATTTAGATTGATACTTTTTTCACGCTATCATTAGAGAATCTAAAATATATACTCGTGCCTTTTTGGGGATAATAATGAATAGGGACCAATGATTGCTTCAAAAAAAAAAAGAAAAAAAAAGCATCATCTTAGAGAACAATTAAGTACTAATAAAATAAGAAAAAATTAATTAATATAGATTAATAAGTAAAAAATATACATAAATATAATGCCCGTCCAAATATGGTGCAAGAAAGTATTCTTTATCTTCATGAAAGCTACATAGACCGGAGATATGTCCTTCACATTGACATATATTCTGCAAAGCCATATAAGATTTTGATAAACAAATATATTTATATATAAGCTTTAAATTGTAAGACTTTATATTACCTCGATATCCGAATATACAATATGTGAGCCACCCGGACCGGATCCATCAAAACCCGGGCTTGCGCACACACTTCGTCGCTTCTGGCTCACGTTCACCTCTAGGTTCTTGCCCACCCTTTCCCTACAATCTTTAAAATACCCTCCTTGAACATGTGATTTCCCTATAAACTCAACATCAAATATTACATAAATTAATATATTACATACTTATAAAAAGACTTATATTCATATAATGTCAACTATAGAATATGAAACCGTCCGTGTTTACCCCCCTGCTCAGCTCCAAGAGTTTCAATTAATGGATCAGATTGCCCATTACCATAAGTTCCATCACGTTTCATATTATTCTCAGCAGCAATCTATTATAAAGTAAGCATATATGTAAAATATAAATGTTCAAGTATTCGACAGATTTAATATATAGAAATAAATATATAACTTTACTTACTATTTTTCTTACTGTTGCATCCTGTTGACCAATGTCATTATCACCATTTTCTGAGTCCTTATCCCTTCTAGTCGCGACCCACAGTTGACAACAGCTGTCTCCCATTTCAGCAAGTTCTGGACGACTTTTCACGAGTGAAGGCCATATTGTGTCCATTTTTTTTCAAACCCTTATATCCCATGCGTCCTAACTTTTGCGGGTGTTTGTTTGCTTGTGCATTTGAACTTGCCTTTTCACTTTTTTCCTACAAATTAATTAGCAAACTATTGTATTAATATTTTCGACACTATTACAATAATAATATATATAATACATTAGCATATACCTTAGCTTCTTCAGTTAACCTTAACTTAAGATCGAGATAATTAACCTTAACAACATCTCTTCGTCAATGGCCTTTACTTCATATCTATTTAAACAAAATTCAAATTGAATATAAAAGCCAGAAGTGTACCTACACGCTTGATAAAAAAAACTGGTTTATAAATCCACAACTCAGAAATCGTTTCTGAATCGATAAAAAGAAAAACCCATCAACAATTTTGAACAAAATTAGAAAACAAATTAATAATCAGAAAGAGCAAAGCAAAATTGATACTTTTTTTATGTAGAAAATAATACCAGATGGATGTTCTTCAAAATCGCTGCAAAATTTAGCTCCAAACGTGGTGATTTGAGGGGGGGTTTTTTAGGGCTCGAACAGATCAAGGAGAATGTAATCGAACATGTGAAATTAATTGCGTGAAATAACTGCTTGAATTAAGCTAGTTAGGGTTTTGGAATTTTGGATTGTTAATGTTTGGCGCCTCTTTATTATTGTTTTGTTGGAACTGCCCGTCTATTTTTCCTTTTTTTTTTACTAAATACCTGGCAAACTTATAATGAATAGTGATCTATTATTTTGAAATCAAGAAAGGTATATCTTTTTATTTTTTAAAATATCATGTTACATATAGCACAAACTAAGATTTATGATTTTTATTAAATTTGGAATGTATAAATATATTTAATATAACATAAAATTTTCAATTTTTAAAATCATTAAAACTCTATCCATAATTATAAATTTTAAACATATCTAAAGGAAGTTTAAATTAGAAAATACGGTAGTAGAAACTCGAGTAATTAGAAGTGATCATAAACCAGGTAAGACTCGTGAGACCCGAACCGATGAAACCCAGTTATTTACAATAAAGCCGATTTTCGGATCCTGAGAATAACACTAAACGAGTCTGGCTCGGGCATCACAGGTCTAACATGTTTGCTCACCCCTACATGTAATACACAATCCATAGAAAAATTTATTTGAATAACAATAAAAAAAAGTTAGATAAAATTATTAAATTACAAAGCATGCAAAGAGCACATCTTACCCGGAACAATGGAGAGAAAGCGGCTAGTTAGAGTTTGTGAAATGGCTATAGAAACCGGGTCATAGAGTATAGTTAGATAATGCGGGTCATGTACCAAAAAACGGGTCCGTGTCTTGCACCATTTTTTTTTGTTAGAATATCAATAATATAAATATCATGTATAAATGTCACCAAAAGATAGTGATTACATTAAAACAGAAGGTAAGCGGGCAGCAAGCTGCGCTGCTATCCCTTTTTGAATCCCCCCCCCACCCAATAAAAATGTTTAATTATTATTTTTCAAACCTGGACAAACCCAAACCCAACGACAAATCTATACCCCCCGCACACACCACCACTTATCGCTTGGGGGCGGTGTTGTAGCCCAATATCACTAAAAAAACAAAAAAACCAGCGTCGCCCACTACACACAACCTTATGTAATAGTTATTTTGTAGTAGTTATTTCGATTCCCCGTTTCGTGCATTCTCATGATTCGAGAATCAGTCTAGGTCTAATCGGTTCAGGTCTTGCCCAACCCTATAATGGCATTCTTAGGACTCAGGAACCAACCCTATTATAAGTAACCAAGTCTGATAACTTTGATCTATTTACGTATGAACCGATTGTTTGCCGCCTCTTCACGTTTTTCTAACTACCCACCGCCTCTTTATTTCACATAGTATTTCTATTATTTTTATATATTTTTTATAAAACATATCTTTCTACATGATAAAGTATCAAATTTTAAGATTTCATTTTTTATTGAATTTGGAATGGATAATTCAAAATTTATGTATTTAAAAGCATTAAAAGTCTATCCATAATTTTGAATTTTAAGAATAGAAATATAAGTATATAATTTTTTAAATCTTTTAAAATTTTCTTAATTTTGTCAATTTTATAGTTTTATTTGTTTACTTCAAGTTTTTAGAATACCAGAAGTTTATTCACATGTTTATTATATCTCAGTTCAAGCTTATTTCTCCTAAATAATTACAACATACTATATGTTTGTCTAAAAATTACTAATTTGTTTACAAAATATATTATTTACAACCTTCACACTTGTTTCTTATTAAAAATTTTTAAGTGAAAATAAAATAAATAATGCTCGAAAATCGTTTGATGTTCGATCGAAAAAATGTTTGGTTCGATTTTGGCTTGTTTCGAATTTCAGTCGTTCGGTTCGGGTGTAAATGAGCAAGCCTTCACTCATTTCGGCTCATGAACAACCCTAGTAATTTGACTGATTTGAATAGATAGACAAAAAGACTTATGTTAAATTGGGCTAACATATGGTACAATTGGGCTAACATATAGTACAATTTGCGAAATATGGACTAAAAGACTTATGTTAATTCTTTAATAAGTAAACGATGATGGAAGAGAGCAAAAAGGAAACTGACGATTGTGTGTCAATGAGGGTAATTAGATTACAAGTGTATTATGGTTAATTAAAACCTAGAGTTTTAGACGCGGTTTTACCAAAAACGCGGCTAAAAAATAAGCCCCATATCATTTGACGCAGTTTTGTAGCTTTAGACGCAGTTTTTTTACAAAGTAGATTTTTGTGATATTATGAAACCTTTTTAGATGCGGTTTTGGGTGTTAACTGGGTCAAAAAAGAAAACTCAAACGCGTCTAAAGCTTGTTTTTCTACTAGTGAACTTTTTGAAAATGAATAAGATGTTTGGGATTGCTTTTAACGTGAGAGTGAAAAGTTAATAAGTTACACTTTTGTAACTTATTAACTTAATGAAAAGTTATAAGAAAGTAAAATAAGGAATCCCAAACACCCTCTGAGACCAGAGAGTGGCCGAGTGGGATGGGATTTATATATCTTTCTATTTTTAATGGGGTCTAATATGTATTTATTTTTTAGTTTTAGAGGTAATTTGTATATTTTAAATTATAAAAAAAAAACCGAAAATATATATAGTACCAGTGTCCCACTCCTATAATTTGGGTCTTTATCCCTATTCTCGTCCCCAAAATGTTAAAAAAAATCATAAAGTTCTTTGATTTTCCGTCCTACATCGTCCCATCCCATCTTTGAAATGGTGATGAATTTAGGGGGTCAAGGCGGGTTACTTGGACCAGCCGAGTACCATGATCGAGTAGGGGAGTACCTAGGGAAAACCACAAGTAGTTTGGATCGAGTTCTAGTACTCGGATTGAGTATGTAGGACCACTATTTTATATTGTTATTAGAATTGTGTATGTCTTTATGGTTTGCTTTTAGTCTACGTTTATTTTGTATGTATTCGGTATGTTTATTTTGTATGTATTGGAGAAATGGGGACCCTACAAAAGGGACAATTTACCATTTCTCCAAACCTAAAAGAACTCAACACAACTCAAAGAAAACTTTTGGAAAAAAAAAAACTCAACACAACTCAAAGAAAACTTTTGGAAATAAACTCTCTCTCTCTCTTCGTCTTTTCTCTCTTTTAGAATAACAAAACTAAGATCCAAGATCCGAGTGTCGTTGGTGATTTCCGCTAACCAACAACACGGATTGATCCGAGTCAAGTTGTGAGATCCATCAAGAGGACCTACAGAGTAGTGCTGCTGCAACAGTCATATGAAATGAGCTAATGATCAAGATTAACTCGTTAAAAGCTCGAATCAAGCCAAATTGAAACGAGCTCAAGCGTGATCCTTGAAGTAAATTTGTTTAATAAACGATCCGAAGCCGAGCTTCACTTGTCAAGCTCAAATTGGTTGCAAGCCTAAACGAACCTATTATTTATATAATTTATATTTAGTAAGTTAAATATTTATTTAAATGAAAATAATTAGTACGTAAAAAATTATAATAATATAACTAAACAATGCACATTATGTTATATATAAAACTATAGTTTAAAAACAAAAAAAAACACAAATGTATATAAATTAATGTTATATGTAAAACTATAGTTTAAAAAATATTAAAAAAACACAAAAGTATATAAAAAAACACATTGCAATTAGACTTTTTCAGGGACGAAAAAGGTTTAAGTATGAGAATATTTGATGTGGTCTAAAAAATATATATTATTATATAAATATTTTCTACACTTTTAAGTGCTTTGAGCTAGGTTTTTATTAAATTTTATTCCTAGTTGGCTCATATGTGGGGTTTTAAGGTTTTAAAAGATAATGTGCTTAAACTGAGTATTTTTACTAGACTTGAGACCAACGAGCGATTAGTCAAATATTATTATTTCCCATTTTTTTCAAACCTTTTAACTATAAGTTTCTTTAAAAGAGTCACGCTTATTTAAATAATGTTATCATTCAGTTTGAATTTTGAAAGTACAACACAAAATCATAAAGATTTATTTTATGTTTTATTTTGTTTACAGTAATGTTAATCAAATTATGGGCACAACAATTAAAGAGGACTCCAATAAATGTGTCTTGGGCTTGGTAGCTTAATAACGCGATCCGCAAATAAAGGACTTCGGCCATGATCAATAATTGGGCTGGACCAGAGAACCGTAAAACAAAAGATAAACACAGGTCTGCATATTGGAAGTTTTTTTTAGAATGATTTTGGAGACTACCATTATAAAAAGAAGAGAGACAATCATTATGGTGGGTGGATTTCTTTTGGGAAAAATACCCTACGAACAGTTGGAAAAGTCGACCGAAGGTTACAAGATCATCACAAGAAAGAGAAGAAGCAACAATAGTTTTGTGTCCGGGTTCAACACCTACTCATCTAAGCATCCTTATTATTCGGTTTGAATTCATTATTTTCGTCATGAATTTATTATTTGAACCTATTTATTAACTTTTGTTCTTGACAATGCTTGTTGGCTAAACCCTTAGACCGCCTAGGTTATGATGAACCTACTTTAATGTTTTGATTTGACTTGGGATTTATTTACGTTATGGTTTTTATGATTTAGTAAAAGATTTACTTATATTAAATTGATGCATATGGATGCTTAGGATTGTTTGATGAGTTTTATTTCATAGTTTTCTTGATTATTGTTTGTCATATGATAGGTTGCTATTAGATCAATTACTTTGTGTTCTTGATTATTTTATGATTGATGTCATAATAAGATCACAGGAATAATATTGTCAAATAAACTTAAGTGTGCTGCTAACCTAAAATCTGTAAAGTGCTAGGTTATTGATAGAACTTTATTATTTAATCTTGCTAGATTTAGTTTTTCGTATGGAGTCCGTCTAGGATTGATTATTTATTATTGTCTATTAAATCAATTAAATATTTTGAATTGCCTTTGATTTTCGCGCTGTAAGGTAGGATTTCGTATAAAGGAACTAAATCATAATTAATTAGGTGACCGTAAGGGAACTTGATTTTTAATACTGGTGTGCGTTAAAATTTATTAGAAACCCATAGGTGTCTTCTTGAGAATGGTCAGGGTATTCTAGCCTAGGTAGTTTTCTCATCATCATATTATTTTCACAACAAACTTTTGCTTTTGTCTAATTTACTTGTTTTCTTAATTAGTTTTTAATTATAATATTAAATTAATATTTTAAATAAAAATCCCCCAAACAAATATAAATTAATAAGTCGTGTTTGTAGTCGAGTCTAATTAGCTAATAAATGTAATTTAGAGAGTCTCGTGGGTTCGATATCCGGACTTACTTAGCTTTACTAGAGTCGATCGGTTCACTTGCCAGTTAGTAGTTTAGTCGAGTTTTTAGAGAGTCTAGAGTATTACTTAGTGTTTATTTTTAGTTAATTTAGTTAATAATTGTTAAACTACTTTTAGCACATCAAAATCCCACAAGGATACAAGATGTATAAAGGAAACTAAAAACCCCGCCTTTTTCTTCATCATGATCAAAAATCCATGACCGCCTTGCACAAGTTCAGAAAACACATCTCGAAAATGCTTAGCCACACCTTCCAAAGTACGTTCAATATATTCATCGAACACACGCAACGGATGCATGGTTCGGCATTGTATCATAGCCTCACCCGTGTTATTATCGAATTCACAGCAAAGGAAGTCATGGAGAAAATTTGGCTCGAACGGCTCTCAATGGTGTCACATCCAACCTAAGGCGGAAATGCCGAGGTGCGAACTGTGGTTCACAGCTCACAAGGTACTATCATGCAATATACAATATGACAATATCTAATTAATTTTATTTATTTTAAAATTCAAATAAAGTGCACAATTTTCAAAATTTGAAAATAACAATTCAAAATAAATAACTAATTCCAAACTAAATGATAGAGCAAATATTCTTTATTTTATTTTTTAAGGTCTTTCTATGCATTCTTCACTTAGCTTCAAATTTACTGATAATCTGTATATGTCCCCAAAATGTTTAAAAACAGTAAAGTAAAAAGGGGAATGATATCTCACCTTATTGCTTAGGCGAGTGTGCAAGAAATAGACTAAAAACACAACTAAACGAACGAACCATCCTTTAACGTGTTGAATGAGATAAATCGAACAGGCCTGAAACTTAGATATAATATACTACGATTAAAAACGAGAACATAGCCGCTTGAATCGATCCAAACGGATGTCCAGAACTCCGGTTATGAGATAATTAACGTTTAAGCGAGCTGGTACTAACCAGAATCCGAACAGCGGGTCGGAAGTTGGTTTTTGGTCAGTAGCCTTAAAATCTCGAGATAAAAATAAAAGTCTTCAGGAACCGAAAGTCAGTTCCAACCAGAAGTGTGAGAAATCGCTTGGTCAAAGTTATTGACTAAAATACCCTTAAACGGGTTTGAGTTTAATTGACCAGTCAATACCCCTCAATCTCATAAATTAATTGAGGTTTATTGACAAATGAGAATTAGTGAAAAATTCATCAGTTGACAACTTACCCGAAAAATACTTGAGTTGACGAGAAATCAGAGTTAAAGGTCAGCAAACATCAAAGTCAAACTGCAGCTTACAATCTTCGAGTAATTAAACAAAAACGAGAGAGAATTCGAGGGTATAGGGAAGGTGACGGCTGGAATTTCAAGGATTCAGTAACCTCTAGGGTTTGGATTTATGATACGTTTAAATAATCAGAGGTACAACTTGTAGAACAAGAAATCGACTCGTTTAGGTAACCGAATAAGATATTGATAACAAAATCGAGTCTTGTGATCCTCAATACATCGATCAAATCACAAAGAATGAATCTAGACACTTCATAATATCAGATTAGTTAACTTGTAGCTTAATTTTCATGAGTTAGGTTAACATTACAAATTACACTATTGACTTTGGATTGTGCTAGAAATTATGTTACTTGGATATTTCGCGTTAAACCCGCATAGTTTGAAGGTCATTTAACTAAGACATTTAAATCCCAGAATTTCGTTAATTGAACACAATTAAAAAGAAACAAATGAACGGTAAACGTAAATCGTCGTGAATATTAAATTAACGATTAACGTTAAACACGAATACGACGAAACGGGTCAATTTAATGAATGCGAATACAATCTAAATACAAATAAAAATGACGAATACGTACAACGAAACTTGTGATATATATATATATATATAAACAAACCAAAAATTTTAAATGGGTCGGGTTTTCGGGTATGAAAAGTAACGAATGTTACACAACACACTCACAACCTCGAGTAACACATGAACACCCTTAAATACACTTTCGACACAAACTTTGAACTTGCAACAACAACACTTGTGAATTCGTAACCTTTATCAAATAAATCGTAACCCACTTTTCTTGCAACACCACACGTCTCAAACACTCCAACAAGATCAAGACTTAAGGTTGTGACCCAAGAATTACAACTACTAAAGCCGAAAGCTCTTATACCAATTGTAGGTTCCGTGACGGATCTAACAAAGTTCTTAAGTCAGACTGGACCACTAGCTAGCGGAAATCACTAGTGGTTAACCAAGATCTTGGATTTTGGATTGTTTTGGATTATTTCCTGATATGTTGGAAAGAAAGAGAACAGAGAGAGTTAGTAGTACGGATAAGATTGAGATTTGCCAAAAAGTTAATATGCATGAGAAGTCTTCCACTATTTACGGTGGAAGACATTCATAGTGGAAGACATTCCATGCTTCCTTTCATTATTCACTGCCCATTGGGCACAAACATACAAAGGCCTCAGGCCCAAACAAAGATACAAAACCGACAGGCTACTTAGACAAAATGTTAACGGACTAAGTAAATACAAAGACTATTGTAAAAAACTAGGCCCTACAGGATCTTCTGTCCTAATGTATTTTACTAGGAATTTAACTCTTTTCAGACTCAAAACATTAAAACGCAAATTAAAAAACAAATTACGACGGCTATCACTCTGACATAGAACCCTGGGTTATCAATCATATATGGAATGAAATAAGTAATGTTAGGAAAACATAAAACCCCCAAAAAAATTATTAAAGTTTATGAGCCGTAGAGTAACTTCAGAGATAGCAATGTAATTAGATTAAAGTTCATAATCAATAGAGTTAACTGCATAGTTGGTGCATGTGGTTTGCAAATATTATACGCTTGAGCCCCAACTTAACTAATGACAAACTTGATCCTAATCATTAAACTTATTACTAAGGTGGTGCGGATATGTAGGAATTTTGTAACTACATCGGTCCTTACCCGCTAACACCGTTAAACAGCTGGTACGTTATTGAAGAAAGATTCGGCTAGCGATCAAAGGATAACCCAGATTTTCAAACAACTTGAAAAGATTAGGCAAAAAAAAACATCAAAATTCTAAATTTGAGATATGAAAAAGATTATCAGATTTGTTACTCATTAAAACAGGTGGAAAGGATTGGCAAAGGAAAACTAAAGTCGTGCAGAACCAAAGTGTAACATGTTATATATAATGTGTCCATATTTATTAGAAGAGGGAGATGTTAACAAACAAACATACTTTATTCTTCATTTTTATATTTTCATCATTAAAGTTTTATCCAAAACCAAATATTCAAAGGTTCGAACATGCATGACACTTTTAAAAGGACATAGAAAGTAGAAAGTGGCCACTCACACGCAGAGTTGCCATGAAAAGACGTATGTAACATGTTATATATCATACAGCAACTTTTTGAAAACCTTCATTTGTTCAACTTCTAGAGAAATTATTATAGACAAGCTTCCATCGTTGATTGGGCTTGGTAACAATGTTAATATTCCTTCCACGTCGATCCCACCGGGCCCCATGAATATCGGACGCCCCCACCCGAAGTCGACATCATGAATCGGGAGCCGAACCCAAGTGGTTATACCTAGATTTGAGCTTTTATAAGTCTCCACAATGGCACAAACCAGAGACGCCAGATCAGGCTGAAATTCCAAGTAGTCGATTGTTGACTTTAGGTAATCATCGGTTCTTCTCTCTAATGCCTCGCGGATTTTACTAGCACCGTACCAACTAGGATTTGATATAATTTCACCTACTAATGTTGTGGCGTTGTGTAGGAAGAGAACATTCCCAAAATACCCTGATGGCAGAGCGGGCTTAATATTAGCCCGCCCATCAGCGATAAAATAAAGCTTAGTCTCCTGATCATCAGGCAATCCCCGGGCTTTACAAATGCACTTCCAAACATGACCCGAGAACATTTCAAATGAACTATAGTTTATTGGGCTGCCATCTTCCATGTATTTTTCTTTGAGCCTGTTGAGCTGGCCTCGTGTTAACTTGAGAATCGAGACAGTTATTTCCCGTGGTTGTGCTTCAAGCATCGGCAGGGTGAGCTTGCATTCGTTGTGCTCATAGGTTGGATGTGGTGGGTCCCGAGCACGAAGGAGTGTCCGGTCTATGAACGGCGGCATGATGAGGTCAAGGCCACGAGCCATATCGCCCCATGCGTTCATGAAATGTAGCGCAGAGGTCCCGTCACAGACACAATGGTGCATCCCAACTCCTAGAGAAACCCCTCCACATTTGAAGAAAGTAACCTGCTCAAATTTACATATGAGTAAAGTGTCATTTTTGTCCTTATGGTTTGGCAAATAATGCGAATTTAGTCCAAAAAGTTTATTTTTTGCATATGGACCCTCCACGTTTCTCAATTCTTGCCAATTACATCCAAATCACTAACCTCGTTAAATTTAATCGTTAAGTCAGAGGTAGACATGTCTTTTCACTATTTATTTATTATATGAGTAAAGTGCCAAAATCGTCCCTGAGATTTGGTCATATTTACGAATTTCGTCCAAAAATATTTTTTTCGCAAGTAGACCCTCGATATTTCCCAACCGTTGCCAATTTCGTCCAAATTGTTAACTCGGTCTAAATTCAACGTTAACTTATGAGTGTTACTATCCTTTTACATGTTTGTTTACATTATTGTTATTATGTATTTGTTTGATGACATATATAACATTTCACGATTCCTATGTTTGAATCCAATATATTATCCGTTTGTTTATTCTTCTTTATTTTTTTGTCATATAAGGGGTTTAGCTCAGCGTAATAATAATAACAATGTAAACAAATATGTAAAAGGACAGTAACACCCCTGAGTTAACGTTAAACTTAGACCGAGTTAACAAATTGGACGAAATTGGCAACAGCTGGGAAACATCGAAGGTCTAATTGCGAAAAAAAATATTTTTGGATGAAATTAGCAAATGTGACCAAACTTCAGGGACGATTTTGGCACTGTACTCATGTAATAAATAAATAGTGAAAAGACATGTCTACCCATGAGTTAACGATTCAATTTAACGGAGTTAGTGATTTGGATGTAATTGGTAAGAATTGGGAAACATGAAGGGTCCATATGCAAAAAATAAACTTTTTGGATTAAATTCGCATTATTTGCCAAACCACAAGGAGAAAAATAACACTTTACTCATTAGTTACATACAAGTTTATAATTTAAGTTTCTAAATTATTCATAACGAATCATTAAGGCCTATGTGTTTTGTGTTATGGTGGAGGCGTTAAAAACGTACAAAAAAAAAGCATACATTCAAATGTTGAATTGCGTGTGCACACACGTTAAACTGTGAAATAGTTTAAAAAGAATTTAGTTTAGTTTTAAAAGTTAATTAAATATATTAAATGTTAAAATTTCAAAGTATTTAACTTTATAATTTAAAACTGTTATCTCTAAAATTAAAATAATAATTTCACTAAAATTCCTAAACGGGTTAATAGATCAACCAACTTTTAACGGGACAAGTTTTTTAAACGGATCGTGTTATCCGATCCAAGACCTGTATTTTTTTCGTGTCGGGCTCGTATCCGGTTTCGTGTCGTGTCAGTAATTGACCCCCCCCCCCAAGTAAATTGATCAATTTAATAACTTCTCCGGCTATAAAACATTGTTTAATTAGAGCATTCCTAATAGGTTCTACATACCTATCTCTATTTCTAAAATTTAGGAAAATCATCTTAATAATCACTCTAACCCATTCTCTATCTCCAAACTCCATCTCTAAATTTTAGTGAAATGGTAGAAGGCGCCTCCAAATTTAGAGTGTTGACACAACACTCCATTTCCAACTACCTTTCTATAAATATATATTAGAAATCAATTTATATTGAAAATGATAATAAGACAAATAGTTAGAGTTAAGATCATAAATGAAAGAAATAGAAAAAAAGAATATAGAGATGGGAATGGATAATGGGTTGGGAGAGGTTTTCATAAAATGATGTATAAATTAAATAAATTGTGTTTTTTAGTTAAATTTTAAAGACGGATATAGAGAAGCCATTGGGAATGCTCTAAGCACTCAGTTGAAGTTATATGAGATACGTATTGAGTCATATATGCATGGACATGCATGTTTTTAATCACCTGTAAGACCAGCAATGGATATGATTCAATTCCTCGGGAGTAATCAATGGCTGGGATAAGCTCCTGAAGATCAGGTGTAGGTGCAAAGTCACCAAAATCATCAATCACACCTTCAGATTCGGCCTCCACGAGCAACACGCCTTGTCCTTGACAATCGATCACAATCCTGGCGTTCTCATCTTCCTTCAACCGGCCTGCTAACGGGTAAAATGCAACCAAAGCTTTGCTCAAAGCGGTCTTCATGAGTTTAGTATCAAAGAAGTTGGCGGCCCCGTTGGGACGATAAATATAGACCGTTCGCGTGTGAACACGTGGGGCTATGAGGTCAAGGTTAGAGTTCCATAGGTTTGTATTTGGAGTCAGGTCCGCGGGAATCACCATAGACGATTCTCGCACCACGAGCTTCATCTTTAGGGTTATTAATGTGTTGAAGATGAAGTGAAATATTGTATGAAATGAGGCTAGAGCTTCAGAGTATTTATAATATAAGAGAATAATAAAAAGGTTGGAAAAATTTATATGATATGTTCAGATACAGAATTTTGTCTTTTATTATTGGAGTTGCGCATTTGTCTTATCAGGTTGAACTTTGTAACAATTTTGATCTTCAATAGTGACAGACACAAGAAAAAAAAGTCAAGCAAGAACACACATTTAGAAGGGGAAAAGAAAAGAAAAATACAAAACAGACTTACGATAATGTTGGATTTACGTTTAATACGAGGAAGCCATTGTTTATATCGGTGTATTTATTTTACTTCATATCATGCATTTAAATGCTTTCAAAATGTATTTTTAATGCACAATAACCTAAAAATCAAAAGCATGAAATACTACAATTCTAACGGAAAACTTAATAAAATAAAACATTTAAATACAAGAATTAAAACCGACCATCACAAGTCTATATTTTATACTAGGTTAGCTACCCGTGTATAATACGGGTTTAACAAATTTAATTTTATAAGTCCAAAATATCAATAATAAAAAGTCACGATAAGAAAATTTGGGTATTAAATATAAAAAATAGAAATATACATTACAGTTAAATAACATATTTTTTTTACTAATACCTTAATCATAAGACATGAAAAATATAATATGATCGAATACAATATATATGATGCAAATTAATCATGTCATGAGTATAAATAAAAAAAAAAGTAAACTTATAATTAATTTTACTGAAAGAATTCGTTTTTAATATTAATTAGAAGTTTTTTATAACTATATTACTTCACAGTAAAATATTATTTTTTTTAATAGCAATTAGAAGTTTAGTGTTGCATAACATACATGTAGCAAATAATTAATTTATAAACAGCTAGAATATGATGATTAAATTTCATAATCGGGTTATGATAAAATAACTTTATTGTATATTTTTTCGTGTATAAATATATGGTGCTTTCTAATAGTATTTATAACAACTAAAGTAAGTGCATAAAATTGATGCTATTATATTTTAAAATTTCAAAGGATGTCTTAGTATCAAACAATATGAAACATAGTGTTTCATTTCATATAACATCAAATGTTTAGATTATATAAAACTGTTAAGAGATAAAATTTCACAAACAATCATGTCATTTCATCAATAAAAAACAATCTCCATAAAGTTAAGCATCTAATAAAAGAAAAAACACATACACAATCCCAAAACAAATTGTAAAGAAACATAATACGAGCAAACAATAGTGGGTAGGGTAAAACCGGCCAACTCATGCTTATCTACTTACAAATATTGTAAAACTATTCATACTCATATACTTATTCATACGATATTTTTTAAAACGTTTTCTATTAAACTGAAACATGTATAATAAATCATAAATAAGAAACCATAATTATTTTGTTAACAAAAAAAAATTATATTAAAGCTTTGAGAAGATTATACAATGATTCTGGTAATACTTAATAATGTTGTATTGTAACTATGAACTGTTTCATAGATTTCAAATCGTTGGTTTTCATTTCACTTGCTGGTAGCTTGAAGATCACATACCTGTTTCTGAAAAATAGTGCGGATTTGATCTTTGTTTAGTGGAATTATAATATGTTATCATAATATACTATTACTTACAACAATGTATAAGACAATACTTGATTATATATGATACCTTGGACATAAGAAAATTGATGAATGAGTAGATGATTCAGATTCCATTTCTATAATTATAGATTGATTTAGTTTCTTGAAGAAACATTACCAAACTCTAGAAAAATGATTTAGAGTTTCCGATATGATATGAGAGAAATCGAAAAAAGTCGTTAGTTCTTGTCGTCAATGATTTTGAAGATGAAATTAGAAGTTTCTGATTTAGGTTTTTTGGAGATGAAATTCGAAGTATTGTCGACGATGATTTTGGAATTTAGGAACGATTTGCGGGATCAATGAGAGGAGAGATTGGGATGTTAAACATTAGGAAAGAGACAAGAAATAGGGTTTTTGGAAAATCGCCAATGTGTTTGTTCGGGTTATAAGTAGTTACTTGGGTTGGGTGAGGATATAAACTGGCTTTGTAAAAGAAGTGTGGTGGGAGGCGGGAATTTGAAAATAATGATGGGCTAGAAAGAAGACACGTGGCGTAAGAAAACCTTTATTTATTAATTAGTATAGATTATGTATAAAGAGAATTCCTATGACCTCTTAATTTTAAGAGGTATAAGATTTGTTGCTAATTGTACAACACACAATGCATAAGGTTATGAAATTTTAGGGGTAATGTGGTATTTTGTAACCTCGTGGACAGTTAACATTATTTCATTCAAATATAGTTACGAATATGGTCCTTTTACTTCAATCAAATTATGCTAATTTTATAGAATAATTATATATAAACCCCCTTATCTTTACCATTTATTTGACAAATTTATTTATAACTTTTATTTTTTCTATATCTTTTAATATATTATGTTTAAAAAAACCAAATTTACCTTTGCGGCGCACTTATTTTTGTCAACGTTTTGATATAAAAAATTTCTACACCTATGCGTAGTTTATAATGTACAAGTTAATAAAGCTTTAATATACAAGTCAAGTATGCAATTATGAACCTATAACATGTTACATATACAACCCATCAGTGGCGGAGCTAGAAAATTTTTCCTATGGGTTCGGGAATTTTTGTGCTCGATTATTTTTCGGCGTCAAAGTTTTCGGGCCCGGATGGTCGAGTCAGTAATTCGGTCAGAAAAATAAAACGTAATATCACTATCATAACAAAAGTACATCATTAACATTCAAAAAAACACAAAGTCATATTAAATAAAAAAGAAAGAGTCGGCCGACCGTTGTTATCTAGTTGAAGCCCGACATGTGAGTGCTGAGGCCGTGAGGCAATGGTTGAAGCCTTGGGTTTATTAACCAAATCCATTAATTATTTTGGGCTTTTTTTATTACATATATGGATTATTATTGGCCTATTTATAATGTTTGTTAGTAATTTTTATAGTTTTTTTAAGCTTTTTATATTATATAAAAGAAATATTTATTACTAAAAAAAGTTTCAACTAAAATTTTCATAATTAGTGGGTTCGAATTTATTTTAAAACGATAATGGGTCCGCTCGCCGAAAAAGAATGGGTTCGGTCATTAATTCAATTCTATAGGTTATATATAAAAACCGAAAAAAACCGGGTTCGACTGAACCCGGTTGACTCAATGTGGCTCCGCCACTGCAACCCATGTTCTCTTTTTATTATACCTCAAATATGCAATTACAACACCAGTCTTCCAATTATACCACAATTCAAATTACAAAACTTTGTGTCTTAACTTAATAATTATATATGTTATTAACCCTTACAATAAATAAACAGCGTATTCATAATACGTGTGAATTGGTCCATAACCTAGTTTATTTATTAAAGGAGTATTTTAGATTCCTTATTTTACCTAATTATAATTTTTTTATCTAAAAAGTCTGCCAAAGGCCTTTTAACTTTTCCAATAACCTAAAATAAAATAAGAAAAATCCCAAACAGGTTTATCCCTATTTGCAAGTTATTCAAATCCAAAATAAAGGCTACGTTCCCATTATGGTTTAATTTACTATAAGATCGATTACCTCTCTTTCTTTTGTCACTGTTAAAACCCTAAAAAATAATCAAAATGTCAGACTACATACCTGCTGAAATCCAATTGGAAATCATGACTCAGCTTCCTGTGAAGTCATTGATTTAATTCCTGTCGGTCTCCAAAACATGAAGGTCTATAATAGACAGCTCTAATTTCATTAGTAAGCATTACAAGGGACACCACACTCGGCTACAACATCTGCTTGTAATGTATGAAGATACACTTGTTAGGTTTAGTGGCAAAGTTGATTATAAGCAAAAATATGTTTAAGTTGTCGATGATAATGCTTTTCCCAAACACAAAGTGTCTCTCAAAGTCCCTCTATTGGTTAAGAAGCTTGAATCTCCTTGGGTAATCGGCACTTCTCACGGTTTGGTGGGTTTGTATAGCGAAGTACACAATGGAAGTCGTAGAACGGATGTGATTGTCATTTGGAATATTTCGATTAGAAAAGCCGTTGCTGTTTATGTGCCTATTAGGGATATATAAACCTGTTATAGGTTTTGGAGTTTGTCGTGAGACCAATGACCCTAAGATCGTCAAGATTACATATGATGGCAACTCTCCCGAGGTTGAGGTTTTCACATTAAGATGGGATAGTTATAGATGGAGTTCTTTATTGGGTTGCTTTTGCTAAGATTGCTATAGACAGTGATTTTAGGTGTATGGTTATTTCATTTGATATGACAAGCGAAGAATTTAGAGAAGTAACCATTCCAGATAGTTTAAATTTTCTGTTCATATGTAAGCTAGGGGAGTCTCTTGTTGTGGTTGGACGAGATGAGCATGCCATTAATAGAGATTGCAATGTATTTGTGATGGGCAGTGGTGTTCCGAATTCGTTTACAAAGCTATTCACTTGTACTTATAAAAAAGATGTTCTTGAATTGGGATTACGGATCGTGATCAGCTTGTAATTGAAACCCTAGAACAAGGAGATGATAAGCGTGGGCAGCTTGCTATTTATGACCCCTACTCAAAACACATCGATAATATTGGGATTGATGGATCAGTGGGTTCATTTGATGTGTGTGACTACATGGAAACACTACTCTTGCTAGATCAAAAAGATCTTATGGTTTATAAATGACATTTGAAAGTGGAGATTTAAGAACAAGAGGCTT
This sequence comes from Bidens hawaiensis, assembly GCF_021521415.1. NCBI lineage: Eukaryota > Viridiplantae > Streptophyta > Magnoliopsida > Asterales > Asteraceae > Bidens > Bidens hawaiensis. Next base: position 174,439 of record NW_027491668.1, read on the forward strand.
TTGAAGCATACAAGCAAAAGTATTGAGATTGAGGTAAGTTGTTCTAGGTTTTAGTTTCAAATGATTTAACAGCATGTCTTTTGCACATGATCTTTGTCTTGATGCACTTGTGCTTTTATATTTTTGAATTCACATCTGTTTGGAAGTTTGAATGGTGATTTCTTTTATTATTATCATTATTATTGTTATTATTATTATTATTATTCCTGGCATACAAAGTTACTTTGATTAATGCTATAAATCTATAATAGATTCTAGAAGTGAACATAAACATTGCATGGCTACTGTGAATTTGCAGGGTATGTTTTGGTCATGTCAAAATGAAATAATTTGGGAAAATAATATAAGTTATTCCCTCATTTTACTCTACATATTTGCATAATGACCAATGTCTGCACTAGAGGCCTACACTTTAAATGCGTTATTTTCATCATAGAGCAAGATTTCATCTTCATAGTGTTGAGCACAAAACAAAGAGATCCGGTCCTAACCAGAACCAGCTATTAGACTGACCCGTTAGGCCGTTACATCATAGGCTGTTTGCATCAAATCCATCATGGTGATAGTTGCGCATTCAAAAATAAATTCTCAAAGTATCTTTCTAATTTACTCTCGAATTATATTCCATTAAAATATGTTTGTTATTAACATCGACGGTAAGTGTTTTTTAGCATGACGAAAACACAAATTATGAGAAATAGTTAACGGGTCAGGTTTGAATCGAAACGTTTTGTGATAGAAACCTTCATTTTGGTTCTCGGGCTGCATCGGTTTTGGTTTTGGCCTCTGGTAGTGGTGTACAGTTCATGGATTTTGCTGGTGATTTATTTTGTATTTTTTGCATTGCGAAATTTGTATTTTTACCGTAAATGATTAAATTCGCAAGCATTATTGTGTAAACTTGTGATTCTGGGGCTGAATAGAACAAAATTGGACCTTTCTACATTGTATTTATGTATTGCAACTATGCGGAGCCGGCTATGAGGTAGGGCCGGGTGGTCGACAGACCTCGGCCCGATACCCCGATAGGCCTGCATTTTTATTTTTATTTTTATTTTTAAATTATATATAATTTTGAAAAAGAAAAATATGTATTCTTAATGTCGGCCCAAAATATTTTCACGATTCTCGGAGACGTCCTTGTAATTATGTTTCAGTCAAAGAAAGTCAAAGTTGGTTTTCACTCAATTCTTGATGCCTAGTATATAAACATCTCTTATTCTTCTTTGTTTCCGAGGTAAACCGGTCTTTAGGAAACTTTGGTTTTGGTCAAAGAAAGTCAAAACTGGTTTTTACCCAAACCTATTCGATTTAAAATCGATTTTTGTAGGAAAAGGATCGGTACAGTTTGAAACTGGGTTTTATCCGGATCGGTTCGCTTTTTACTAGAGGAGTGTACAAACCATGGTCTGGTTATAAACAGGTTTCATCCAAACCGGTTTTAAATTAGCATCGGTTAAATTAGGTGTCTACTTTCATTCTATAATTGTTCCAGGTAGAAGTGCACAAATCGGGTTTTTCAAATACCCGGGTTCAGGTATGACTAGGTATTGGAAAATCGGGTGTTGGTAATACCCGGTTCGGGTATTGTCTCTAGAAAACATACCCTATGCATCGGGTTCCGGTCGGGTATAGTACCGGGTATTCTAAAACCGGGTATTTGAATACCCTATTTCCGGGAATTGAAAAAACCTATTTTTGGGGTTTTTTTTTCGGGTTTTTTCGGGTATAGATTGGATTTTTTTAAGGGGTTACAATTTTTTGTTGTATTTTCGGGTATTTTTCAGGTATTTTTCGGGTAACTCGGGTATTTGAAAAACCCGGTTTCGGGTATTAAAAACTGGTTCCGGGTACGGAACCGTTTGCGGTTTTCGGGTATTACCGGGTATAAATCGGGCCCGGTTCCGGGTTTTGGTACTGAAATGCATATCATATCTGTACCCTACAGGTAGGGTTGGTTACGGGTTCGAGTATTAAAAGCCCGGATATAACAAAAACCGGTTCCGAGTTCGAGTTTTTTGTGCACCTCTAGTTCCAAGTACTGAAAGCATCATAACTTTTTGACACTACATTCACTGTTTTCCTTATATAGTTACATCACATAGTCCTTAATACAGTTGGTTTCATTCTTGTATTTGTGCACTAGGTTATATCACACGGGTTGGATAAACGACACAAAATGAAAATACAGTTTTGGGTTGGTTTATTTCTTTGGCAATCAGTTTTGGGTCATGGTCAATTGTATGTTGCGTTGTCCAAAGATATTTTTATGAAGATGGTAAAGCTTTCAAATAAGACTATAATTGTTGTATGTAAAAATATTTTAGAGATTTTTGACAACTTCATAATTTGTTTTATTTTTTGTCTCATGTAGTTTGTAATTTATTCAACTTTATAATACATCTTTATATTCCTTCATTAAAGTAAATGATATTTAACCAACTCGTATATTACACGGGTTACTAACCAAGTTACTATTGTACACAAAGTATATGATAAAAAGCAATGACTACATCAAGATCTTGTAATGACATATTTCCTATTTCTTATTGAAAAAAAAACAAGAAATAATGCTGCATGCTTTATATAATCCAAAAAAAAATACTATATAAGTTTGTGTATACCTTATACATACTTACATAGTACACATAATTATAAATTTTAAAAAACTAAGATAACAAAATATTTAAAGTGAAGTAAAAATATTAATCTTAGTCTCTTTAAGAAAAGTAGGAAAATAAGAGGCTACTATGAAAACTAATTTATTATTTTTTTTAATAAAGTGTCGGTTACAAGACACCTATTTACTACTCTTAATTATTTTTTTAAAATAAAGAATAAATCTTTTAACTATTGAACAAAAAACTTGACAAGTGGCAAAATTATGGTATAATTAGATATCAATTGGCACAAACAATATTTTTGCTTATTAGTATTAGGATAATGTGAGCAATAGTGAATTGTTTTAACGCTGCAATTGTTTTTTCTTTCAAACAAGGTTTCATTCTTTAGAGCTAGCAATGTGACATGTCTTATTAAATGGATTGAGCACGAAACAACACGTTTAACACATCTAGTAAACTCGAAACTAAGTGTCAATTTCTTTAAGACTAACGCAAACATGTTTGATAAGCGTGTCACACGCATTGTTTAGTGAACAATCAATAACTCTAGAACAAAACGAGGTTGAATGTTATCCCGTGGAGTTCATGACACCGAAATAAAACCATGCACAAGAGTTTTTCTTTTATAGAAAAAACAACCTTCAAGGTGCCAACACATCCTCAATATCCGGTTCGACTCTGATTAATAATGGTTAGGAACACGCATTGTAGCGACTATTTGTAATTATCATGGGACAAAATGTTCAGTAACTAAATCAAATATAAACCTAACGCCGGACAAAAAAATACAATGAAAAAAAACAAACGATGCTAGAGCCTATTGATTCTCTGGATCCCATACAAAAAGACCATTAATAATTAACATATCTTACAAGTGTTCAATGAAGCCGAATCTGCTCCGCGCATGATCAGAAACACCAACCTAAACCAAATTGCATGATCCGGTTGCGTCATTAGCATACGAGTATGAATTATAAGGAGTAAATGGAAGTGTGATGATACAATAGAGAAACTTACAGGCACTGAAGAATGGGTATTTGGAAGCAGATAGCAGCAGTGGTTGTGGTTTGTGTGTACGGAGGTGATAACGTTGGGTCAGCTATTGGACACGGTGCAGAGTTGACTGTGTCCAACACTATGTTCCAAAGGGTACATTGTGGTCTCTTTCACATATTTTTGATGATCAATAGCAGCTTTTCTCAAGGATGTAAATTGGCTTTTGTGGAGTTTCTTCTTGATGATGGAACAAGATGCCAGTGGGTCGTCGGACCCGGCTGCAACCCACCTGGTACAATAATAAACCATTTTTATTCAAAGATTAAGATCATTATTCTAAAGATAACAAGATGCAAAAGGTAAAAACCTCAGCATTTTCTCTGATGCGAGCCTAGCAGCGGTGATTGTACTTTGGCTTGGCACCCATTTGACAACACGGTTTGGGTCGGCTCGCATTGGCGAATGGATTTTGATAAGCTTATATATGCAATTTGAACAAATAAACAATAAATTAAGAGTAAGAAAATGGTTTCAAGAAACAAAAATAACATTACTAAAAAGCAGAAACATGATGCTCCACAATGATCAAGAACGAAAACCACATTGCCACATTCATCATGTTTAATAGTTTTGGATTTTGGAAGTTATTTTAGAAAATATTTTCTAAAAGAAGTATATACCAATATTAAACAAGGAGTAGGGGATATATATGAACTTACTCCTAAGCACTCCATCATCTGGTAGTAAGCCCTACCCTGCAGTGGGGTATGGCCTTGTCGAGACTCAGAGAAATATCTTGTCCTGAAAACAACATTTCCAAGATAATTTATTAGACATTTTATATAAATTCTAACACTGTTTCCATAACAACAAATTACGAAGCTAGTTTATCAATGTTTCAACAAGGCAATTAGACTTTAGAGACTTCATTGATTAAATTAAGCAAAGCTGGCTGGTTGGTAAGATTCAATATAAATCCTTGTAATAATATATATATATATATAAAGTTTTTAAGAATTTGGGCACAAAGTGTTACACATCAACCTGATCCAACCCATATCATCATTCAATTTAGGTAGGATAGTTTCAGAATTGAGGAAAGTAAATTACTAGGTCTGTTGACAAAAACCTGATGCAAGTGATATGGCATGCCACACCATCTATTTCATATATGTGCATTGGTAACCAATAATAAGAGGAGAGAGAAGTTTATATAAGATTGTATACCATTCTTTATATCCTGGATCCACAGTAAATCCATACATATCAACAGTATCACATATTGACAGAGCAAATTCAAGAGCCTTGAGCCCAGTTCCCTTTGCAGCTGAACCGAAAGATGCACCTAACATGAGATATACGGGATTGAGAATTGGAACTTCCTACAAATACAAAATTCAGAACTTGAAAATCAGGGAGATGGAATGGTATTTTGGGCAAAAAAATAACATGTACAACATCTTGGTAATTAAATTCAAAAATTTGAGAGTTATAAACATTCAAAATTATATATTTAAACTTTACTCTACATTCTCATCAAAACTTAGTGTACATGCTGTTCAGTAATGGTTGTAACAAGTGCAGCATTTCGATTAACCGTTGTAATAACGATGTAAAGAGTGTACTCACCCGAATCATTTTGTTCATGATGTCATGGATGGTAGTTTTTACAAGTAGTACCTCTTTTCCAGTTTCTGTAAAATGTGAAACTCTTAGTATTGTTACAGTGAAAATATACTGAATTAACATATGTAAAATTACAAGAATAGAATACCATATAACTCAGCAACTTTATCTAAAGCTTTGGCAGAACCCCTATTAAGTAGCCGAAATGTACTTTTTGTACCCACATGCTCTGTGTAGTTCTGCATTGCAACAAGAAAGAAGGGTTGGGTTAATAAGTTTAACACTGTACAAAATCTGGATTAATAAAAAGAATAGAATATTCTTTTTACTCAAAAAAACTATATGCTAAAATTGAAATGCAGATACATACATCAATTGGTGCGCCATTTTCCCTGAGAACAGCATCATAACCATCGATCTCCTTCCCGAACTTTGTTTTTAACAGATCCCCAGAGTTTCCAATTACTGCACATCGGCCATATTGACGGGGTACATATGGTGGTGTTTCAGGTAGTACCAAAGATAGTTTCTCCATACAAAGAGTTTTATTTGCACAGTTGTTACTGCAGCAGGAGTGCACCGAATCAGACAGGTAATTAACTATGAAAGACGATTTTGCGAAAAGAAAAAAAAGCTGAACATTTATAGAGATTTAACTAGAAATATTGGCAATTTGGATTCTTTTTCCTGAACTAAGGCAGATATGGCTTAACTACTCAAATAGTCAAATCCATGCATCAAAACTACTCAAAAAGTCAAATCCACTTAAAGTGGAACATTAAAACTACTCAAATAGTCAAATCCATGCATTTTCCAATAAAAACAGATGGTAGACTTACAGAAGTATTCCTTTATTAATCCTTCTCCATGCATAATCTGTCCATCCATTAGGTAAAGCATCAATGAACTCCTTTGTGAGAATGGTGGTACTGTTCCGAACCTGGACAACTCAACGTATGAGTAATCAAACAATAATAAAAGAAAATACAAAACTAAACAGCTTGAATATCAGTTCCCATTTAAAGTCCCCATCAATGATGCAAATACTGCACCTTGATATTTGCTTAATGCCAAAAATAAACTTTCAAGTATGTTTGTGCAGTTTGGCATAAAAAGATTCCATATATGTTAGATAACTTAAGTATTACTTAAAAGTGTCATTCTACAAAGTAAATTGGCAATCTGTGACATATTTCAAAGCAGACGAATCGACATCATGTATTAAGTTTTTCTTGTAGTGCATGAGGTGGCACCATGTGTGAATTTTGTTATTATACAACTTGCTAAGAGAAGACTTCAAATTTCACAAAATAAAAACATTAAAACTAACTACACATCAGAGACTAACCTGTTCCCATGTGGCAACTGCTTCACACAGATTAAACTCAAAAGATAAACCCTCTACGTTTCCAGTTTTGGGGTCTTTCTGATAAAAACCAGTCAATTAAGATACCATATAAAAAGATACAAGTAGAAGATAAACTTGAAGAGGAAAAAACTATTATGGGCATATAGCCCTTTGTTTAACCAGATTATGTTAACAAGAATCCTGAATTTGAGAAAACCTACCCACATAGGAATGGTGTCACTGGGAAATTCTAGTGTAACTTTGCAGTAGTCTCTGCTACCAATAGCTTGCAGCCCTAATCCATTTGCCGCCTGAACCAAATCGAACAATGTGAGCACAACAAATCACAAAACAAGAACACACTGCTGTTCTTATAACAGTGTTACTACATAACCTTCTAACAGTCCTGTTACTCTGTTAGGCTGTTAATCCATTAGAACTAGGGCTTCACACTCAATTCTATTTATTTGCAGCATGTAAAGCATCAAACCTCTAAAATTAATGAATTGCATATTCAGCTCTATTAATAAATAACTCCACAATTATTAAATAAACTGATGCAGGAGCATTATAGGAAATTGAAATCTTTTAAATTATTACTTTATCTTTTATTATTTTACGTTTATTTCGTTTCCATGTTTATCTATTTCCCTTTGTTTAGTATAAATAGGGTTACATGATTGTTAGTTCATTATTTTTTGATTAAGTTTGATATTACAAGAACATTGTTCTTGAACCTTTGGTTCGTTTTGTCGTCTTTGATTAATCATGAGTCTCTCGAGCCATTGATCGCTTCCGAAACTGCATCAGTTGGTATCAGAGCTTTTGGTTCTCAAATGGCTCGACGTGGTGGCGAATACTTGCTTGATCGTAGATTCGCCGACCGAGGCAACAACAGAAGTGTTTTCTATTCACGTGCTCGTGGAGAAGAACGCCCTGCTTGAGGTGCGCGCATATTATGTATATATGTGTAAACCCTCGGGTGGGCAAAAGAGAAATTGCACTAATTTTGACGTTATTTTACTAATCTCGTGAAAATAACGTTAAAAGTGGCGGAAGGTTAATCAGGCATCATGTGGTGGCGTTGATAGCCGAAAGACGAGGGTACATGCACCAATCAGCCGGTATCCCGATGATTGAGTGCTATGTGCTTTATGTCCAAGGCTTGATGCAAAACTACTATCGAGCCGGGGGTCTCACCGGAAGCAGCCTCTCTATCCCTATGGGGTAGAGGTAAGGCTGTCTACATCTTACCCTCCTCAGACCCTAACATAGCTTTGCTATTGGTGGGATATACTGAGTACGATGATGATGATGATGATGTGCTCGTGGAGAAGAGCGATTTCCTACTCGCAGAATCGCCGACCGAGGCAGCGGTGGAGTTTGTTCCGACCCACGGGATCTTATGAAGATCAAACGACTCCGACAACGGGTCCGCGATCTTGAAGAGATCCACCGGCTCCGTAAACGAGTCCGCGATCTCGAGTTACAACCGGAGATGAGCAAGACGGAAACCGAGTCGAGCACCGTTGTCTGGGACGAAGGTGACGGCGGAGAGCAGCAGCCGTCTTACTATGACCCACCTCGGTTCTATGAACCGATCTATCAGGAGTGTATATCGGAAGACGGGCTGAGGTTCGATGAAGCACGGGCCGAGGTTCGATGATGACCGGATTGATTTTAATGAGGAAGAATGTGTGTTCGTGCAAAAGGCTCTTGACGGGAGTATTATTCAAGAGGGAAAAAAGGAAGCACAAGGAGATGATGAAGATGGTGGGGATGCGGTGGTCTCTGGTGGCGCAATAGTAGTTGAGGGTGGTTCAGTGGACGAAGGAGATGAATCACTTGTAGAGTCATCAAAAAAAAAGCCGTGGAATATGGGAAAACTGCAACTAGAATTGCCAAGTTCGGGATCTCCGGATTTACACATTCAATTTGAAGATAATGGTTTGACTTTGGGGGAATTATTTAAGGAATTGCCTTTTCTAAATGATAATGATATTATTGATTCCAAAGTTGCTGATTCGTTTCCCGAAAATCATGCTTGCGTGACTTCCATGCATAAGAATGATACACTTGGGCCTTCATTAATTAAAAGCCTTCATGTGAAAGACATTGTTCACGTGGGTAATGATCAAGGGCAGCCGTTCATATATTCTGAGAGCACTAAAATATTGAGAGCTCAACAAATAAGTGGTGACTGGCCCGTGTCTAATTCTTTGGCCCAACGCACATCGGAGACCCAAGTTCTGTTTCAAAAGTTGGTTAATCGAAATGATCCGTCTCATATTTATAAAGTTAATAAATTAAGTGGTAGTGGAGACGTTCTCAAGACTCGAGGACGAGTCTTTTTCGAAGACGGGGAGAAGGAGGTGAAGAGGCCCGATAACCCAATAGACCCAGGTGGTACGAATTTAGAGCCGGGTGAGATGACCCGTAAAGTTGAACGGTTTGAGCGGGTCATGGTGATAATAAATAAAGAGCGGGTTGATGTTCCTTTCGATCCAGGTGGCTTTGGTTTTAAGGCAAAACTCGAGGACGAGTTTTTTTCGAAGATGGGGAGTATGATGCAGGAGCATTATAGGAAATTGAAATCTTTTAAATTATTACTTTATCTTTTATTATTTTACGTTTATTTCGTTTCCATGTTTATCTATTTCCCTTTGTTTAGTATAAATAGGGTTACATGATTGTTAGTTCATTAGTTTTTGATTAAGTTTGATATTACAAGAACATTGTTCTTGAACCTTTGGTTCGTTTTATCGTCTTTGATTAATCATGAGTCTCTCGAGCCATTGATCGCTTCCGAAACTGCATCATAAACATTTACAGCTCTATTAATCAATATAAAAGCTACACGGAAACAGGCCTGTAAACGAACCAAACGTTCAGTGAACTGTTCGTGAACCGTTCGGTCGGAAGTTCGTTTATGTTCACTCGGTTAATAAATGAACAAACATGAACAAAAAGTTTGTGTTCATTTAATTATACGAACGAGCATGAACAAATGATTCGTTCGTTCATTTATGTTCATTTATTTATGTTCGTTTATGTTCATTCATTTATGTTCATTAATTTTCCTTCATTTGTGTTCATGAATTATGTATTTATGTACTTTTAAACAACTTATTTTGATGTGGTTTTAGAATGAATCATCTACTTACGGATTTATACTTGTTTGTTTGTGTTTGTTTACGCATTTCATATATGCTCGTTTATCTTTGTTCATTTATATTCATTTATGTTCGTGAACTGTTCGTTTAGATTTTAAACGAGCGAACATAAACGAAAACAAACATGTTCATTTTTTAAATGAGCAAACATAAACACAAATATTTGTCCGATTAAGTGTTCGTGTTCGTTTAAAGTTAAATAAACGAACACGAACATGCCCTTGTTCGTGTTCATTTACAGGCCTACGGAAACTTATCACACACTTCTTAAATCCTATATCCTTTAATACTAGGGCTGCATACTCAATTCTATTTATTCGCAACATGTAAAGCACCAAGACTTTGAAATCACTAAGAATGTGTTCTCTAAGTTTCAAATTGTTCTATTCCCTCAATTAATAAACAAACATCTACAGCTCTATTTATCAAAATACATAGCCGATTACCTCTAGTCCTCAGATAACTAACTTTTACATACAATGTTATAAAAAATAACACAAAAACTCAATTTATTTGCAGCATGTAACGCATTAAGCCACTAAAATCACTAAACAGCAAGTTCTCCAAGTTTCAAATTATTCTACTTCCTGTATAAATAACTAATCATTCACAGCTCTATTTATCATAATCCACAGCTGATTACCTTTATTCCTCGCATAACTACATGCTCTTCAAGCTACAAATAGTTATATTTCCTCAATTATAAAATAAATAATCATTTACAGCTCTATTTATCATAATCCATAGCTGATTACATAAGTACATAACTAACTTTTATATACATTATGCTAGATTAAACTCACACCGAAACTCACCTCACATTTACAGCTCTAATTTTATTTATTTGCAGCATATAAAGCATCAAGCCTCTAATATCACTAAAGCACATGCTCTATCAGTTTCAAATTTCCTCAACAAATAAATAAACAAATAAACATCTACAACTAAATTAATCAAAGCATATAAACAATCAACTTCTAAACAACATATTTTATTAAAAAAAAATAAACAAAAACTCACCACACACTTCTGGAATCCACTTCGCAACGACTGCAACGCTTCGATTTCATCATCCGAAACATTCAACGTCGTGTCTACTCACAAGCAGCAACCACAGCATCAAATTTAACTACTTATTTCAACAATTATTGATGAAACTAAAACATATAAACACGAAACTTACTTAGATCGGAAACGCCGGTGATGTATATGAAAATGGCGGCAAATCCAGACGCTAAAGCCACAATGAATGCTAATTGTAAGAGCCTCATGTATCAATTAGTTGTTTAAATTAATAGTATATTGAGAGATCTGTGGTTGATTAGTTTAATTAATTAACTGTGTGTGATTGGAAGAAATTGAAACCCTAACGGATTGCAGTAGAACTGAAGTCGGTGATAAATCGCTCAGTGAGGTGTGTGTGATTGCTTTCTCGATCTGATTTGCAAACAGAGGACTTTTATAGTTACATGAAAGTAGCACTTGTGGCCCTTTAAGAGTGTTGTAACTTATTACCTACCCCCAAGTTTTGTCACTTCAGGTTGAAACCGATTATATAGAAACCAAACTGGAACAGATTTAAATGGTAAATTTAGAACCGGTTTGTAATTTTTACTACTGAAAGCAGTTTCAAACTGGTTAACCGGACAAAAACTTATCATAAACTAGCCAAAAACCGGTTTTAAGTTTTAATCCAAACTAAAACCGATCATAAATTAGTGATACCTTACTATTATTATTATTATTATTATTAATGTGTATTTAATAAGTCATTTTATTTTTATTTTTGTAATAATTTTATAAAGTTCAAATGCACTGTTATGATTTGTTAACCATTTTTTTAATCTAAACTCCAATATAGGTTTTACTAGAAACGAAGTCATATCAAATATAGTTAACTTTTATTAAAACTTACAAAAGAAAATTAAAACTACACTCTTTTTTTTCATATTTTTACCATAATTTAAGATTTATTATATAAAACTGGACAAAAGAATTTAATTACAATAAAAAGACAGGTAAACGGACAGTAAGTTGCGTCGCTACCTCGTTTTAAATAACAAAACCGATCCTACACTTTAAAAACAAGAAAAAGTAAATGATTGTTATAATATAACTATGATTAGCACAAGTTCTACTATATGTTTTAAGGAACCTTGAAGATAATTGGAAGAAATAATAAACACACAATACTGTATATCATGGGAGAGATTCTCTTACCTTTATGTGGTATATTAGTATTTACTATTTACTATTTTGGAAGACAAAGTACATTATTTGTTTGAAATGTATTCATCCCAGTTATTATAGTTTTCATCTCATTGTTTACCACAAAGGTAAAATAGTCATGTGTACGAAATTAAGAAGTTAAAAGATATGAAATTTCTCTTTAGTAAATGCAATTTGTAATTATATCATGTGTTTTTTAATTATTGTATCTTTTTATTATGATAAGTTAATAATATATTTTATAATGCTCTCCAACACAACACGATCCGAATGAAGAATCTACATGAAAAAAAAAATAATAGGTCAGCCAGTGTCATCAACATATATCGAATTGAGTTTAATAACATAAACAAATAAAAACAACTAGCAAAATCTTACTCATAACAAAACTACCATTTTGATAGAAAAGTTTCATAACATACTTAAATTTAAAACATGTGACTTATATAAATTACGCCTATTCAAAAAGCTCGTGGCTCACTTGATAGAAACTCGAATAAAACTAGCTAAAAAAACTTAATTTGAAAACCCGAGCCAACCTTGACCCAAGCTCGGTGCAGTTCATGGCTCGACTCGTTGGCTCGATCTTACGCTCGTTTAACTTCAAAATCGAGTTCGAGCCTAGCTGAGTTGCCTCGTTTAATTTCGAATTCGAGCTTGAACCCACCCTGGCTCAACGTGTGAACAACGCTAAATACGAATGCGAAGAGTAAACAAAACAAAACAAGGACCATATTTGTGAATATGCATACTTACAGGGTAATATCTGTGACTAGTTTAACCTTGAAATAAGTAATAAAGCATGGAATCATCGGCTCCGCCGTCTCGCCCACACCACTTAACGATTAGTGCATCAGCTCTGCCGTCTTCGTCCACCGGTTAGTTCTCCGGCGTACTCACTCTTCTAGCACTCATACATACACGCACGAACACGTACGGTGACCAATTTTGGTTTAATTTGGTTAGGGTTTGACTGCGGTACATCATTTCTGTATTTAACCTAATTTGTAGCTTCATTTGATTGAATAATTAACTGAAATTTGTTCATGATTTGTTTTGTTAAGAGTCAATTAGGTGGTTTTTTTAGTTTTACCCAATGTTTTAAAAACAGATTTTTAACTCGTATCTGATTGGACTGAAAAATGGTATAACAGGTTGAACCGGGGATGAATAGTACATGATTCCATAATAAAATATAATCCAAAAGTTATCCATAGTAAAAAAATAATATAAAAACACTCGATTTTCAAAAAATAATTCAAAAGTTTACTCGTTTCAATGTCAGTCACTAGGTTGAAAGTAATTTTTAAAAAATATGGGCCGCAAAATATCAAAAATCTCTTACGCTTAAAACCGGTTTGCCGGTTTAAACCGGTACTTTAAAAAAAAACCGTCGGTTCGATGTTCAGGCAAACAGCCCAAAAATACCGGCTCAAACACCAGCCTGATATACGAAACCTGGTATTACCGGTTCAACCGGCTGGTACGAACGGTTTGACAACACTGGTTTTACCATCAAATTTGAGAAACTGTTGGTGATTCATTAGGTTAATCTACAAATATGGTTTTTTGATCGAGTATATTAGCGGCTTAATAAATTTTAATATCAATATATCGAAGTAAAGTTTGAATCTTGGAAGTTAAAAGTTTGAGTATTCTATGCAGTCAATATCGCCGACGGCTATCGGTTCCTTGGTAAAATATCGTTGCAAAATATCAGTCCATAGGCGATGTATCACTGATTTTCCAGGATATCAGTTTTTTAAGTGTTAACTGTCAATTTTTAGTGTTTAGTGTTAGTGTTTTAAGTCTTAATCAGTTTGCTACAATTGTTAGTGTTTTGTGAGTTGCAAAAGGATAATTTGTTAATGGTAGGAGAGAATACTGAATTGTTAAGTGTTAAATTATATATATAAATTCTGCATGATATTAAAATTACCGTTATCCCACCGCGATAACCGATATCTCAAATATCGGTGCTTGACCGATATCCGGTATTTTTCCACATAACTGCATAGTGAGTATTCAAAATCATAAGTGGACTAAGTATGAGATGAAAGGAGTATAATTTATTCTTTCGGTGTAGATCTTCTATCAGCTAGATTTTTTCATTTGTTAGCAGTTCTAACTTCTAAATACATCTTAGTTTGTTTATATCATACTTCAAATGACATTGTTGTTAGAGTTAACAGATAAAATATCCTGTTGCCTTCCATCAATCAAGTTGACTAATCAAGAACCAACAACTAAGTGCACATGTCGGGTAGGCTTTGGGTCGGGTTAATTATTTATTAGAAGGCCCATTGTTTGTATCTTGTTCACCAAGTTCTTAGCCCTAGTTGTTATCTATATATGTCCTGCTCTGTAATTGTAATTTTTGCAACTTTAACTAGTAAAGATAAACCCTAGTTGCAGGCTTGACCGAACCACATTAAATTCTCATGATTTGTATTTTGTGTTTGTGTGTTGATTGTTTCCGTTGTGCCGCTTCATTCCTTACACAAGAATGAAAGTATGAAATGACTCCATATTGACTCATCTGATATCAAACCTCACAAACTTAGTGGGGTCAACACTGCAGGTGTTATTCTTGTTAAGACTTAATCATCATGACAAAGCTCAGGAAGCTCAATCGTCCTACTGGACATAGGATGTCCATGCTCAGGTTTTTGATAGTCAATTTTTTCTTACATTTGTTTTAACTTTGCGTGTAGCAATCGCTGCATGTCACCTAGGATGAAAAAACTAAGTATTGTTGTGTTTTTTGCAGGACCATGGTTTCTCAGCTAGTGAAGCATGAACGAATTGAAACTACTGTTGCCAAGGTCAACTAGCTTATTCATCTTTCTCTTATTGTTTTTAGTACAATCGCATTGTTGAATAGATACTTATAGCGTGAGATAAGCAATAGACTATAAAGCCTCATGCTAACTGTAACTCATAACTTGAACAAGTTATAGCGATCAAGCATGCTACCATAATCCTTTGTTTTTTATTCTTATAGGCAAAAGAAGTCCGACGACTTGCTGATAACATGGTGCAACTTGGGAAAGAGGTATATATTTCATACTTTATGCTATCGTTGATGGGAAATTTGTTAAAGCCAATTACCTATTTGCCCATCATCATTATGTTTGAACTGTTGTTTAAACTATTTACAGGGTACCCTTTGTGCTGCTAGGCGTGCTGCTGCCTTCGTGCGAGGAGATGATGTTATTCACAAACTATTTACAGAGCTAGCTTACCGATACAAGTGAACATTAAACCTCTTTTTTGGTTAAGTTTTTTACTCAGTAATAACTGTGGTTAAACTTAAACAATATATTGGTGATGCAGAGATCGAGCAGGAGGATATACAAGAGTGCTTCGAACTCGTATAAGAGTTGGTGATGCTGCACCAATGGCATATATTGAGTAAGTTTTTTTTATCTTTTTTATCACATTGGCTTAAAAAACTTTTCCATTAGCTTATTCTCTCTTTATGACTTAAGTTCCATTTTAAACATTGTGACTTTTACAGGTTCATAGACAGGGAAAATGAGCTTAGACAGTCAAAACCACCGGCCCCACAACCAGCTCAAAGGCCACCGTTGGATCCCTGGGCTAGATCACAGCTTAGCAGGAGTTTTGCATCTCCTAAAGAGGTCAAAAGCTCAGAAGCAGAGGATTAAAACTTTTGGAATTATTCTTTTGAAAGGTATTAAAAGCATGCCAACACTAGCTTTTAAACTTAATGTTATGAGATTGTAGCAGCATTTTATGGCTTAGAATGAATAATTTGTTTGCAGCTAAGTGAAAGAAGCTTTATGAGTACATTTTTCTCGTGGTTTAGGAGGATTTGGATTATTAGTATGATTATATAAAGTTGATTTTATATTGTGGATCACATATGAATATTTTTTTTGTTTGATAGGGACTAGGGTGCTTAGGATTGTTTACTTCATGTGTTTAGTGCTTCGATTATAAGCACTTATGGTCATACTTTAGTCGGTAGTTCTAGGTGTGGCTCATTTCGAGCTTGTTTAATAGAACATACATATACATGATGTGTCCTTTTCGATCATTCACATTTTCAACTCTTGAGCCATCGAGTTGACTCGTTTGTAGTCCTAATTGGAAATTTGGCTCGATAAACAAATTTTGAGCCATCGACTTCACCCAATTCATTTGTAGTCCTAATTGGAAACTTATTTATGGTGGTTGCTAAATGCCCCAGTTTGTCGATTATTGAAGTAAGCTTCAAAGAAGAGCGACAACAGTTTGGAGTAGGGGCGTGCAAACCGGGTTCTTTCCGGAACAGGTTTCGGGTTTGGTCAACAAGGTTAAGAACCGGGTCGGGTAGGAACCGGTTCCGGGTATGGTCGGGTTTGTGACCGGGTTTTGATCAGTTTTGTCGGGTTTCTGCAGATTTGTGTTGTGTCTGATTCAGTTCTGGGAACGGTTTCTCTGAGAAACTGAACCAAGTTTGTATCTGTGGGTCGGGTCTGAAACCGGGTTTGATGTCCACCTCTAGTTTGGAGCACTTACAAGAGATTTGCATTTTAGTAGCACAATTAGTTGCATAATGATCTATTAAATGGATAAAAATCTAACCAATTAGCTATTAGAAAGGTCCTCTAAACAATTTACTTGTTTTACAAAATTTTCATAAAATGTTTTAAAAAAAATACAAATATACTAAACAAAACAAAAGCAACTGAAGTTTGAAACACCCAAAAGGTGCTTATTTGCAATCAATATATGAGCTAAAAATCACTAGACAATAAAGAATCAGATACAATAATCTCTTATGCTGGCTTACTTTGCAGCAACAGGAGCAGTGCCACCGGTAGTCGGCCTAAAAGAATAACAAAATAAAACAGTTAAATAAAACAAATTCGGTTTTTCAGTTCTAATGCTAGAGTATATGATTTAGAAGAAACTTACAGCCCGACGTAAACTTTGAAAGAATCATAGATACCCCATTGTACTCCTGTAAGACTTCCAATCATGATTATGCGAAGAGGCAGCCCACGTGTGAAGAGACCCCATAAGCCGAGTTTCTTGACAGCCTGCAGAACGAGTTATAAGTCAAAATGGTCAAAACCGTAACCTTAATATTTGATCAACGGTTTAAAATTTAGGATCTAGGATTTATACTTACGTCTCCAACAGTAGCACCCTCGGCATTGTTGAGGAAAGAAACCAAATTATCAGCCGGGTGAGAAACAACTGCACATAATATACCGGCCAAATAACCGCCAGCGAAGCTCACTCCAAGTTGGAAACCTGGACTGCATTGTTCTTTTGGTGTGGGGATGGCATGCTTGTACATCATCTCAACAATTGTCTCAAAAGATGCAAACTTCATCATTGTATCTGCACAACAAAGTGTTTTAAAATTAATAAAAAAATGTCACTCAAATAATAAATTAATTAGTTAATTAATTTATGAGCAGGTTCGTTACAAAATACTAAATTATTGCATGAACATAGAGAACAAACCTAACTCGTTTAAATTTTATCAATAGTTCATAATTTTAAAAGTTTTACTTAATATAACTACGTATGTTATGAATATAAAAAGTTAAAAACCATTAAATTGATTTACATGTTTTGATGTTTAAACGTTTACAGTGCACATATGTAGGTTATGTATAGGTAATACAACTTACATATGATTTGCAGATGTGTAGGTTCTATAAATAAAAAAAAATTGTTCATATATATTTTTTGTATATTAAGAGACAAATAAACATTGCATTTTAATCATTTTCTTATTTTTGAATAACAATATCTACAACTATATTATGATGCAAAGGATAATAACTATTAATAAACTACTATTAATTATAAACTCACATGGAATTTGTCTTCCCCATAGAGGAACCAACCCCTTGAATAGCCTGTCAAATATATAGAAAAATATTATTAAAAAAACATAATCCTCAACTTTTTATGCAAATTTACTTAGGTGGAAACAAATATGCTACTTAAACTTTACAAATTAATTATTAATTAATGAAGTGATCAATGATCATACCCTGTAGCACCCTCATTCCTGATAATCTTTGGAAGGCCATCAGATAAACCTCTAGCATATCCCGGTTGCGTTTGAACACGAATTTTAACCGCCTCAAACGGGCATAGAGCAACATCCGCTATTATTTCTGCTGACGCAGAACCAGCAAGGTAAATCAATGTTTTGTACTTGGTTGCATACTCGGGCCCAGCGATGTCCGAGTATGTTTTCTTGAAGTACTCGTAAAACCCGTATTTGGAAGCACCCTGTAGACTATAGCCTAGCAAAGTTGGTGCCCAGCCCTTGTAAAATCCTTTGATACCTTGCTCTTTGAGCAATACTCCAAATCCAGAAGAAATGTTCTTGTACTTTGCAGGGTCAATCTGAATAATTAAACAAATAGGATACGTCAACGGAAGCAAAATAAATGAAGGGAATACAGTATGCCCAGGGGTGTGAAATTTTGATATGACATAACTGGTCTGAATGGGTTTCAGGTCAGCTTGGGTTGAACGCATGGACATGTTTAGTTAAACAGGTCATGTCAACGGCTTGTTTAACCTCTTTATTTATTTATCTAGTTTTTTTCAAATGTTTTTTTATGCAATAACTTAAACTATTGGGATTTATTTTTTATGCCAAAATAAAACAATAAGATGACATAGTTAAACATAGCTGCCTCAAGAGAGTAAAAACATATGTAAATTAGAATTTTAAAGTATTAATATATAAAAAAATATATATATTATTTTTGGGTTAAGCAGGTTATGTTCGGATTCATGTGCATAACACGATTTCTAGGTTCATATAAAACTTTCAAGTTTGAGCCGCGATTTTTCCGATCAACTGACGAACACGACACATTTAGCAACTCTATGAATCTATGAATGCCTAGACCATTACATGAACACCATTTCTATATAGGTTCCATATTTGTAAGGTGGAGTCAAATTTTGTAAAAACTAAAATTTTGAGTGCATAATAATAATAAATTGTTTACTAAAATAAACATGTAATTAGTCAAATTAAAAGGTTTTTATGTAAACAAAAAAAATAAAGTTAGAATTAAGCAAAAACGTTGAATCTAAAATTCGGACTCCAAATAAGTTATTCAGATATATATGTGAAACAACTCGTCTATGGCATTTGTCAGATGATTTGGCCCATTGAGAGCCCTTCATTTCATTCATGACTTATCAGTCACATAATTCCAAGCATAACCCAAGTTATACCCTTTTTAAAGTTGGATCATTTTCTAACATGTTCACGTATTTGACGATATCTAACATAAAAAGAAATCAATAAATCACCTGCATATTACATTTGACAACATCCAATGGAGTTATGGCCGTATGAGTAATGCCACACGCCAAAGTACCACCCGCGGTACACGCTGCATAATAAGCCGGCGAGAACATCTTAATACCACTAGGCTCGCTTGGAGCCTGCACCACAACACCTCTCCCCGCACCACCCGATGGCACACGAGCCAAACCATCACTCGAGGACCGTTGATTCGCCACCACCTGATCAAACTCAAACCCGTTCTTCAACGAGTACAGAAAGCTTGGAATCAACGACCGCCTTGAATCTTCCATTAATTCTTTAGCAAATGTTCTTTAATTATCTTCAAGTTTGATCAACTTTGGTGAATAATAATAATTTGGATAGTGTTAATAATGTTCGAATGTGACTTGTTATGTGGACTTTGAAAAGTTGTTATACATATAGATTTTTATAGTTAACTTTTGCCCCTGGACTTGCATTAAATTACAAGGGTGATGTAACTTAAATGAGTAGCTATAAGGGTAATATCGTAATTGACCACAAAGATTTTTGGAATAAAAGGGTAGCCGAAGGCGAAGAAACAACGTAATTGCAACCTTGACCTCCCCCTGTTGGACCGGAATATGTGTCACATATAATATTATGTTAAAATTAGTATAGGTTTTAATATTGTATATTTATTGCTAAAAATACCCTTAAAATGTTTTTAACCGCATTTATAGAACCACCCCTGAAGAGGTAGGTCCCAGTAGAGGTGGTTAGGACCCGCAAGACTCCCTTAAAAGGATACGTCTGCGCAGTTGAACACGCAAGACTCCTTAAACGGACGTCTGCGTAGTTGAACACGCAGACTTCACCATAGGGACGTCTGCGCCGCGACCTACCAAACCCGCAGGACCCACCACGCTCAGAGTTGTGACGACCTCACATGCGGTACGCAAGCTGGTCCTGCAGGAAATGCCTCCCTATGGTTTCCAAGTAACCCGCCTGTTCCCGCAGGCGTGGGTACCCGCCATTAGGGACTGGCCACCCGCGCAGCATGGCTACACGCATAAGGCTTAACACTCATAATAATTCAGTAGTCACCTGAAGAAGGAATGAGCAAAGTCGGGAACATTCCCGCATAAAGGCGGGAGGGGGAAAACTCCCGCCTAAATGAGCCAGTCCGTATAATAATGGAGGATCTTTTGTGTGATACCTGACGAGGTATGGACAAAAGATCTGACCAAGGATACGACAGCTCACTGAAAGCAGCATGGCAGACAACACGCCACGGCACTGTGACCAATAGCCGCCGCCTGCTCACCAACTCCTGCCATACCACGTGCCTAGCCTGTAGTTGGTGGAAAAGGAAAAGTGAACAGCACGCCTGGTCACTGTCAGCCGCTACCTATCCACCAATTACCAGCAGAGCACGTGCGTAGGCCACAGTTGGCAGAGTACTAGGCCGGCTAAACCTCCTTGGAAACCCACCTTCGGCTATAAAAGACATCAAATGGTATTATCATTTCATCATCTTATATCATCTAATATCTTGTATAATTTACCTGATAACTGCTCTAGTATTAATAATATACTTTTATATTCAAAGAGTAATATAGACTGATTCTCACGCCGGAGGGTGGTCACAAGGAGGAACCCCCCCCCCCCTTTCTTAGTGACGAGCTCACGGTGTCTGTTTTGCAGGTTATCGGAAGAACCATCTTGCCGGAATTAACCCCTCGTGGGAAACGTCTATCTAACCCTCAGGTTACTTGTATTCTGACCGGGTTCGACTGGTGTTTCTTCATTGGCGCCATCCGTGCATAAAGCTAGAACTTTATTTTTCTCCAGTTATTTCAAAATTTCTGGAAAGATGGTTAAGGATATTCCGGTCCCAAAACCGAGTAACCAAGAGACTCCGGTAGTTACGACCCCAGCTATAAGGGGGAATACCGAGTACACAAACTTTACGAACACTACCCCAGCTACCCAAGCCGGGGCAAGTGAAGTAAATAATCAGACACTGGGATTCACCGATACCCAGTTAGAAAATCAACAGACGAGGCTCCCCTGCCAAACACTCGATGAGGTTAAAGCGTGGGCCGAAGCACGTCAAAGAGAGTTCCAAGCTGAGTTGGATGAACGTTTACGTTCACTCCAACAAGTGGAAGAATTCGAATACGACGATGATTCGGAGGAATCCGAGGAAGACGCGAACCCTCGCCATAGGGCGAAAGGGAAGCGTAAAGAAACGGATTCCCAACCGAGAAGGCGTTTTGGAGAAGCATTCAATCCAATAAACGTGGGCAACAGCCCACGGGACTTCTCCAGAACATTCACGCCAACTGCGGCAAGGGCGGGAACGTCCAAATTCGCAAGGGACATTGCGGAAGCAATCGCCCCAAGAAGTGCCAAACAAATGTCCAACATAGGCACGTACGATGGTATTTCTGACCCTGACGATCACTTGAATAGATTCATCGCGGGGGCGACCGTCAGTAACTGGACGGAACCCACGTGGTGTTATATGTTCCAAATGACGCTGGTCGGGGCAGCTAGAGCGTGGTTCGACCGTCTGCCGGTCCACCACATCTACGACTGGGCAGACTTCCAACAGAAGTTCAGCCAACACTTTAGTCAGCAAAGAAAGTACACTGAGGAGCAGTGGACAATCCTCAAGTGCGTCCGAGAGGAGGAAGAATCTTTGCCTGACTTCATCACTCGCTTCAACTCGAAGAAGCTAAGCCTGGGCAACGTTAGCGAAGATCTCGTTCGCGCCGCTTTCATCCAGGGCGCAAACGACCCGGAACTCATCCGCACCCTAACGGGCAAAGATGGCATGCCATCCACATGGGATGCCATCATGACCGCAGCTAAACGCTTTGCGGAAACTGAGAGGCAACTGGGCAGAGATCTTCCGCAGAGCACGAACCTCTACACCCAGAAGACGAGGGAAAACAATGTCCTTACCGCCCGATTGAACAAAAAACGGAAGCTGGGCATTTGGCAGTCAAGGGTAAACTTTGACACCCCGTCCGGCTTCCAACATCGGTTGGGCGAAAGAGATAACGTGAAACCGGAGAAGAACTCCAGGTGGACGCCACTCACAAAGAGTGTGTCCGAGATATTCGCCACGGAGGAGCTACCGTGGCCGAAGGCTCCATACATCCGACATCGCCACAATGCTGACCGGAGAAAGTATTGTGATTTTCACAAAATCAAAGGTCACAACACGGAAGAATGCCTAGACGTAAAGAACTTGGTCGAAGCATTTGTCAAGGATGGGACACTCGCGCACCTTGTGGCGAAGTGAGATGTAGAAGAACTCCCGCTTCCACGATCGGAGACTGCGCTCGGTCACGCAAATCTTCAAACCCTTAATACGGGTTGTCAGGGTGTACCACCCCTGGATGCACCTCCAAGTATAGAAGGTCATCAGGCGGTCCACATAGGGCTCAATACCCAGAATCCGGCACACCCACTCGAAGTGCCGGATCTTGGCAATCGCCATCGGATGCACCTCGGTCAGGTGCACACCGTGCCTCTCCAGGACACGGTACACAAACTTTGTCAATGGGAACCTAAGGTTCCCATAAACAAAGAATGCAGCATATACCCCGATCTTGCCGCTGGGGGCATCGTACACAGTCTGGTGGGGTTCAGGAAACTCAGGCTCAAGAGACTCAAGCATGAATTTCTTGACGACGTACTGGTACTGATCGACAGGTAGAGCACACTGGCACTCGCCAGCAGTACTCCTATCGTCGGCTACAGCTTCAGCATCATAGGAAGACATATTGCAGAGGAAGAAGAAACGATTTCGGAGGAATGCTCAACTGAATAAGGGAGTATTCACCAGAAATCGCCTTAGAGATGAAAGAGAAGAAGTGAAGATGTGAATTACAAAGGACCCTCTTCCCCTTTATATAGTGATCGCAATTAATGCGGTGAATTTAATGCGAAGGAGAGAGAAATTGAAGGTGCAATGAAACCGTGACATGTGGCACCGGGCAAGCTGGCAACAGCTGTTGACAGGACGAGTGCCATTAATTTTGCGGCCACGCGCCCGAAAAATCGCGCCCACGCGCCGTAAAAAGCGTCTGGAATGACCATATAATGTCACGTCGCCATAACTTCCTGCACGTCCTGACACAGTCAGAAGAAACTGTCGCACGACGACTGTTCTTATCCTTTCACCAACTCTTCAAATTTCAAAGATTCAAAAAGATTTGAAAAGTAAGCGGGAAAAAACCCCTTACCCTGGCTATCCAGTTGACCGTAAGTCGGGTGCGGGTACAGTGTTAAGGCAAAACCCTTCACATACCTAGCACCCGCAGGGAACAGAGGCCAAGAATACCCAATTATGAAGCCGGGTGCGGGTACAGTGTTAAGGCAAAACCCTTAACATACCTAGCACCCGCAGGGCACGGAAACCGGAAAAACCCAACTATGAAGCCGGGTGCGGGTACAGTGTTAAGGCAAAACCCTTCACATACCTAGCACCCGTAGGGCACGGAAACCGGAAAAACGCAACTATGAAGTCGGGTGCGGGTACAGTGTAAAGGCAAAACCCTTCACATACCTAGCACCCGCAGGGAAGTGAAGCCGAGAATATCTTGGCATTCCACCCAACTACAAAACGGGCACAGGTACAGTGTAAAGGCAAAACCCTTCACATACCTAACACCCGTAAAAAGTCATACCTCGGCACCCAATTGTAAGTCGGGCGCGGGTACAGTGTTAAGGCAAAACCCTTCACATACCTAGCGCCCGCAGGGGATTAAACGCCAGGAACACCTCGGCAACCATAAGTCAGGTGCGGGTACAGTGTTAAGGCAAAACCCTTCACGCACCTAGCCCTGCAGGGATTTAATGCCAGGGATACCTTGGGAGTAAAGTAACATACCGAGCACTCCATGGGAATTGAAACCAAGAAGGATCTTCTGGGCTATGCTTGCAGAAACGGGATTAACATCCCCGCATAGCGGGAACGTCAAGAACTAGATTGTTTGAAACTTCAGGATGGAATTGGTGGTTATAACATGATTGATAACTATGTTCAAAACCACCAAGAACTCATGGAGAATCTACACAAAAGGTTCTAAACGCTCCTGACTTGCGGGGAGGTTACAGACCTATCCGCATCATCCTAGAGATCAAGCAGAACATTGGGAAATTCTGCGTGACATTGGGAAACCCGTGGGTAAGACTTCCCGCGGAAAACCCATAAAACTAAACCCTTTTCAAAAACCCCTTGCTTAAGTCCAAAAGTTCACCTCACTTTATTAAACATTCATGAGAAGAACATTGGACTGGGGGGACTTGAAGAGGTAGGTCCCAGTAGAGGTGGTTAGGACCCGCAAGACTCCCTTAAAAGGAGACGTCGGCGCAGTTGAACACGCAAGACTCCTTAAACGGACGTCTGCGTAGTTGAACACGCAGACTTCACCATAGGGACGTCTGCGCCGCGACCTACCAAACCCGCAGGACCCACCACGCTCAGAGTTGTGACGACCTCACATGCGGTACGCAAGCTGGTCCTGCAGGAAATGCCTCCCTATGGTTTCCAAGTAACCCGCCTGTTCCCGCAGGCGTGGGTACCCGCCATTAGGGACTGGCCACCCGCGCAGCATGGCTACACGCATAAGGCTTAACACTCATAATAATTCAGTAGTCACCTGAAGAAGGAATGAGCAAAGTCGGGAACATTCCCGCATAAAGGCGGGAGGGGGAAAACTCCCGCCTAAATGAGCCAGTCCGTATAATAATGGAGGATCTTTTGTGTGATACCTGACGAGGTATGGACAAAAGATCTGACCAAGGATACGACAGCTCACTGACAGCAGCATGGCAGACAACACGCCACAGCACTGTGACCAATAGCCGCCGCCTGCTCACCAACTCCTGCCATACCACGTGCCTAGCCTGTAGTTGGTGGAAAAGGAAAAGTGAACAGCACGCCTGGTCACTGTCAGCCGCTACCTATCCACCAATTACCAGCAGAGCACGTGCGTAGGCCACAGTTGGCAGAGTACTAGGCCGGCTAAACCTCCTTGGAAACCCACCTTCGGCTATAAAAGACATCAAATGGTATTATCATTTCATCATCTTATATCATCTAATGTCTTGTATAATTTACCTGATAACTGCTCTAGTATTAATAATATACTTTTATATTCAAAGAGTAATATAGACTGATTCTCACGCCGGAGGGTGGTCACAAGGAGGAACCCCCCCCCCCCTTTCTTAGTGACGAGCTCACGGTGTCTGTTTTGCAGGTTATCGGAAGAACCATCTTGCCGGAATTAACCCCTCGTGGGAAACGTCTATCTAACCCTCAGGTTACTTGTAATCTGACCGGGTTCGACTAGTGTTTCTTCAACCCCAATACTCGGGTAGGCCTTCCTGAAACAGGCTGTCAACCGTTAATGCTGATTTTGGCGCTCCATGCCTGACTAAGCCTGTAAATGAACCAACGTTCGGCGAACTGTTCATGGACTGTTCGGTGGGAAGTTCGTTTGTTTAATAAAAGAACAAACATAAACAAAAAGTTTGTGTCTGTTTAATTAAAAACGAATGAATATGAACACATGTTTCGTTCGTTCATTTATGTTCGTGAACTTTCGAATATGTTCGTTTATTTTTGTTTATATATGTTCGTTTATCTTTCTTTGTGTTCATTTAAGTGCGCTCATTTATGTTTGTTTGTGTTCATTTAAGTATGTTCATATATGTTCAGTTATGTTTGTTTACATTTGTTCAATTATGTTCATTTATGTTCGTGAATTGTTCGTTTAGATTTTAAATAAACGAACATGACCACCAAGTAATTATTCGATAAATGTTCGTGTTCTTGTAGTAAACAGATTTCTTTTTTCTTAACAATTGTCATAAAAAGGATCTAAATTTTATTTTGATTTATGCCTCCACATTCGTTGAGCCAACCCTGGTAATATCACATGAATCTTGTTAAGTTGAATTTTATTTTGGTTTTGAACACCATCAGAACTTTCTAAATTGGTCAACAAGCATAAGAAAACTGACCAACTGGAAGAAAGAAAAATAAAATTTAAAAGTAACACGTTTTTAGGCTTCAGTCAAAATAGGAAACTTCAAACAAATTGACTTTTTTAATTAGTTTTTTATGTATGGGCTTGTAAAGTTTGATGATTTTGTAAGGTTTATTGAAAATGGGCTTTTAGAAGCCCAAAAAAGAGTACCGAACTACCAACTTGGGTTGTGATTGGAGGTGGGGAAAAAACCAGATTAGGAACCCAACCAGTCAACCCAATTTTAAAACTGGTTTGAAAATACACGGTTCCGACCCGAACCAAACCCTAGGGTTGTAACCCTATACCTCAAAACCGGTTAAAACCCGCTCCTTTCTCCAAGTAAACTGGTTCATCAAAAATCGGGTTTAACTTTCTTTGATCCAACCTATCCGGTTTCAAGTCAAGCTGATTTAGGGCAAAAACACGATTTGAGCACCTCATATGTGACTTTGTGAACTACAGTCAAGATGCTAATTTTCCGTCATTGTTATCAAAATCATGACTCAAGCTAGATATGCATCAATTATTCAACTGAACTACAATCAAAGGTTATGTGGGGAAACATGGATTTGTGTTACAAAAGTGGTCTAAGTGAACTCGCTATAGATCACTTCACGTGGACAATAACTTCCTATCAATGAAGAGTTATTATCGATAGAGTTATTCTCAACAATGAAGAGTTGTAACAATGTAGCAATCCTATACTAAAACAAATGATAAAAAGATATAAAGTATTTGATTTATGATTTAAGTTTAGAAATGAATATATAAACACATTAAAAAAAAGTAATGGATTTACATTTAAATGAAATCATTCAAAACGAAGACAGATTGTTTTTTAGCCTTTAATCGTCTATAAATTTATATTATTTACGATGCTATACTTCATAGCACCGGCGAAGCTTAATTAGGGCCGCCCCCCCCCCCCCCCCCGGTTTTTTCGCGTAGTAGTGTAAATTTACCCGTTTTCGTCAGAAATTTTTTATGCGTAGTGTAAATTTAGGCGTTTTCGGCCGAAAATTTAAATCTGCCCCCCCCCCCCCCCGGTGTCTTAGTCCAAGCTTCGCCACTGCTTCATAGTGTTTGAAACTACCTTTAATATCCAATATTTTTGAGACTGGAGTCATATACTTTTAACATTATTAGAAGGTGCATAATTTTATTGTTGATTTCCAACACATTTTTTGGGAACTCCCTCCCTCGTGTAAAATATTGTTTGCACTGAAGTCTAAAAGTTTCAAAATGTATTTGCAAAAGAAGCAATGAATGTTGGTAGATTCATATCTACATCCAAATTCACGAGGTTACAAGAGGAATAATAACTACATACGTACAGGAATATTGTCTCTCATTTATTACTTAATACTTTTTTGCTTATAATTTTTAAACATAAATTATACTTGTCATTTTTTTTGTTAATTGGAAATTCAAACATCAGAATTAAAACACGGTTTCGTTGTTTGGATCACTGTTTCGAGATAAGTTTTATATCACTTGACCCGTATCCTTCTTCCGATCAAAAACCCTAAAACATTGGTTTGAAACTCGGAAAAAAAACGTAACGACGTTAAGTGTTTTTTAACAGATGATCATTGAGACAAAAATAGTTGAAAGGTTGGATCGTTGGTAGTGGTTTTTAAAGGTGTGATTATTATCAGGCAATACACAAAATGTGAGATTATTTATTTTCAATTTACCATTTTTATTTTTCTTTCCTTAAAGTATTAAGGCATTACCTTTTGTACCATTTGTTTCCTAATTGTATCAAAATTGTACTTGTCTTCTCTATACCTTACTAATTTTTCATTTAAACTATTAGTAGAAATACAATATAACCCTTATTAGTAGAAATAAAATATAACCCTGATAGTATAGTTTGAATTTATGTAGGTTCTGAAATTGGATCTAGACAATAACACGGATCAATCAGTGATATCAAAGGCAGAATGCAATGATATCACACAGATTTTGGATCAGTTTGACGAAGAACGAGAGAGAAAACGTGTAGAAGTTCATTTAGCTATATAATTAGGTAAATTGGATTATAAAAATCTCACATTTTTACAGTTGGCCGATAACAATTCCATCTGAGAATATTTTTACCACCAGTCCCATCTTTTACACTATTTTTTTATCATAGGGCCTCTTTTAAAATAATAAAAAAAACCTAACTCCGCTAAATTTTATTCGAATTTCAAACTAATGTTTTAGGGCTTGTAATCTAAATGAGGATACGAGTCGATTTATGTAAAATTGACTTTGAAACGATGTTCCAAACGGCTTGATTTTTGTTAACTGAATTGAAGCATGTTTGTAACATCCTAAAATTTATAATGTTAAATAAAGAAAGTTATGTTTAGTGATTTCGCGTTATAAATTATTTAATATCGAGTAAGGAGCGTATCATGGACTTGGATTAATTGAGATGGGTTAAATGAGAATGGGCCTTAGGTCCATGGGATTTAAGGGATATAAATATCCCCTAAAACCCCAAACCATCATTCATTCCATATATTTTCTAACACTCCAAGACACACACCACACGCCAAACACCGCTGGCCGGCCGAGGAGAGGAACGGACAGATCCGGGAGAGAGAGAGAGAGAGAGAGAGCGTTGGTTGTGATTAAACAAGTAAACGAGATCCCAACAAGCTCAAAAAGGTATGATTCTTGATCTTTGAAGTTTAAAGATCCAAGTTTTATAGTGTAGATACGATCGAAAATGGTTGGGAAACGTAGTGGGTGATGTCGAGCCAGAACAAGGGTGTTAAAATCGCCCAAAATGCTGGACAGAAATCAAAGCCGTGGCTGATCTGGGCAACTTCGCCTGCAACTGGGCAACTTCGCCTTCAAAGTGATAACTTCGCCTTCAAAGCGATAACTTCGCCTTCAACGCGATAACTTCGCCTGAGGCCAAGTTCGCCTAACTGTTAACTTCGCCTAAAGCCAAGTTCGCCTGATGACAACTTCGCCTAAAGCTAAGTTCGCCTGATGACAACTTCGCCTAAAGCTAAGTTCGCCTAAGGTTTAACTTCGCCTAAAGTCAAGTACGATTAGAAAATAAATTAAAAATCTAATGAAAAATGTGTTAAGACAGTTAATGAAAATAAAATTTTTCTAAGCTGACCTGGCAGCTCGACACCAGCCAGGGGCTCTGCCCCTTGGACCCTGCTAGGGGCTGCCGCCCCTAGACCCCGCTGCCAGGGGCGCTGCCCCCGGACCCCCGTTCGTTGTGGGTAGTAGTTAAGACTGGAAAGATGATATGAGTAGTGATAGTTGTTTGATACGTGTACTTGTTATACAGTCAGCCGTGCACAACTGAAGAAAGGGATTACGATTAACGGTGAACGTAACCGTGTTCAGGTGAGTTTCTAGCCCCATTTATGTGTTATGTTTTCGGGGCTGTGTGCATACTTGTTATGTTTGTTAATACGCTTATCCTAAGAGGTAAGTGTATGCCTTATGTGAATGATATGATATGTATGAATGATTGCTTGATGGTACGTGAACGATCTTCGGATATTGCACGTACTGTCAGGTTGTAACGCTATGTGTAAGGTAAGTATGATATGTATGCTTATGTGTATGAACGTGATAAAGTTAATAAAAGAAGGAAATGACGGTTGCATGGTTGTATGGTTACGAAAAGGGTACCGAGCCCTAATAATACTCGAGGTATGATGTATGGTTGTATGGTAACGAAGAGGGAATCGAACCCTACTAATATTCGAGAAGTAGGGAACCGAACCCTACTAATATTCGAGGAAAGAGGGAAACCGAGCCCTAATAATACTCGTGGAAAGAGGGAAACCGAGCCCTAATAATACTCGTGGAAAGAGGGTACCGAGCCCTAATAATACTCGAGGAATGAGGGTACCGAGCCCTAATAATACTCGAGGAAGGAGGGTACCGAGCCCTAATAATACTCGAGGAATGTAGGGCGTAATGCTCTTTATAACGTAAGATATGAAGGTAAGTTAATACAAAAGAAAGAATGAAAGTATGAAAGTATGAATGAAAGAATATAAGTTTATGTGTATTGTATAGTGTATGATTAACTAGAACTCACTCAGCGTAGCTGACTTTTAGTATGCACGCAGGTGAGTAGGATGAGGCGGCTTGCTTGAGGAGACACGTGACATTGAACAAGAGTCTGGCATCTGAAGACTTATGATGTTTTAATTTTAATGCTTTAATGTTGAAAGACAAATGATGTTTTGAGACAAGTTATGAATTATGTAATGTTTTATGAAAGTTTTATATTCCGCGTAAATGTTTTAATTAACTCTGATATTTAGAACTGTGTTTATGAGTAAATCCAACACGAAAGTAGGGCTACCGGTAACGGGGCCTTACAATGTTTTTGTCGTTTGAAGGCTTGCAGTACTGTTTCAAGTAGGGATGAGCTCCGTATCGTACCGATACCGGTACCGAAAATACCAATCCCGAAAATCGCCAAATCTTGGTACCAGTACCGAAATATTCAGTTCGGTACCGGTACCGGTATTGAAGGTAAAAACTCGGAAAATACCGGTACCGTGCCGATCCCGAAACTCAAAACCGACGGTACAAAATCGGTACCAATTTCGATACCAGTACCAAGTACCAAATGCTCATCCCTAGTTTCAAGGTAACTAATACCCACTAAGACATACCCAAAATGAGTACCCAACCACCACCGACGGTGTACCCAATTAGAGCACTATACCTGAAATCGAGGTGCCCCTCCTACCCTAAGAAGTTTGAGCATTAGACTATCAGGTATAGATGTCATTTTGCTTTTCATTTCATATCGTCACGTCAACGCCATATCATATCTTATTCCACTTCAGTCTCTTCCACAACATCAAGGAAATGATCACCACTTTACCAATTCACAACTTCCCTCTTTTTTTTAAATAAAATAATAATATTATATAACTAAAATAAAAAATAACAAAATATTTGGTATTAAATATTATCATGGAAATTGATCACAATTCACCAATTCATCACTTTCCTCCCTTTTAAATTTAAAATAATACTATTAATATAAGTAAATTTAATTTAATATAACTAAAATAAAAATATTAATTTTCGAGCGCCCATTGTTGTCGAGTCATCAAAACGTAAATATATTTCGCCAAGTTTACCGGTCCAAGCATGTGCTAAAGTCGTTTACGAGACCAAAAATATTTTTTTTTTCAAAAAAAAATATGTTTTTATTAAAATTTATACCTGGATGTTCATTAAAAAAATTATACAAACCTATGTATTTAGTTTTATTAAGAAAATTAACAAAAACAAGTTTTTAACTAAAAACTAGTTAACCTACTTAAATAATTATAATTATGCAAAATTAAAAAAAAAACACTATAATAAAACATTAAATTAAAAAAATATTATGTTAAAAGGAGTCCACCATCTTCTCCACAAACTCCACCCCATCTGCCGTAAATTCCGATCTTCTCAACAAGTTAACCTAATCTTCTCATTCAACAATAAACATCCCCATTTATGTATATATATATATATATATATATTAAAGCTTTAAAGGGGAAGATAATTTGAGCGGCATTTTGATCGGTGGATTCTCCACAACAATTTTGCCGCTGGGCAGCACCAACAATACCGGGGCGGTGTTCGCCTGCGGCACCGCCTGCCATGTCATCGTTTCAGCGGCAAAATGAAGTCTATACCGTATAGTCTTAGTGATCTCTACTATGTATAAAAATTTAATGAAGAAAACCCATTGGTTTAAGATCAATGAGGTGACATAAGTCATTTAAATTCCACCAAAGACACTACAGATCTTGATTATGTGTTGATTATGCCTTTAAACATCATAAAGTCAACCAAAATCTACACTACATGTTTTCCTAAAGTTGGAAACTTTATATACACCTACTACTATATATTTTTACAGTTGGTTTCAAGGAAAATAATCACAATATTATTTAAAATAACTCATTCAAATATATAGTCTAACATTTTTGTAAATTGCACATATGGGACTGAAACATTTAGGACTGAAAGTGACAAGTAGTGAAATATGGCGACAAAAGACAAAGAAAAGATATCTTTTGGTGTATCCTAAAGATAATGACTTAAGATATGATGCTTGTATCTTGTCACTTACAATAGGAAGAGTGGAAACACTAAAATCTCACCTAGTATGGCAATATGACATGCAATTAGATTAATACGTTTGTTAAAACACAGTTAATGATTTTGAAGATGATGAGAGTTCGTGAAAGAGAAAACACACAGTTAATGGTTTTTTATATTTGTTCTGAATGGGGTTTACTATGGTTAGAGCATTCGCAACCCATCCCCTAAAATTACGTGAGGAGAGTTTGTAAATTATAGGGTGAGTTGTGAGTGTAAATTATAGGGTGAAGAGAGAGAAAAGATAGTGATTTTTTGTAAATTTGGGAAAAAGTTGGTGATTTTTTATAAATTATATGGTGGATAGAGAAAACTGTAATGATAAATGTATAAAAAGTATTATTTAATTGAACAAAAGAGAAAAATGTAGTGTTTTTTGGTGAAATTATAGAGATAGAGATGTGGAACTGGCTGGGGAAAGCTCTTAGAGCATTCTCAGTGGGTTCTCCAAATTATGTGAGGGAGTTCTCCATATTTTAGAGATGGTTAAAAATGGTTGTGAGAGGATAAGAGAGAAAATGTTACTATTCATGGTTAAATTTAGAGAAACACACTGTTCACCTCTATAATTTTATAATGTTTTTTAAAATGGTTGTGAGTGAAGGAGAGAGAAAAGATAATGATAAAAGTATAAAAATATATTATTTAATTGAAAATGAGAGAGAAAATATAGTGTTTTTAGTGTAATTATAGAGATGAAGATGGAGAATTGACTGGGAATGCTCTTAAGAGCATTCTTAACCTATCCCACATCTCCATCTCTATAATTACACAAAGGAAAAATTCTCAAAATAGGTATTTATGAAAACAAAATTCTAGTTTTAGGTAAGATTTCAAATAATTCCAAAAATAGGTATTATAAACTAGTCCTGACGAGTAGATTATTTTATTACACAAGTAGTTTGCAGATCCAATCAAAGCATGCCACGTGGCCATAAACTAACCGTGATGAGTAAGTTCACTAACCATCTAGTCGTCACAACTAAAGTAGTTGCATGCATCGTAATCAACAACCACGAGTACTACATAGATGTTTTAGTCGTGGCGAGTAGATTACAACTTTTTGAGACACGAGTAGTTTACTAAACTAACCATAACGAGTTGTTTTGTTTACCAAATTCATTGAACCGGATAGTTTTGAAAAAAACTAACTGGACCAGTTAGTTTGAAATCTCAAAAGTAACTACGAGTAGTTCTTTCTTATACATTCTCAATACGAATAGTTCTTCCGTAAACATATCCAATACTAGTGGTTTGTTATCAGTTAACCCGTCGTGACTAGTTTGACTTTATAATTTACTCGTGGCTACTCATTTTATTGTTAATATGATTTAGTTATAAAATATTCTAAAAGATTACTTGTGGCGACTCATTTTATCGTTAATACGATTTAGTTATAAAACATTCTAAAAGATTACTCGCACCGCACCGCATCGAGTAATCTTTTAGAATGTTTTATAACTAAATCGTATTAACGATAAAATGAGTAGCCATGATTAAATTATAAGGTCAAACTAGTCGATACGGGTTAACTGGTAACAAACTACTAGTATTGGATATGTTTACGGAAGAACTACTCGTATTGAGAACGTATAAGAAAGAACTACTCGTAGTTACTATTTGAGATTTCAAACTAACGGTCCAGTTAGTTTCTTGTAAAACTGACCGGTTCGATGAATTTGGTAAACAAAACAACTCGTGTCTCAAAAAGTTGTAATCTACTCGTCACGACTAAAACATCTATGTAGTACTCGTGGTTGTTGATTATGATGCATACAACTACTTTAGTTGTGACGACTAGATGGTTAGTGAACTTACTCATCACGGTTAGTTTATGGCCACGTGGCATGCTTTGATTGGATCTGCAAACTACTCATGTAATAAAATAATCTACTCATCACGACTAGTTTATGATGCCTATTTTTGGAATTCTTTGAAAATCATACATAAAACTATAATTTTGTTTTCATAAATACCTATTTTGGAATTTTCCCTTATACAAAAATACGCTACATTTCTCTCTCCTGTTATAACAAACCATAATGAAGAATAAACTAATCAAAGAAAGAAATGAAGAAATGAGAAAGAAAAGAGAAGAAGTAAAAGGAAGAATGGAAAATTTAAAGGAAAATTCCATCCCTCATTGGTGGAGGGAAGAAAATGGAAGGCTTCCACCATGGTATAAATAGGATTTCTAACTCTTGTTCCACATCGCTAGATTACAAAACTTGTAAGCTCTTTATAAGGAAGAGAGTTCACATGATAATATTCTTGTGTGCCAAATCACACCCAGTAGTCCTAGCGGAGGGTGCGAAGCACCCGACACGCACGCCCACGCCGACGGGCTCGGGCGAAGTGCAATGGGCGCGATGTGGCGCTTTGATGGCGCACTTCGCACGCTCGCATCGCCGAGGGCCGCCTTAGTGTTTTTGCATTTTCGCGATACGCGAAGAAGTATGCTTAAGCTTCTTCACGATACGCGAAGATGTGACGTGAAAGCTACGCAACATTGACACGTAGCCTGACACGTGTCACGCCACGTGGCATAGCTAGGGCTGACTCGGAAACCCTACTGCAACTTCGCGATACGCGAAGATTTCCTTCACGATACGCGAAGATGCTCAAATTCAAGCATAAATAGTGAAGCAATTTGGAATTCACAAACTCGTCCCAAAAATCATACTTTCGCTCGTATTTCTTATATATAAAGCTAGTATTATACCAAGTAATTGTAACGGTACCTCTCCGATTAAAAGGAACTTTTATAACACGAATCCAAAAGCTCTACCTAACCAATGTATGACATTGTGCTATCGTGTAAAGTTTCATGTCTCGTGATTATCGTTATGATTATGGGTTTATACTAATAGAAATATACTACATTGTGTTTAATCTAGGTGCTTAATACCAGAAGGCTTGTTAAATATAAACTTGCAAGGTGAGACATTTGAAATTTTTGCATAACTCACATTTGCGTGAGACAATTGATTTTCCAACACTATCATGATGCTTTTCCAAAACCATTAAACTCATGACAGATAGTTTAAATATTTTCAAAAGATTTAAACTACATTACAGTGATTAAGTCTCTGTAGACTTACAGGATGGTTACTACTGGTATTGTGGGGTTTTGTATACAAGGCTTGCCTACTGGGCTATTACACGTTACTTATTGGACAAGTGTTAGCCAATAAGTGATATGACCACAGTCACAGATACGGTCGAGTGACAAGTATCTTTCGGTAATTTGTAAGCCGGCAGATGTAAAAACATCTTAATGCTGTAACTGTAAAAATGTGTCATTTATAAATGAATGTACTCACCAGTATTTCCTGCTGATCAAATATTTTTAAACATGTTTCAGGTGACTTGTTAGAGACAAAGGAATGATGCCTGCGGGCTTCCAGCTTAAATAAGTGGCTTGCCACAAGAATAAAGAAACGTGTTTTGTAAATTAGGGTTTATCCCTATAAAACTTTTGTTTGTATAAAAATGGGTTTTTATCCCAGTTTATGAAATAAGAATTATGGTGTTTTTATAACTCTGATTAATTTTCCTAACTACGGTTCTGATGAAATATTCCGCTGCAAATTATTTTAATAAACATCGATACCACCACTCAACGTTCACGGCTCCCCTCCCGGGGTATAGGGGTCGAGGTTGTGACACCTGTTTATTCAAATAATTTTTTTATACTTTTATCATCACAGTTTTCTCTATCCATCCTATAATTTTGTAAGGCCCCGTTACCGGTAGCCCTACTTTCGTGTTGGATTTACTCATAAACACAGTTCTAAATATCAGAGTTAATTAAAACATTTACGCGGAATATAAAACTTTCATAAAACATTACATAATTCATAACTTGTCTCAAAACATCCTTTGTCTTTCAACATTAAAGCATTAAAATTAAAACATCATAAGTCTTCAGATGCCAGACTCTTATTCAGTGCCACGTGTCTCCTCAAGCGAGCTGCCTCATCCTACTCACCTGCGTGCATACTAAAAGTCAGCTACGCTGAGTGAGTTCTAGTTAATTGTACACTATACAATACACATAAACTTATATTCTTTCATTCATACTTTCTTACTTTCATACTTTCTTTTGTATTAACTTACTTTCATATCTTACGTTATAAAGAGCATTATGCCCTACATTCCTCGAGTATTATTAGGGCTCGGTACCCTCCTTCCTCGAGTATTATTAGGGCTCGGTACCCTCCTTCCTCGAGTATTATTAGGGCTCGGTACCCTCTTTCCTCGAGTATTATTAGGGCTCGGTCCCTCTTTCCTCGATTATTAGTAGGGTTCGGTTCCCTAGTTCTCGAATGTTAGTAGGGTTCGATTCCCTCTTCGTTACCATACAACCATCCTTTCCTTCTTTTATTAACTTTATCACATTCATACACATAAGCATACATATCATACTTACCTTATACTTAGCGTTACAACCTGACAGTACGTGCAATATCCGAAGATCGTTCACGTACCATCAAGCAATCATTCATACATACCACATCATTCACATAAGGCATACACTTATCTCTTAGGATAAGCGTATTAACAAACATATCGAGTATGCACACAGCCCCGAAAACATAACACATAAATGGGGCTAGAAACTCACCTGAACACGGTTACGTTCACCGTTAATCGTAATCCCTTTCTTCAGTTGTGCACGGCTGACTGTATAACAAGTATACGTATCAATTAACTATCACTTCTCATAATATATTTCTATCTTTATATGACCCACAACGAACGGGGGTCCGGGGGCAGCGCCCCTGGCAGCGGGGTCTAGGGGCGGCAGCCCCTAGCAGGGTCCAAGGGGCAGATCCCCTGGCTGGGGTCGAGCTGCCAGGTCAGCTTGGAAAAATTTTATTTCCATTAACTGTCTTAACACATTTTTCATTAGATTTTTAATTTATTTTCTAAACGAACTTGACTTTAAGCGAAGTTAAACCTTAGGCGAACTTAGCTTTAGGCGAAGTTATCAGGCGAACTTGGCTTTAGGCGAAGTTAAACCTCAAGCGAACTTAGCTCTAGGCGAAGTTATCAGGCGAACTTGGCTTTAGGCGAAGTTACCAGTTAGGCGAACTTGGCCTCAGGCGAAGTTACCAGTTATGCGAACTTGGCCGTAAGCGAAGTTATCAATTAGGCGAACTTGGCCTCAGGCGAAGTTATCGCTTTGAAGGCGAAGTTATCGCTTTGAAGGCGAAGTTGCCCAGTTGCAGGCGAAGTTGCCCAGATCAGCCACGGCTTTGATTTCTGTCCAGCATTTTGGGCGATTTTAACACCCTTGTTATGGTTCGACATCACCCACTACGTTTCCCAACCATTTTCGGTCGTATCTACACTATAAAACTTGGATCTTTAAACTTCAAAGATCAAGAATCATACCTTTTTGAGCTTGTTTGGATCTCGTTTACTTATTTAATCACAACCAACGCTCTCTCTCTCTCAGATCTGTCCGTTCCTCTCCTCGGCCGGCCGGCGGTGTTTGGTGTGTGGTGTGTGTGTCTTGGAGTGTTAGAAAATAGATGGAATGAATGATGGTTTGGGGTTTTAGGGGATATTTATATCCCTTAAATCCCATGGACCTAAGGCCCATTCTCATTTAACCCATCTCAATTATTCCAAGTCCATGATCCGCTCCTTACTCGATATTAAATAATTAACGCGAAATCACTAAACATAACTTTCTTTATTCAACATTAAAATTTTAGGATGTTACAAATTTACAAAAAATCACTTCTTTTTTTTTCCAAATTTATAAAAAAATCACTACCTTTTCTCTCTCCAATCTATAATTTATACTTACAACCACTCAAAACCACACCATATAATTTACAAACTCCTCTCATAAGATTTTGAGGGATATGATGAGAATGCTCTAGCCAATATCGCATCTACAACTTTCTATCACGGTTACTAGTAGTTATCCTCAATACCACTTTGTATCACTATCATGAAGATCCTCGTACTGCCTAGTAAATCCGTCTAGACGATCACGCTGCTATATTAATGTTGTGGGTTTGATCTTGTTATCTCGATGCGATGTTGTAGGCTAGCTTATGCTATTTCGATGCAATGCTGCTGGCCAATTGGTTTTCTATTTGAGGTGTTACCCCTTTTTTATATTTATACTAGCTTTTATCCTCTGTATTACGGAGGTTGTTATACATTACTCGTTTATAATATTTATATATATTTTTGGATTTTAATTTTATTTATTGTAAGAAAGTTAATAATATACTTAGAGTTTGATGATGAAAAGGTTTCACAAATAAATGAGATGTTATAACCCGGTTTAAAAGCTATCTTGATTTGGTGAGACCTACAACCCACTTTTTTATACTATAATTCTTAATTATAAATAATATCTTTTTTTAAATCGGATATTAACTTTAATATATCTCTACTTTATAGGACTTTCATATCAAATATTTTGTGAGATTATTTTAATTAATGAGATGTATTGCACGTTTAAAAGTAATTTGAGTTTGGTGAGACTCATACCCGTGAATTTAGTTCAAATGCATGAGAATCCTTCATTTACAAATAAAGTAATCTGGTGGCTTGAGAAGAGATAGGGAGCAATCAGATAGCTTTTAAAGGTTTCGTTTATATATATACTAGCTTTTAACCCCCGTATTACGGGGGGTTCTTTTACATTTTTTGTTTCTAATATTTATATAAATTTTTGAATTTTAAGTTTATTGTAAGGAAGTTAATAATACACTTAAGCTTTGATGATGAAAATGTTTCACAAATAAATGAGATGTTATATCTCGTTTAAAAGCTATCTGAGTTTGGTGAGACCCATGACCTGCTTAGTTTTTTTTTACTATAAAATTGTTTTTTAATTATAAATAATATCTTTTTTTAAAAAATAATCAGATATTAATTTTTAGTATATCCCTATCAAAATATTTGGTGAGATTAATTTATAATATAATGAGATGCTATAACCCGTTAAAGGGTTATACGGGTTTTGTGAGACCCATGCTCGTGAATTCGGGTCAAATGCATGGGAAACATCCATTTACAAATAAAACAATATGGTGACTTTAGATAATGTATGGATCAACTAGAGAGCTTTTAAATGTTTCGTTTAAATATATATATAAGATTTAAGATTAAGATTAATTTATTTTTCTTAATTAAGATGTATGTGAGATAGGGTCGAATATTATTTAACATCATTTATTGAACTGAATACCAAAAAATATGATATAATTTACGTTCTTTAGAAATATATATATTCTGTAAACTGAGAGTTGCATTGCAAGGGTGCGGTGGTGACCACTAACCTTCACGGGATCCTTGGTTTTCCATCTTCCTTTTTCCTACTCGCAATTCTATCATCGCCACACGATTAATATCTTTTATGAAAATGATAATATATGATTTAGGGTTCATTAAAACACTACCTATTATCTTCATTTTTATGCAGTTTAATTTCTCAAACTTTATTTACTAGAAATTTTTATTTTAATAGGATTAGGAGAAACAAATTATATATGCTTTTTTGTATTATTTGCATGTATATGTTTCTTTAGGTTAATCTGTATAAAAATATAATCGAGACGTATAATATAAATATATGAACAAATATAGTGTTTGGATCAAATACAAATAACTTTTATCATGAGAAGTGTATTTATGTTAACACTAGTGTAATTATTATTAATCTATAACTTTTGAAATAGAGTAATTATTATTACACTATATTATTTTTTATAAGAAAATTACTCTAGTTCAAAACTGTAATTACTCTTGTTAATTGTATGTTTAGCATGTTTACCGGATCACACCCCAACAAATATATAGCGAGTCAAACTTACTAAGTCAAGTTTTATTGGAGTGGGGTGGATTCTCATTAGGTGACAAGTTTTGCTAAAATTTCGAGTTGCAACTCCGATAGGGTTGAATATGGTAAGATGTTCAGGATTGGAAGGTAATTGTAGATGGATACAACCAGACGCCTTCCAAATGGAAGGCAAACATGTTATCTATGCTTGATTAAGTTGTTTTGTATTTGTTTCGGTGGTTTGTTAGTAGAAACGATGTTTGGTAAACATTATCTAGGTGAACTAGTTGCAAAACCCGATTGTCTTCGTGTAATCGCTTTTTCGTTGGCCTGGTAGCTACTTGCTAATCATAGCTCTATAAATTTTCTTACCGTTAAATTTGAAAAAAAAAAAACAACAGTCATATCAAAGTTATGTATTATTTTATAAAATCTAATAAGAAGAAAATATAATATATCATACTATCATCATATGAACTGGCCAACAACATATAAATAAAAAGATCAGCAAACACGAATGACAGCACGATACTGTGTTATACAACTGAATTACTATGTATGCATATTGTACTATTGAGCAAATTTGTGATTCATATGGTCTCTTGCTCCTCTACACTACTATTTTTACTACTACATGATAAAAATGGCTAGCTATTTCTTTATGTACTATTATTCTATAGTTGTTTTATAAATATTTATATTTGTAGTTGTTAGATATTAAAATTTTGTATATCTATTTTTACTCGTCTTATATACTTTCCACGGGATTGTGATGATAACTTAATTTGTGAAAAGCTATGAACGAAAGAATTTTTGAAGACAAAACGATCAAGGTTATGATTTTATTGGTGAGATAAAATATCTTGGTATTTTATGGTACAAATATAAGTCCAAGTGTAAATCTATAGAGTGGTCTAAATGGTGTAGTTTCAATTTGAGATACGTTTTTCTTTGTTGTGCCCTCTCTTCGACTTGTGGAGCAGGGTGTGTCTTGCTGGCCTTTGATGAGGTTATCATCACTCTTCACTAGTGTAAACCTTTTTTTGTGTTAAAATGGAGATAACTAATACTAATTATATTCAAACATAATATCACATTTTTTCACATAGCAAACCAATTTAAGTTCGTTCTTCTCTCTTAAAATTCTTTTTATAATTTTTAAATATTAAAGTCCTCCATATGTTAAAACAAAATTGTGAATCTACATCTTGATACAAAGTGAATAAATGTTTGAGATGAATGAATGCTTTAAAATGGACACGTGGCAAGGTAAAGTCCATTCAATGTTCAACTTTTTGTTGTTTTCCATTTTTTATTTAGCAAATTGATAATAACAAATAATCTTTCAAAAACAATATGTTAAAAACTTCAGGAGTGATAGGTAAGTTTTAAAAAAATAAAAACATATAAAATGATTTGTATAAATTTAAAATAGTTAAGAATAAATAAATAATTTTTATCGATATTATAATGTAATTTGTCAAATAAAGTTTTCATGATTGCATTCAATCATAATTAAGAGATATTTTATTTTAAAATTAATACATTTTAAGGTATTTTATGATTTAAAAAAAACGACCATAACATATATTGGTTTTTTATGTATAAAATATTATTTATGGATTTTTATGAGGAAAAAAAACATAAAGTATGTGGCGTGTGAAAAATTGCTCATGAACTTTTATAAGGAAAAAAGAAAGTAAGTTACCAATCATCAGTGGCGAAGGTTAGAAGGGACCGGGGTAGTCCCAGTCACTGCCGTTTTTTCTATTAATAGGGTAAATTTCGTAATTTTTCTTGAAAATTTTTATATGTATTAAGCGTGATCACTACCAATTTATTTTTCCAAAAAGCTACCGGTCACCACCAATTTTTTTTAAATATAATGCCCTATCGTTTGATTTTTTTTATAAAACCTCACGGTTTTTATAAACAAAAGTTATAAAAATTGTAAAAAACTTAGTTTTTAATAACACTCAAATTTGGAGGGGCTTGTTATAAATTTTTACATAACATAACTTAAAAAAAACAAACGGAAATTCTTTCAAAACAATCGCCCTACCTTCTACTTCCCTTCTACCCTGCCTTCTGAGTTCTGAGTTCGCCACCGCCCACCGCCCCACCACCGTCCGCCGGTCATCCACCGCCGCCGCACAAGGATTATAAAATTAGGGTTTGTAATTGTGAATTGAGGATTTGGGGAAATTAGTCAATTAAGCTTGTAATTGGTATTGTGTGGTGAAATTTTACTATAACTTACCCTATTGATTTGTAAGGCCCCGAACCCGGTAGCCTTACTTTAGCGTCGGATTTACTCATAAACACAGTTCTTACAAATCAGAGTTCATTAAAACTTTCGCGGAATATAAAAACTTTCATGAAACGTTACAGCAATCCAAAACTTGCCTTAATTAAACATTCTTATCTTTCAAAATAAACGTCAATTACATTAAAACATCTTGAGTCTTCAGATGCCAGTCTCCTATTCGCCCACCATGTGCCCGCTCAAGCTAGCTGTCTCATTCTACTCACCTGCGTGCATACTAAAAGTCAGCTACGCTGAGTGAGTTCTAGTTAATCGGACGCCATACAATACATACACATACATACATATCCGAAGATACATATCCATACTTAACTAGTTACCCTTCTGTTCTACATACATACTTACTACCATACATACATACATATCTACAATCACTAACCTCAGTCTACCGAGAGTACATTCATAGTCCGCCGTCTATACCTGTACTCAAAGTCGTGAACACGTAAAAGGTCCGCAGTCCTTACCTATGTTCACCGTTTAGGGTACGTGCAAGGTCCGCAGTCCTTCCCTATACCATCCTACATCCACAACACGTACAAGGTCCACAGTCCTTCCCTATGTTGCAACCTAATTCATAGCACGTACGAGGTCCGCAGTCCTCCCCTATGCTACCACAACACAAATACAGCACGTATAAGGTCCACAGTCCTTTCCTATGCTGATGCCTATCTGAAGTACGTATAAGGTCCACAGTCCTTAACTACGTTCTCATCTATCATCTATAACACGTATAAGGCCCACCGTCCCTATCTACGTTTACATCTATCATCTACATTACGTATAAGGCCCGCAGTCCTTAACTACGCCATCACCAGCCGAGTCTATGTCCGACAGAAGCTAGAGGGATTTGCCATCCTAACTTACTATGTCGAACGTAGAACTCACATACCATTCGTGTACCTGTATACACATACTTCACATATACAATAATTACATTATAGCAT
The DNA here is from genome assembly GCF_021521415.1 of Bidens hawaiensis. NCBI lineage: Eukaryota > Viridiplantae > Streptophyta > Magnoliopsida > Asterales > Asteraceae > Bidens > Bidens hawaiensis. The sequence goes on from NW_027491668.1 coordinate 217,987, forward strand.
AAGAACACTCTAGGCGTTCTTTACATCATTCATTTAACAACCATACCCCTTGTCGATACGTGCAATATCCGAAGATCGTTCACGCCCCGACAAGTATTCATTTGTAATGTTCATACATCTTCGATATATAATATTCGTACCTTTATTTTTAACCTGACAGTACGCGCAATATCCGAAGATCGTTCGCATACCAACAAGCAATCATTCATATCCATCACATATATCACATATGGCATACACTTATCACTTAGGATAAATGTATTAACAAACACATCGAGTATGCACACAGCCCCGAAAACATAACAAGGAATGGGGCTAGAAACTCACCTGAATTCTGTTACCCCCTCCGTTAATAGTTATTCCCTTCTTGAGCTGTGCACGGCTAACTGTATAATATTTACACGTATCAATTAACTACTACTCATGTTGTATTTCTATCTTTATATGACCCACAACGAACGGGGGTCCGGGGACAGCGCCCCTGGCAGCGGGGTCTAGGGGCGGCAGCCCCTAGCAGGGTCCAAGGGGCAGAGCCCCTGGCTGGGGTCGAGCTGCCAGGTCAGCTTGGAAAAATTTTATTTACATTAACTGTCTTAACACATTTTCCATTAGGTTTTTAATTTATTTTCTAATCGAACTTGACTTTAGGCGAAGTTAAGCCTTAGGCGAACTTAGCTTTAGGCGAAGTTAAACCTTATGCGAAATTAGCTTTAGGCGAAGTTAAACCTTAGGCGAACTTAGCTTTAGGCGAAGTTAAACCTTAGGCGAACTTAGCTTTAGGCGAAGTTATCAGTTAGGCGAACTTGGCCGTAGGCGAAGTTATGCTTTGAAGGCGAAGTTAAGCTTTGAAGGCGAAGTTAAGCTTTGAAGGCGAAGTTAAGCTTTTGCAGGCGAAGTTACCCAGTTCGCAGGCGAAGTTGCCCAGTTCGCTACGGGTTTGGTTTTTATCACGCATTTTGGCGATTTTAATACCCTTGTTATGGTTCGGCATCACCCCCTAACGTTCCCTAACCATTTCGTTCGTATATATATCTCGTATATACTATAAAGCTTGGATCTTTAAGCTTAAGGATATTCAATAAAACATAAACTTTAAAGGTCAAGATCATACTTTTTGTGCTCGTTTGGATCTCGTTTAACTTGTTTAATCACAACTAATCGTTTACTCTCTCTCGGATCTTGCTCGTTTCTCTCCCTCGGCCGCCGGCCATATATGGCGGTGTGTGGTGTGTGTGTGTTTTGGAGTGTGTAGAGATTATGATGGAAATGAAATGAGGGTTTAGGGTTTTAGGTTGGTTTAGGGGATATTTATATCCCTTAAAGCCCATGGACCTAGAGCCCATTCTTATTTAACCCATCTCAATTAATCTAAATCCATGATCCGTTCTTTACTCGATATTAATTAATTAATAACGCGAAATCACTAAACATAACTTTCTTTATTCAACATTATAAATTTTAGGATGTTACATGGTTCTTCTTAATTAGATAAATCATGAAAAAGCAAGATACAATTTTTTCTTTTTTCAAAAAAAAATGATGATGAACAAACGAGTAAATCTTCTTCTGAGGTACTCGCCCTCCTCTCGGCTCTCGTATTATTATCATATTATGGATATTTTAGGTCTTGTTTTTTTTTTAATTGTAAGAGCAATCGTTTTGAATGAATGAAAAAAAAAATAGATATATAGATGTCATATTGTTTGATCTGACCCGACCCAAACCACCGACACGAACCAAATCGCCGACCCGAAAATTTTTGGGTCTATGACTTCGGTCACCGCCATGACAAAGCCCAAGCTTCGCCACTGCCAATCATATTGATTACATATTTTCTAAGATGGATGTAAGTTTCTTAATCTAACTTTACTAATAAAAGAAAATAGTAAGGATGATGTGACAATCTCACATTCATTCTTTGTCTAATCTCTCTTCTCACCTCATTCTACTTATCCATTATCCATGGGTTATGGGCAAAATCATTTTGTTAAATGGGTTATAATTTCCTTTCTAATCTTTCATCTAATTCATATCTATCTATGGCGGTTATGGGTCAAAATAATTTTAGCAAAATGGTTATAATTTTCTTTTTAATTTTCTAATTCCTCATCTTATTTATCCTACATATTCATGGGTCATAGTTTAAAACAATTTTGATAAATGAGTTATAATTTCCCTTCTAATTTTTTAATCTCTCATCTCATTCATTATAGTTATTCATGGGTAATGAGTCAAAACAATTTTAACAAATGTTGTATATTGTTGTAAACTTGTAATGATTCATCTCATTCTAATTTCTAAATTTAAGATTATAGACTTTTTACTATTTGCAGGTTATATTTTATTTTCTTCCTACCTTTAATTTTGTTCATTTCTTTTAAAAAAACGTATCTTATTTATTTTTATTATTTTAACAAATTTCATGTAATAAACAGGGTTCAAAAGCTACTTATACATAATAAAATAAAATACCAATCATATTGATTTCATATTATTATTTTAAAAATAAGAAGAATGTATGATGTACGATCACATGAATTGGCCTGCTATATATAAACAAAAAGATCGACAAACACGAATGACACAATGCTATACAATTAAATTACTATGTACAGTGTACTATCTACCAAATTTGTGATTCACATGGTCTATTGCTCTACAATATATGGTAAATGATCACATGAAAAACCTTTTATACTTCTATTGTTAAATTAAAAATTATTATTAGATACGTAAATTCATAGATGCGTGTCTACTTTTAGTCTTTTACTCAGTGTAAAAAAAACTTTAATTAATGAACATGAAAGTTCTTTTCTACGTGAATTACTTTCTATGATTTATTCACGAATCAACATTGAGGGTCACCTTTGCGTAACTATACACTTTTGGTGTTAAATATGTTAATATAAACTACATAATATATTTATTTAATATAATGATTAGAGTTAAAGCTAACTGAATATATACGTTATCTTTTAGGGCTTATGTTATCTTGATTATATATCACTAGATTTTATCCCCGTATTACGGGGGTTGTTGTACGTCATTTGTTTTTAATATTTATATATGTATATTTGGATTTTAATTTTATTTATTGTAAGAAAGTTAATAATTAATATACTTGAAGTTTGATGATAAAATGGTTTCACAAATAAATGATATGTTATAATCCGGTTTAAAAGTTATCTGGGTTTGGTGATACCCATTACCCGTTTATTATAAAATTGTTTCTTAATTATAAATAATATCTTTTTAAAAATAAAATAGGATATTATTTTTTAGTATATTTCTATTTTATAGGATTTTCATATCAAATATTTGATAAGATTATTTTTTAATATAATAAGATGTTATAACCCGTTTAAGAGCTATCTAGGTTTGGTGAGACCTTTACACGTGAATTCGGGTCAAATGCGTAAGAAGCCTTCATTTACAAATAAAGTAATCTGATGGCTTGAGAGAATGGTTGTTTTTACATTTTTTGATTTTTAATATTTATTTTTTTGGATTTTGATTTTTTTTTATTGTAAGAAAGTTAATAATATACTTAGGGTTTGATGATGAAAGGGTTTCATAAATAAATGATATGTTATAACCCGTTTAAAAGCTATCTGGATTTGGTGACCCATGACCCGCTTATGTTTTTTACTATAAAATTGTTTATTAATTATAATTAATATCTTTTTCTTTTTAAATTGGATATTAAATTTTAATATATCCCTATTTTATAGGATTTTCATATCAAATAATTGGTAAGATTAATTTTTAATTTAATAAGATGTTATAACCCGTTTAAAAACTATCTGGTTTTGGTAAGACCCATACCATGAATTTGGGTTAAATCAATCAGAGACCTCCATTTAAAAATCAAGAAATCTGGTGGCTTCCATAAAAGGGGTGAACGACCACATCGCGACACATAGGATTTTTGGGTTTTCGTTTATTTATATTATAGATTTTTCATTGATTTCTTTGTCACTTCTAAAACTCGGGCACAACAAATACATCGTCTTTTTCATTGCTTGATGAGAAATCAAACCGAGGGTATATTGGGCAAAGAAGTGATAAAGCTAAAGTACACGTATATAATATGCAGGATTCATAATTGAAAGGACGAAGAAGTGATAAAGCTAAATTAAACATAACTATGCATTTATACTTTTTTGAAAAAGTTCACCCATGCAAGTTAACGCCCATCAAGATTTCAGGTCAAAATTGAACATTTAGAAAATTGAAGGACTTAATTGCAATTAAGCTTGAATTCAAGTCAATTTTGAAACTTTAAAAGTTGAGGGATCAAAAAGTCATTAAGCCACAGTCAAGGGGTAAATTGTAATTCTGGAAAAGTTGTCCCGGCGGATCGTTGGCCTTTTTACGACATTCTGCTATCTAATGGATTGGGCGAAGGACCGGTGGCGTCTTCCCTGACGATCCACTACATGTTTGTTAACTCGCTTAAGCAATCAACGATGTACTGACACAGCGAATGACAATTCATCGACGTGTGACATATGTCGATGACCCATCACCACGACAAGCCTCTGGCAGGCATGGCAGCACCGCCTACAATTTCGTAGGCAGCTGGAAAAACGATGAATCTGACACGAGTTGACGTGTGTACTATGATTCGACAACAATACACCCTAATGGACCTCTAAAAAGTTCCCATCGATCCTATGAGATGCCAATGGACCGCCAAGAAACTTCCCAACGGTCGCCAATTATTGACGAATTCAACTATAAATAGGGGTTCCGGTTGTACGTAATGGCTCATCTCAGCCAAACGTACTAAGTCGTTTTGTGTTCACCTGAGCCTCTGCAGCTGCATTCTCATGCCTCGAAGTATGTGCTATAACCCCGAGTCCCCCGACATGCTATGTCACAAAGCTGACATTGTGTTGTCTCGCAAATTCCTGATCCTTGTAAGGCGTGCCAAATACCTGATGTCTTTGACGTTGTGTAATCTAAAGCTCTTCCCGATCATCAAAACCATATGCCGATCATTAAGCTAGTTAAGGCAGCGGTTAATACATTAGTGAATTCATTAAGGTGCATTTTTAAGAGATAAAATGTCTGCTGTCTGAAGACCATATTTGCAGACCTCTGTAGAAGAAGAGGTGGACCAAAGGTCTGCAGTCTGTAATAAAACGACTATTTGTTTTTTAACTTTTGCAGACTGCTAAAATAAAATGAAATTTAAATAATCCAATTTTTTAAACTAAAAAGAGTTTTTTAACATTGAAATTTAAATATAATTATACAAACTGAAATAATATTCATTAAACCACGACAACATTTTTTTAAATCATTCATTTTGTACTTTACATTAACTTCTCAAAAATTTCATCTCGTAACCAAGTCATATATTTCCGATCCGCTGTGGTACCATGTGCTTCAACCTCGTCTTCATCAGCATCAACGTGCACGTGACTATTTCGTACGACACATTGGGTTGATCGTATTATGTAAATAACTCATCGCTCAAACTCTCTTTCATTATAAAATTATGTAGTGCGAAACATGCAATGGTAATGTTCCTTTGTGTAACCAACGGGGGTGTCATCCTCTTCAATATAAGGAATCGTGCTTTCAATACACCAAAAGCACGCTCAATGACTTTCCTAAGTTTTGCATGTGCATGGTTTAATTTTTCTTTTGGTCAATGCATGTCTCCAAAAAAAATCTTAAAGCGAATACCTCACATTACGATATGGAGCCATCAAACCTCGTGTGTATGCATACGCGACATCACAAAGATAATATTTATGTGTAAAGATATACAATTATATAGAATATTAAACTAAGATAGAAATATTTAACAAACCATAAACCTGTATGTTGTGGAAATGGGAATGGTGCACGTGGATATGATAATGCCTCTAATAATATTCCAGAATCATGTGTTACCCCTTCCCAGCCGGCCACAATGAACGTAAAAATCATGTTGAAGTCACAAATTGCTAATACGTTTTGATAATAGTCACCTTCCCCTTCTTCTATATAATATTATTTCTTAGTAGGGACAACGACATGTATCAAAGTTTCATCTAGTGCACCAATTGCTCCTTTAAAACCTGTTGTAGTCTCTTGTTATGTCCCGAAATGTTTGAATTTGGATTGAAAGAAGTTGGTACTATCATATCTTTGGCGAAAAACATCATTTTATTCAATACTTTAAAAAAATATGAATTGTTTGCTTTGAGTGTTGAAATATGCACTTGATAACCACGCAACGTTGATTATGACCGATTATCATAGAAAACATAGCCATCTTCTCCTCAACCGATACATGTTTACAATTTTTTAACGAATAGTTTATTACAAAATGTGCACATAGTCGAACAAAGGATTCACAAGACATACGTAGAATTTCAATGCATCGCTTGGTATTTCCTTGCAATAACTCTAACGTGTATTTATGTCCCGTCATATTCGAATCATTGTCTCGCATTCGTTTCAAACCTATTCTTAAAAAACTGGATATACAAGTACATAAGAATTACGAAAAGTAAATTCTTATCATAATCCATATCCTGTGTTAATAAAACATAAACAGCCATTAAACATAAACAACAAAACAACCATGTAATGTTTTTAACATAGCAAAAAAAAAACATGCAATGTTTTCAACATAACCGAAGGTAGATAATGCTTTCAACATAACCAAAAGTAGATAATGCTTTTAACATAGGAAAAAAAACCATGTTCGTCACTACTTTATTAGTCCTAAACTTGTAGTCGTCATCACGATCCACCCTCTTAATACGTTAGGAATAGCTAGCAATGCCGTCCATGCCTCTTTCATGTCTGAGGACACTCAAAAGAATATGAAAAACAACTAAGAATAAAGGATCTACCGGCTCTAACCCAACCAACTCTAACTTCTCAGAACATTCAAGAACTGTTGGCCTTCTTTGTATAACAAACTAAAATATAAGCAAAGGAAGGTGGGTTTATCCGGCATTGGAGAAATACCAAAATGGCTTGTCCCACATCGCTAGAAAGAAAAACTTGTAAGCTCCTTACAAGGAAGAGGGCCCATATGATAATATTCTTGCATGACAAGACACCTTCAGTGGTGTTATCGAGGGTGCAAAGCACCCGACAACCATGGGCTCAAGCAAAGCGCGACGGTCGCAATGTGGCGCTTCGATAACGCACTTTTCACGCTCGCATCATCGCGATCCGCCTTAGTATTTTTTGTGGTCACGCTACGCGATTGATATAACGTTTAATATACATTAATCCCGTGTACATTTTATTTATTATTTTATTAGTTTTGTTCGGTTTCTCGTAAGATTTGTATACAACTAACATATTTTTATATTTTGGGTTTTAATTGTGGTGAAAAGAGGACGAAAAAGGAGCAAAAACAAGCCGAACCGGAGAACCGAACCATCAGGAAACGAACCGGACCAGACCAGGAAGAAAACCGGACCGGCTAGGCCGCCCCCCACCCCACCCCCCCCCCCCCCGCCCTTCATGCCGGAGTGTCGCGCGATCGGGGAGGGCAAGCCCGCAGTGCGGCGCGGCAGCCCATATGTCAAAATGTTCCATATTTTTACACCGACTTTCGTATTTTTAGCCTCCTGTTGCCTGTTTAAAGACCCCTAAACTCACCCTTAAAGATACCCTAAAGTTCCATCCGAATTTGGTGAGTTCCGAGGTGTCCGAGTTCAGCTTTTGGTAGATTTTGAGTTGAAGAATCATCCGGTGTTGCGCGTATTAGTTGAAGACAAAGAACACGGGTTTTATCCTTTATTTCTTTCGTCTTTGTTTATTTACCGTCATGAATTCTTTATTGTTTGTTTTGTTTAAACCTAAGATGTTAGGCTAAATTGCATGAACTATCTAGGCTTATGATGAATCTACTTTGATATTTTGATTTGACTTTGGGATTTATTTACGTTGTGCTTTTTATGATTTAGTAAATGATTTATTTATAATTAATTGATGCATATGGATACTTAGAATTGTTTGATGAGTTTTATTCCACAGCTTTTCTTAATTATTGTTTGTCATATGATAGAATTGCTATTAGGTCAATTACTTTGTGTTCTTGATTATTTTATGATTGATGTCATGATAAGGTCATAGGAATAATATTGTCGAATAAACCTAAGTGTGCTGCTAACCTAAAATCTGTAAAGTGCTAGGTTATTGATAAGTCTTTACTATTTAATCTTGCTAGATTTAGTTCTTCGTAGGAGTCCGTCTAGGGTTGATTATTTATTATTGTTTATCAAATCAATTAAATATAGTAAATTGCCTTTGATTTCCGCACTGTAAGGTAGGATTTCGTATAAAGGAACTAAATTATAATTAATTAGGTGACCGTAAGGGAACTTGATTTTCAATACTGGTGTGCGTTAAAACTTGTTAGAAATCCGTAGGCGTCTCTTGAGAAGGGTCAGGGGTCCTGTTCGGGTTTTCTTTTAAGTGTCTACTTTACGATCACAGTCCATAACTAAATATTTTCCCGGGTTAACTCATTACTGAAATTTAAGGGATTCTAGCCTAAGTAGTTTTCTCATCATCATCTTATTTTCATAATAAACTTTGTTTTCGTTTAAATTACTTGCTTTCTTAATTAATTTTTAATTATAGTCTTAAATTAGTATTTTAAATAAAAACCCCCCAAACAAATATAAATTAATAAGTCGTGTTTTGTAGTTGAGTCTAATTAGCTAATAAACGTAATTTAAAGAGTCTCGTGGGTTCGATATCCGGACTTACTTAGCTTTACTAGAGTCGATCGGTTCACTTGCCGATTAGTATTTTAGTCGAGTTTTAAAGAGTCTAGAGTATTACTTAGTGTTTATTTTTAGTTAATTTAGTTAATAATTATTAAACTACTTCAAGCACATCAACGATGGAAAAACAAATAGCTCGCCACGATGCGCGAAGCCTTGTAATTATACTAAAACTTTTTGTGGTCATCGTACTACGCGACGGGTTCTTAGTTGACCCATCACAATACGCAACGTGGTTGCTACGCAGACGTGGCATGTTGCCTGCCATGTTGCACTCCATTTGGCATAGCTAGGGCTGACTCGGCAAGCCTATAAGGCCATTGCGCTACGCGATGACTCTTATTTGATGCCGTCATGAACGAGACCTACTCAAAAATCAACTATAAAAGAGGAGTGATCCAAGCTTTCATTTCTCGTCCAAAACCTTAACTACTCTCTCTCACTTTCTCGTAAAAGATATTAGTATAATACCTCGAACAGTCGTCAAGATACCCTAATCCGATCGATATGAGCTTTAGTACACGAATCCAATCTCTATCTGAACTGGGTGAGACTTTTTGCCATCGTGCAAAGTTTCTTATCTTGGTTTTATCGTTATGATTATGGTTTATTCTAACACACACACACACACACTACATTGTGTTAAACTCGGTGCTTAATTACCAGTAAGCTCATAAACAGTAAACTTTCAATATGAGACATTCGAGTTTTTGTATAACTCACATTTGCAACTGGTTTTTCAAACCTATCATCAAGATTCTTAAACTTATTAAACTCATGACAGATAGTCCAAATTTTTTCAAAAAAAAAAAATCAAAATATTTTTATTACATTACAGTGATTAAGTCTCTGTAAACTTACGGGATTGTTACTGTTGGTATTGTGAGGTTTTATGTACATGTCTTACCTTAATTGATTATTACACATTACTTATTAGAAAAGTGTTAAGACAATAAGTAATATGACCACAATCATAGATACGGTCGAGTGACAAGTATCTTTTAGTCATTTGTAAGCAGGTAGGTGTAAAAACATCTTAATGCTGTAATTGTAAAAATGTGCCATTTATAAATAAATATACTCATAAGTATTTCCTGCTGACCAAATATTTTAAGCATGTTTTATGTGACTTGTTAAAGACATAGGAATGAAAGCTTGATGTAACATCTCAGATTTTTCGTATTTGTGTTCGTTTAAGTTTAAACCGATTCGGGAATGTAATTCGGATCTTTTGAAATATTTAAAACTTGTATTTATTGTTATTTAACTTGGTTTAACTTATTATATAATTTCATAATTTTCAATTATGCCAAGTAGCCCTTAGAAACCTTTAAAATCGCTTAAAACGGCTAACAATCGCGTTTATGAAAGTACAGGGACTAATTTTGCCAAATCTTTCATACTTTTGACTAAATTAACGAAACTTAAACTCTAAGAAATGTTATTGCAGATCCCAAATTCATTTTATTATTGTCCAAGCCAAATTTTGTTACTTATTATACTCGATTTTCTCATTAATAGCTTTTTCGTTTCCTAATCGGGTGAATTACTTCATAAACAAGTTATAACCCATAATACTTAATCAAAACACATCTTTAAACCCTAAAAACTACTGATTTCCAGCCACCCTCTCAAAACCCACGAAATCCCTCTCATCTTTCATCATCTTCTTCAATCAAGTTCGTGTTGCTACATTGACTTTCAAGTTCAAGAACTCTTTGACCACGGTTTTCTCATCCTACTATTTGTCTTCAGGGTAAGTTGTCTTCTTCAATATTATAGATTTTTATATGTAGAACAAAAGCCCCAATCAATTTTACCGATTAGGGAGTCTCGGTTGTCAATTGGACTCTGATCCGTTCATGGGCAAATCTGTCAACAAAGTTGACCAATCAATTTCTCACACTTCTGGTTGGAACCAAATTTCGATCCAGAAAACTTTTATTTTTGTTTCGAGATTTTAAGGCTACTGACCAAAAACCCGACTTCCAACTCACTGTTTAGATTCTGGTCAGTACAAGCTCGCTTAAACGCTAAATATCTCATAACCGGAGTTCTAGACATCCCTTTGGATCGATTCCAGCGGATATATTCTCGGTTTTAATCATAGTTTATTATCTCTAAGTTTTAGGTCTGTTAGGTTTATCCCAGTCAGCATGTTAAAGGACGGTTCGCTCGTTTAATTTTGTTTTTATTCAATTTCTCGCACACTCGCCTAAGAAATAAGGTGAGATATCATTCCCCTTTTAGTTTACTATTTTCAAATTTTTTGGGGACATATGCTTATCTAATTCATATTTTATTATATATATATACACAAACTCGCAAACGTAAATATTGTGTGTATTTCAATTAAATGTTAATTGCTACTTGTTTAATTGTTTATTTTATCGCATTCGGAGAGGCCCATCATAATATATCACAGTAAATATGATCATATGTCGTCTAGTAGCCAAAGTCCATTCGCATAGCGATGGTCAACCGACAATCACATTTATATGCTAGTCTTAGTAGCCAAAGCCCGTTCGCATGGCGATGGTCAACCGACAATCACATTTGTATGCTAGTCATAGTAGCCAATGCCCAATTCGCAAGGCAACGGTCAACTAACACATTATTTGCTCATGGTTTGATTGATTATTACTCACATTATTTTGTTTACGTATTTATCATTTATTATATATATTATTATTATTTTTAGTGTCAAAACTGGTGATTATCTCACTTAGCATGTGTTGTTGACAAATCTCTGTTTATTTTGTACGCATATGCAGGTTATCAGTTAAATTGAAGTTAAGGTGAAGAACACGTAGAAAGACCTTAGACAATAAATCAAGAAATATTTTCATAATTATTTTGTTACGGGTTATTTATTTGTTTTGGGTTATATTTGTCGTGTTCGGAAACTTGTGCACTTGAATTAATATTTGAAATAAATAAATTAATAGATATTGTCATATTTTATATATTATGATAATACCTTGTGAGCTGTGAACCACGATTCGCACCTCGGTATTTCTGCCTTAGGTTGGGTGTGACACTTGCGGGGCTTTTATCTTAAATAAATGACTTGTCATCAAAATAAAGAAATATGTTCTGTAAATTAGTGTTTATCCCTATAAAACTTATGTTTGTATAAATGTGGGTTTTATCCCCTATTTGTGAAATAAAAATCACGGTGATTTTACACTTTAATAATTTTTTCTAACTACAGTCCTGATAAATTATTCCGCTGTCAAATATTTTAATAAACTCCAATACCACCGCTCATGTTCACAACTCCCCTCCCAAGGTATACGGTCGGAACTTGTGACACTTTGCCTTTAATCAAATGTTGTAGAGCCTTTTGCATATGAAGTGCTAAATCACCAGCATTAATAGATTATGATTTTGAGGTTTTTTCCCTTTTGTTTGGATTAGTCTCGGGGTATGCTTAGGACTAGGCTCGGAAGTAGGCTAAGGAATAGCCTCAGAGGTCTGATGAGAAGTGCCGGCATCATCTTTTGTGTCATGAAAAACGGTCCATAATCATAAGTGGTTGGACTTGATGACAAGAAGATGATCCAACCACTGATGTTGTTTGGGTTAAGGTCCATTTGCAATTTCCAGTAGTAGTATTACCGTCAAAAAATTATGCACAAAGTTTTGGAAAAGGCAACGAAACTGTTTTCGATGGATACGGCCTTCGGATGCCCCTAAACCCAAAGTAAAAAAAATAAATGGTATGAGGTTTGTTTATAGGTAAATGCTAAAAAAAATTATATATATGTCATTACATACCTTCTTAAATTCTTCCTATTCCTCGTTCGTTTAAGGTAAAAGTATTTGTTTGAGCATTATATATGTTGCCAGTTTTATTTTTCAAATACACTCATCCTACATATATGGATTTAATATTATCATAGGCGTTTTTCATTTGTTTTTTTAGTCAAATCCAAGTGAAACTTTTCATTAAGGACTCTTCTTAACTTATTTCATGTGTCTTTGTGCAAACTCTATCCTTTTTTACCCAAAGTATTTATCTCTTCAATGTAAGTCTCTAACAAGCGTTTTAGATGCTCCATTTTTGTTTCTCTTCGGTTTCTATTAAACATCAAACAAGCAACAACAGAAAATCCACAAATCAATAGAGAATATTCATATCAATTGCGCATATTCAAACAAGTTACAAATCATTCTTTGGATTGAAATATACGAAGCAAGAAGCAAAACAAAATCAACAAATGCTCACATTGACCATCACCTCATTTGGCATCAGAATTTACAAAACTAATAGGTAATATCCCTAATTCATATATAGATGAAACATGATTTTCCTGCTTCATAAAGGCATACACATATGCCTAATTTATAAAGTAAACTCTCATAAAATTACGAATTTATCACCACTAACGTTGACCGATTCCATCACATAGTACTTATTAAAGTAAATTCCAACGCATTTAAAACAAAAGGAAAATTGGAAATAAATAATCCCGTCTTTTGTGTATTGGCCCGATAATAATCTCATATTTAAAAAATCATTAGCAATGGTCACACCTTTTAACTTGTCTCACTGGTCCTCTGTTAAAAAATACTTAACGTTGTTATGTTTTTTCCCTAGTTTCAAACGATGTTCTAGGGCTTTTGATCGGAAGAACGATATGAGTTGACTGATGTAAACTTATTTCGAAACGATGATTCAAATGGCTTGATTTTTGTTAATTGGAAATTCAAGCACCCGAATTGAAATATTGTTTCGTCGTTTGGATCACCCTTTCGAGATAAGTTTTACATCGGTCGACTCGTATCGTTCTTCCGATCAAAATCCCTAAAACATCGGTTTGAAACTAGGGAAAAAACATAACGACGTTAAGTATTTTTTAACGGAGGACTAGTGAGACAAAAATAGTTAAAATATAGAACCATTGCTAGTGATTTTTAAAGGTGGGATTATTATCAGCCAATATACAAAAGGTGAGATTGTTTATTTCCAATTTTCCAAAACAAAATAACTATAGACATAATTATCTGATATAAGTAGCAAATCCTTCAAATTAGTTAAACGACTAATCTCTTGTGTGAATAATTAACAACATTTAAAGTGTTCTAATTTTGAAAGGAAATTAAACCTGTTACGGTCACAAATGAGGCGGTGGCAGAGAGCAGCGGCGACGGCCGGTGGAGGAGGATGGGTGGTGGCTAGGGTTGAGAGTTGTGAAGGAGAAAGAACGATGATTTATTTTATGAGGTCAGGAGAAGTAAAAAAGAGGTTGGTCCACATCTGCACCAAGAAAAGCCCACACATATGTTTTTTAATGAAACGTCTGTAAGAAAAAAATATTCAGCAAAAGCTCATGTCTGCAGGGTGCAGACAAAAGAGCTCCCGCGAAGCATTTTTCATAAAACAAACATCACCTAAGTCTAGTTAAACCCTATTCTAGGGTATGGTCAAACCTAAATGTTTACGAATGGTTTTAATTCAAAGATTTTGATGAAACAATGTTTCTTTATCAGGAACAAACGTCCTTTCAGAAGAGAAAGTTTACTAAAATTGTTTTAAAACTACAAATAGAAATTTATGCATACCTCAGAAAATATAGATTCCAGAACCAAGTTCACAAACAGATCAGAACGGTGAATACGTTTAATCTCTCTATTTCGTTAATAGGTTTAACTTTAAACTTTTCATACCGGGAATGCGTTTCCCGATACACAGAAACATTTTTTATAAGAGTCAGAAAACATTTTTTTTGGCATATATGATAGTTTAAAACAACAAATTATTTTGACTATACTCCTTTAATGTAAAGCTTACGTTTCTTAATCACGAAGAAACGATATTTTAACTATAACCTCTGCTTATGAAAAGTTATATTATGCTTAAGTGTGATCAAGGTATGGTCATACCCCGACTATGGTCTAAGTCATTATATTAATAATAAAAACAATACTTAAGCGAAACCTCTACCTTACACAAATATTTGGAGTTAGACGCCTAAGACTGATCGAGTAGTACTTCTACTTTATATCGCGTTCTAAAGCTCAAACCGTCTAACTTTGGAGCTTGACACGTACTTCGAGACTCTGCGCTCTTCCCAATACAAAGTATGTGTGAGTAATGTGTGTTTTGGTGTGAAGAGGGGAGATGACGTTCACCCCCCTTATATAGGAAATTTTTGGAGTCCGCCGTGTATTGCGATGGCCTGTTTAAGGGGCCGACGCGTAGCATGATGACTCAACATTTGTGACGGCCGCCACATGGCCTGCCACGCATACCACGTGGTAGGACACGTGTCTCCGGTTACTTAACTGGGTTATCGCGTATCGCAATGACACAGGGGTTGTGATTGTCACGTGTCTCCGGTTACTTAACCGGGTTATCACGTATCGCAATGACACAGGGGTTGTGACTGTCGCGTAGCGTGACACCGTCCAAATATCGGGTTTTGTGAGGCTTTGTCGCGTATCGCAATGGGCTTGTCTCTTGCCCACGTAGCGCGATGGATCTTAAAACTTAAATTTTCATTTTTAGTCCTTCAAATTTCCAAAAATACTAAGGCGGCTCTTAAGTGGCTCGCGGTGATGTAAGTGTGCGAAGTGCAAAATACGCCATCAAAGCACCACATTGCGCTCATCGTCCGGGCTCGTGCACATTGGGGTACTTCACACCCTTTTTAAGACCACTGGATGCATCTTGGCATATAAAAATATTACTATGTGAATTATTTTCCTTATAAGGAACTCATAAGTTTTTTCTTCTTCCCATGATGGACAAATTCCATTTTCTTATTTATACCCATGTGAGATAATTCCACTTTTTTTCTTTTTCCCGTGTGGGATAAACTCACTTTTATTATTATTTTTTTTTTCATTACATATTTTGGGAACTTTTATGATCCCTCGTCTTTTAATAAATTGTCAAATTTGAACCAAAATTTTGGGATGTTACACAGTACAGTTCTAATTCGATACCAGTAATGCAAAAACACCTAAAATTACTTAAGCCGTCTTATAATGAAACCTAAAATCATAAAAATGAATATCGACACTTGTAGCGATGTTATTCGGTCAGTAATGAACGCATTTTATACTTTATTAGAGAAAAAGAAAAAAAATAAAGAAATATTATCGAAACCAAAAAACACAAAATATAATACAACAATGGTAACAATGTGATTTGTTTGGTATCAGCTCGTTTTGATGCGATATCGATACTGGGTCTAGTTTATGATACCAAAAAGCATAGGCTGCATAGACCGACCATGTGCAATCGCTATTAGCACCCTTGATACGATATCGATAGCGCGTCTAGTTAATGATACCAAAAAGCATAGGCTGCGTGGACCGATAATGTGCGATTGCTATTAGCACCCTTGATACGATATCTATACCGATACAACAGTTATTAAGTAACTTACATAAAAAAAATTAAAAAAAAAAAGAAGAAGAAACAAACTTGACTTCAAATTAAGGGAAAATTCCCAAAAATAAGCATTTATGGAAACAAATTTCCAGTTTTTGGTACTATTTGTAAAAAAAATACAGAAATATATATTATAAATTAGTCGTGATGAGTAGTTAGTAGAACCAATTAAAACTTGTTGCGTGTCCTTAAACTAACTGTAACGAGCACGTTCATTAATCATTTACTAGTCACGACTAAATAAGTTTCATGCCTCGTAATCAACGCCCATGATTAATTTATAAGTCCTTTAGTCACGACAACTAGTTTATTCGGTTTACATTCATTACACGAGTAGTTTATTAGTAGTAATCATTTACTTGTCGCGACTAGTTTAACCTTATTATCTACTCGTCGCGACTAGTTTAACCTTATTATCTACTCGTCGCGACTACACGACTTATGAATTACTCATGGGTGTTGATTACGAGGCATGGAATTTATTTAGTCGTGACGAGTAAATGATTAGTGAATGTGCTCGTTACGGTTAGTTTAAGGACACGTGGCAAGTTTTAATTGGTTCTATAAACTATTTGTTACAACTAGTTTATAATACCTATTTCTGAATTTCTTGTAAATGATACCTAAAAATTAAAATTTGTTTTTATAAATACTTATTTCAGGAATTTTTCCTCAAATTAATGACACGTTTCGCTGGTAAAAAAAATACTAAAAAAATATTACACTTTCTTTCTTGTTCAAAGATGGCCCATTCTTTCACAAGTTAGGCTCATGAAGAGAAATGATTAATTTTGTCCGTATAACAAATACCAACAAACTTCACAAAAAGTTGAATCACTTTTCCCGATTATTGGCTTTATTTAGACAAAACATAATACACCAAATTTGGTTATTTTTTATATACAAAAAGACTGAAATTAATTCGTTCCCAAAATAATATATATATATATATATATATATATATATAAATAAATAACAGTTTATATTTCCTTTTTTTATTTCTTAAAAGAAAACAAAATATGTATACCATTTTTTTTTTTGGTTATATTTCATATTTAGTTATATTTTATAAGAAAAATGAAGGAAAAAAATGTGTAAGTTTCAATGAGCGGGTTATATTTTAGTTATATTTTTACTTGGGGCTGGCTTCAATTATTTTTTAGTTAAGACTATTGTCGGTCAATATTTTATAGATTTGATTATTTAAATTCAATAAACCATTTTGTATACGAATCTACTAAAATGAGGCATTAATAGACAACGGTTAAGAGGACATGAAATTTTTTTTTAAAAAATAGGCTATATGTTTCAGATAAACAGATATATGGTTCGAATAATAGGATGAGGTATCATCTAATTTCATACTCAATTACTCATCCCATACCCGTGAAGTCTTTTTAATCCTAATCCTATACCTGTCGAGTCCGGATATACCTACCCAATATGTTTTGGTTTTCGGGTATACTCGTCAGGCTCGGAATATCTTAATATTCCTACTTTGAAGTCATGGTATCTAGTTAGTTACATAGTAATCATGTGAGATTACGTTACATAATTAATTTGCGGTATCTTTATCATCTTTATCCGTAGATAAATCTTGTCCTTGTCTAAGGACTATGCAGAAAGGTACTCAAAAGAAAACAAAAAGTATTTACTTATGTAAAAGGTACTGATGTTTGGAAAAAGAAAAAGAGAAAAAATCAAACAATAAGATATATGATAATAAAAAATTTGTAGTTCGTCTATTACTCTAGGTTTATAAATTTATTGTTTAAAAATAAATGTATATTAAGAAAAGTTTTTATATAGCTTTTATAAGTATCTTATCATTTTTCTCCTATTTTATTTTAAGTTATTTAGACCACTTCCATTAGCAAACCATTAGTGGTTTGTTTCATTATTTGATAAAAAATAAAATTAAAAAATCAAACAAATAGACCATAGTTTGCACTACCAAACCAATTTGCAAAACCAATTTGCAAACTAGTGTAATGCCAGATGTCAAGATATTTATGACCTTGTTTTTAATTTCTTTTTTCTTTTTCTTTCACCCTAATTAGTTTTACTATAATATTAATTTTTTCAAATAACTTTTAATATTTAAGTTTTTTTTTTAAAAAATCTAAAAACACAGTTTTGTTTAGTTTTTTTATGATCATACTGATATAAATTTTATTACAAGCAGACTTTGTAAAAAATATTTTTTTTTAATATAAACCAAAAATTAAACATTACCGATTTTTTTATTTGCTTAAATACTTTTAAATTAAATATATATTGTTCTTTTAGATAAATAAATTATTTTTTTATATTTATAGTCACTTTTAATAAAAAAACAACAATTATAAATTATATTTACTTAATAAAAATAGGAAGGACTGGATTGCTAATGAATGTTGAAAGTTTGGTTAGATTGGGTTGGGTAGATGGAAGATAGAGAAATAATGCTTTAAAACCGGACGTCCGGACCGGGATTCAATCACCCGACCGGTCCGGCTCTGTGTGATTCACTCACTTCTCAAAAAACCAGACGGTCTGGATCGGTTCACCGGCCGAACGAAGAACCAGGCCGGTTGAACCGGTTTTTTAATATTTTTTCATTTAACATTTTTTTTAGAATTTTTGAGACAGAAATTGTTCGGTCGGTTCGACCGGTTGAATCGGTGAACTGGTAGCTCACCCGGTTCGGTGTCCGATCCAATTATGAAAACATTGGATATAAACTAGTTTTATATAAAAATTGGTTTGAGTTGGTTTGTGAATAGTCTTAAAAGTTAACTAGAAAGGAGGTCGTACAATGTAGCAAGGACCTCAACATTGTAATTTATAATATTATATTTGAAGAGAAAATGCGTTAACCAATTAATTAAAAACTCAGTTCAAACATAGTCATTTTTTACTTCTTATTTAGCAGTAAAAACACATTATTATGACGTTATTATTATTATTATTATTATTATATTGTATGAAAAACTTATTGGCGTTTAAAAAGATGGGAGAAACTCGCATGTGACATGAAGATTTAATTTTAAAGGACCATACCATGTGTTTAAAAATTGTAATTATTTAAATTTTAAATTTATATAAAGTTACAAATTTGTCATTTTCACATGTATTATATGTCGTATAAGTATATAGATATATGTTTCTTTTTTATTTAGGTAAAAGACAAATTAGATTTGACAAGAATATTCTCAGTCTGTCTCTTATAATAATGTGAGTGGATATTGTAAATTATATAGTATGGTTATGAGTTGAGTAGGAAAAAGAAAATGATATATGAGAAATTAAATTTGAGGTTTTACAGTTCACACAGTATAATTTTTTAAATATTTTTAGAAAGTGTTTGTGAGTAAAGCAGAGATAAAAAATAGTGATAAAGGTATAAAAATATTATTTAATTAAAAAAAGAGAATTGTAGTGATTTTTATTGTAATTATATGGATACTGATAGAGAATAGACTGAGAATACTCTAACTAAACGAAATTAAATTGATCATGAAATTACCGTTCTACCCGTTAAAAAGAAAATTTTGATCATTAAACAAGGGTTAACCAAAATATTCTTTCAAATGACCAAAATATTTAATAATTTGTAACTGAAATCTACCAGCTATGAAAACTATTAGTTTTAGGTTAAGTTATGAACTATATAGATTATTTTTTATTGATAACAATTACTTTTTAAATAGAATTGCGACATTGACCCAACCCAGAATACCTTACCTCATAAAATATGTACCGACAATCCTAACTTTGAATGTACGTTCTCCAACGATTTTATACTAAGTGAAAATTAACCCCATTAGTTTTTACGACATGAACTACTTATGTGGCAAAAACGTGCCTCTTATTGCAAATTAAGAGGGACA
This sequence comes from Bidens hawaiensis, assembly GCF_021521415.1. Taxonomy (NCBI): domain Eukaryota; kingdom Viridiplantae; phylum Streptophyta; class Magnoliopsida; order Asterales; family Asteraceae; genus Bidens; species Bidens hawaiensis. Next base: position 238,017 of record NW_027491668.1, read on the forward strand.
CTTCATACACCTGGCCTGCATTTCCAGTAAACACTCGTTTGAATCCCTTAAACAATTGGCACGATTAACTTTCAGTTATTAACTTTCAGGCTTACATTTCTAATGAACACTCGATAAGAGACATGTTTTTAGGGTTTTTTATCACATAGAAAAAACTAATGATTTTAACTTTCAGATAGTATGAGATTGTTGGGAGGAAATACATTCAAATTTAGAACTGTCTATAAATGTTTCTTAATTTGGGATTATTCACAGCCAATAAGTCAAAGTTGGGATTATCAAAATCCAATTTGCCTTTTATTTAAGTAAAAGACAAGCTAGATTTGATAACTGAGCGAACTTGAATTTGTCATGAAATAACCGTTCAAAAAGAAACTTTTGATCATGAATCAAAGGCTAACCGAAAAGATTTGTTTCAAATGACCAAAATATTTAATCATTTGTAACTGAGATCTACCGGCTATGAAAACATAAATACCGGAACATTCGATACATATTCAGTCATGAGGTCAAGTTTTTCAATAAAGAGGGGCAAAAATAAGAAGGATAAGAATAATTTGTGGCAACAAAACCCCTAAATAATAATAATAATAATAATAATAATAATAATAATAAATCATAACTCAAAATAAAATAAAATATGAAAAAAGAAAAAAAAACAAAAATGTTTTCCCTGTCGTTCGCGTTCTAAAAAAAGACACAATGTTGAGGAAAAAAGATTATTACGTATTTTTATTTATCATTATGCTTTTTGTTATTTTCATCATTGAGAGTTCTTTTTCCTTGATATTATGTTTTTTTTTAATAATCTGTTATATTACTCAAATTTGAGTTATCTTTTGCGAGCTATTGTGATTTTTTTATTTCCATTATTGTGTCTTTTTTTTTGACATTGTGCCTTTTGTTAATAAAAAGACGGGGAAAACATTTTAGTTTTTTTTTTTTTTTTACTTTGTTCGTTTTTTATTTATATTTTGAGTTATGATTTTTTTATTATTTTTCTTAAATATTTTTTTAAGATTTTTTTATATCATAAATTCTTCTTACACTTATTATTTTTACCTTCTTTTGTATTTTAAGTTATTATTTTTACCTTCTTTTGTATTTTAACTTTTTCCCAGCTATAAACTGTATACATTATTTTTTACTGATTGGGTTCAAAATTTTAAATAAAACTGTAACATTAAATGACCATAACACATATTGCATTATTTCTATAACATTTAATAACATATTTTTATGTTATCAGAACGCAAGAGTTTTAACATATTCACATGTTTACCAAATAGATAACTTATTAAATTGAGAAAACTTAAAAGAATTCCACTTTTATATATATATATATATATATAGGGGAGGGATATTTTGAGAACTATATTGAGTTTTAAGAACTTAAGAACTTAATTCTAGGCCACACATTTAATTAAATGGATTAGAATATGTGGTTGAGATTAAATCTGGCAAAAAAGTCAAAGTACGAGAGAGAATAAATATGTAAGTGGTTACACTAACTTTTACGTCCGTTACGCATGTGTAAAAAGTCAACTCGGTGCGTAAAAAATTCTGTAACTTTTTTACGTGTAACTTACATATATTATGCATGTGTAAAAAAAATTCGAAAAAAAAATCGTTACACTGAGTTCTTTCGAGTTCTTAAAACTCAAAGGGGTTCATAATTGAAATCTCCCATATATATATATATATAGATCCTTACCCTATATATATATATATAGGGTAAGGATCCTAAGAAAACCATTAGCAAATTGAGAACTTTGAGAACCATTTTGAACCACTAAAAAAATCTCTAAAAAAATATTAAAAAAATTATAAAACAAATAAAACCGAAAATTTTAAAAAAGTAAAAAAACCAAAATTCTTATATTTCATTCCGGTTTCATTAAAAAAACTGAATTTTTTTTTCTTTTTAATTCGTATTATACATATACACATATGTATACTTTCATTTAATCTTTAGTTACGTAATGCACACATATGTACATTATCATTTACCTTAAATTATACATATGTGTATAGAAAAAATATGTGTGTACATATTATACATATATGTATAATAAAAAAACCGATTATTTTTTTCTTTTTAATTCGTATTATACCTATACACATATGTATGCTTTCATTTAATCTCTAGTTATGTAATGCACACATATGTACATTATCATTTACCTTAAATTATACATATGTGTATAGAAAAAAATATGTGTGTACATATATGTACATATTATACATATATGTATATGTATAATTCAACTAAACCGAGAATTTTTGTTTTACGTTTTTTTTAGAAACCGGGATGATAAAAAAGAACTTTGGTTTTTTTATTTTTGTGTTTTTTTTGTTTTCTGATTTTTTTTATTTTTGAGTTTTTTTTTGTGGTACAAAATGGTTCTCATAGTTCTCAATTCCTAAAAATTCTCACATGATCCTGATCCTGATCCTCTCTCTCTATATATATATAAGTTACATCTACAAAAGTAAAAAAGAAAAATATGTGGATCGACTTTCGACACAGATTTAACAAAGATGCAAACATTTGTTACAACTACACAAATTATATTATTCACAACTTTAGTAAAAGTTCTTTACATCTATTTTAATTATTGATCAACGCATTTTTTTTTATATTAATTGTCACCATACCAAAATCCTAGTATGATACCGGCATCAAACCAATATGTTTTTACCTAATTTTGTCCGCTACTTTTGATACTGGTACGATATCAATTCCATCTCTACCTGTCAACCTGCAAACACAATCCATTTCACAGTTCACACCCCTAAATCTCAAATCTAAATAAAATTTAATAAGATAATAATTACAAAATCTTAAAAATCCTTACATATTTTACATAAGAAAATAATCATTAGCTTAAATTAAAATTAAATACCTTTCCAAATTTCTAAAACTTCTCCCATTAAATAAAGTGTCATTTTCCACTTTTGGAGGCTCAAAAACCAAACCCAAACCCAAACAGAATTGTACAAGTTTCCTATGCATCACACCTTGTACATTATTAATCCAGCTAAGTTTCTGTTAAATTGTAATCATATCACCGCAAAAATAACCTTTTTACAACAATATAAATTCATCCATTCGCCCTTCACTCTCCGCAACATATTCACTCTCTCTCTCTCTTGTCTACACCCACCATTATTAAAATGCTATCCGGGGTTAACAATAATCTCTGGATAGAAGACGAACAAGACAACAACAACCAAACAAACCCAATGTCTTCTTTCAAATCCATGCTTGAAATTGAAGAAGATCACCCTAACAACAATTGGTTCTTGCAACAACCTTCAAACAACTTACTGTTCCAGCCTAACAACTTATTGTTGCAGCCCGTTGTTGATTCGAGTTCTGGGTTCTCGAACCCGTTCTTTTTGCCCCAACTCGAGACGTTTGATCTCGGGTGTGGGAATGCGTTTGGGAGTGGGAATGTGGGGCTTTATGATTCAGGATTGCAAATCGGTGTTTCGAATTTGAACTCGGGTACTCAGTTTCCGAGTGACCAGTTGGTTCAGCTGTCCGGAAACGGGGGATTCTCGTTTCCGGACAACTTGTTAAACCGGTCGAAGCTGCTGAAACCGCTGGAGAATTTTGCAGCTTCGACCGGTGGACCTCCGACTTTGTTCCAAAAGCGGGCTGCTCTGAGACAAAGTCGGAGTGATGTCAACGTCAACGCCAGCGTTGGCGTTGGGGTTAACAACGTCAACGCCAGCTTTGACGTTGCTGGAGGTAGTGGTGGGGTTTTGGGTGCGGAGATGAATGACAGGAAGAGGAAGATGAGTGTTGGGAGTTGGGATGATGTGGATGATTTAAGTTTGGATGGGTCTTGTCTGAATTATGATTCAGATGAGTTTACTGTGAACACCACCACCGCCGATTTTGGTGAGGAAGCAATCAAAATAGGCGGTGGTGGGAATTCTGTTGCTACCAGCACTGTCACTGCTGCTGCTGGTGGCGGTGAGAGTGGTGGTAGCAATCAGAAAGGGAAGAAAAAGGGGGTTCCGGCGAAGAATTTAATGGCGGAAAGGCGCCGGAGGAAGAAGTTGAATGATAGGCTCTACATGCTCAGGTCTGTTGTCCCCAAAATCAGTAAGGTAAGATTTTTTTTTTTTTGGTTTAAATTTTGAATATTGATATAGATTTATTGAATGTTTAATCAATGCTTGATCAAGAATCTCATGAACTGCATTTAATGTTCATGATTACAGATGGACCGGGCTTCGATTCTAGGCGATGCAATCGAGTATCTTAAAGAGCTTCTTCAAAAGATCAATGACCTTAACCTTGAACTTGAAGCCGCCCCACCAAGCTCAGCGCTCACTCCGACCGCAGCCACTACCTCCATGGCGGCTGCAGCCGCCACCGCCAATAGCTTTTACCCTTTAACCCCAACTCCCACCGGCCTCCCTTCAAGAATCAAAGAAGAACTTTGCCCCACCACAATCTCAAGCCCAACCGGCCAGCCTGCAAGAGTAATTAACTAATTTCACTAATTACTATATTTCATAATCATGTTTCTTGAATTATGATGATACATTGTAATGAATTATTTAATATAACGCCCGGTTTGTTCGTGTTGGTTTTAGATTGAAGTTAGGCAAAGAGAGGGACGCGCGTTGAACATCCATATGTTTTGCGGTAGGAGGCCTGGTTTGTTGTTGTCAACCATGAGAGCATTTGATAGTCTTGGTCTAGACATTCAACAAGCTGTGATAAGTTGCTTCAATGGTTTCGCTCTTGATGTTTTCCGGGCCGAGGTTAAAATTTAAACGATTTTTTATTTATTTTTATGACTTGTTTTGATTCGTTTGTTGGTTTTCGGTTTTGTAGCAATGCAAAGAAGGGCAAGATGTTCATCCTGATCAGGTTAAGGCAGTGTTGTTGGAGTCTGCAGGGTACCATGGTGTGGTTTGAGTTGAGTTAAGTGCAAGTATGAAAGTGAAGTGGAATAAAGTTGTTTAGTGATTTGGGGGTTGTTTTGGTTATGTTTTATATGAATGTTCTTGTTTTCATTTGTGGGGCATGTAGTGAAATTAGGGGAATCTGTGAAATGTTTTAGAGGTTTATTGGTATTGGGAATTTGGAATGAAATATATTTTTATTTTGTTGAATTTAGTGTTTATTTGCGGTTTTGGTATATTTCTTACTTTATTGATATTTGTTATGGTTAGCGCGACACATTAGCGTTACAATGTGGCACACGACAACCTTGTCGGCTTGTCTTATAAAATGTTCTTAATTTGTTAACCTTGTCGGCTTGTCTTATAAAATGTTCGTAATTTGTCAAGTTTACAGACAGATCCACGCCAAAAACTGGACCCCACATTCACACACGAGCTCCCTCACTCTCACGTCTTCTTTCTATTCCCACCCGTGACCACGGGCATTTGCTATGGCAGTATGTGGCGTCCTTGAGTCATCCACGCCATGATGGAACCACATTGGCGTGGTGAGGAGAAGAATGCAAAACCAGCCAGCCTTACATGTTTCACAAGATTTCATGTCAAGGGAAGCACAATTTTGGGGGAAAAAAAACGCGGGCAAAGAAGCTAAAAGTGTTTGAAAGCTAGAATAAAACCTCACACAACTATATGAAATACCTAGTAATCTCTTGTCATACTAAAAAATTTCACCCACATTTCCTTTAAGGGAAGGACATTTTTAGAAAAATATCACCGCTTTTCGTTTAAACAGGCGTTAGGTTAACGGACCCTACACAACGTCACATAACCCTTTGCAATCTCAGTACTATCATACTCAACCGTTTAGCCAACATTTTCCTTAAATGAAGAATAGTTTTAAAATTGTATCACTTTAGTTTAAACCCCATCACACATTGCTTTGGAAGCGAAAGCACAGAAATAATGGACACGCTCAAAGAAGCGAAGTGTTTGCAAAGCTAAAATAGAACCCTCCACAACATCACGTGACACCTTTTAGTCTCAAAAATTGTCATACTCATGCGTTTAACCAACAATTCCTTCAAAAGAAAGGATGGTTAAAAAAAAAGAAAATATAACTTGACATCACTTTAGTTTAAACCGTGTCACGCTGTGTTGGAATCTCAGACACAAAAATAACGGACACGCTAACAGAAATCAAAAGTATTTTGAATGCTAGAAAGAACCCTCCCCAATGTCATATCACACATTTAACCATGTCACGCGGTGCTCGAATTGAAGACACAAAAAATAACGTATGCAGACAAAGAAACCAAAAAATAACGTATACATAACAGCCAGCAATCTCGGGAACTTGTCATCATCACGTGTTTATCCAACATTTCAATATTTCTCATAATATCACCATAAATCACTTTTAAATCCATGCCACTTAGTGTTGGAATCAAAGACACAACATTTAACGAACACATACAGAAAAACCAAAAGTGTCTGGAAATATAGAACTGAACCATCCACAACGTCATATAACACCTTGCAATCTTTAAAAACATCATAATCTTCGCACGTTTAACCAACAAGTCCCACAAAAGGAGGGACATATTTTAAAAATATAAATAGAAATCACTTTAACTTTCACTTGTACCACGTCATACAGTGTGAATCGAAGACACCTAATAGCGAACACACTCAAAGAAACCAAAAGTGTTTGGAAATCTACAACGGACCCTGCACAACGTCACATAACACTCTCCAAATCTCATAAACTTGTCATTATCACGTGTTCAACCAACATTCTCAAAAAAGGTAGGATATTTATTTAAAATATCACTAGAAATCACTTTTTTTTGTATATATCCACGCCATCTAGTGTTATAATAGAAAAATATAATTGTAAAATAACTTTTTAAACTGTCACACTCCAACCTAAGGCGGAAATGCAGGGGCGTGAGCCGATTGTTCACAGCTCGAGGATACTATCATGAATTTAAGTGACAATATCTAATTAATTATTTTATTCAAAGTATACACACATAATTCAAATTACAACAAACAATTTAAATACATGAACATAATGTCAAATAATGATTATCTTGATTATATCCTAAGGTCTTGTCTACGTGTCCAAACTTCAATCTTCAATACAAGCAACCTGTATATGCTTAGAAAATGGAGTTTTGTCAACATAAAGTTGAGTGAGATGATACCAATTTTGACACAACAAATAATATATATATATATATATATATATATGATAGATAATTGATAAATGATAAGTGATAAATGTGCAAACCAACCATGTGATAGTAATCAATCAAATCATAAAAAAACATGTATATAACCAAATCACAACCAAAGACTTGATAGTGTGCTAATGAATCGTTGCCAAGCGAATCGGGCATTGATTACAATGACTGAGATTGTCAGTTTACCTTCGCCAAGCGAATCGGGCTTCGGTTACTAAGACGGTCGTATGATCATACTAATGAGAATCCAAGACTTGATATAATACAAACACACTTAAACAATTAACAATTAGCAAATAGCATTTAATTGATACAACACACAATGATCATGTTTGCGATTGTTTGACATATATGTATATACACGTATATATATAGTATGATATACGCATATATCCCCAAAACGTTTTAGAAAACTGAGTAAAATAGGGGAATGATAAAACTCACCTTAGATTAATGATAAGTGAGTATAATTAAGAATAAACGAGTCAACGGATAAGCGAGTCGTCCAATACCCGTCAAACGAGATAACTGATCAGCACATGAAACTTTGTGGTATGAAACTATAAATAAAAACAAACTTAATGCCGCTGGAATCAATTCAAACGGATGAGTAGAACTCTAGTTATGTTGAATTAAACGTTTAAGCGAGCTGGTACTGACTAGAATCCGAACAACGAGTCGGAAGTCGGGTTTTGGTCAGTAGCCTTAAAATTACGTTAAGAGAATAAAAGTCTTCTGGACCGAACGTTGGATCCAACCAGAAGTGTGAGAAAACGATAAGTCAAAGTTGTTGACTGTTTTTACCCTTTATCGGGTTTAAAAGCAATTAACCAGTCAATACCCTTCAATATCAGAAATTGATTGAAGGTTATCGACTAGGGATGTTTATGAATGAAAACTCAGTTTACAACTTACCCGGAAAGTGAACGAACAAGGAGATATAACGAGTCAAAGGTCCTAAAGCAAGCAAAGTCAGCGAACAAGTCTTGTATCTTCAACGAATATGCAAAAATCGAAGGGTTTACGAGATGGAAGAGGCTAGAGACGGCTGAGGGAGGTGTATTAGGGTTAGATTAAAGTTTAAAGCAGGGAATTATGATGTGTTTATATAGGAATAGCTAAAACGAACTAATTATGGGCTTTTTGGCCCGTTTAAGCAAGTAAATATCGTTTTAAGGAGAGAATCGTCGAAAGATTCATAAACATCTAATCTTGGGCAGTAAGAAATGAATTAGAATATGTGTTTTAGTTATATTATGTTTACTTGGTCCTTAATTCACTTAAATATTCTTAAAATAAACGATTTTATACCTTAAACGAACTAGAACACGATCTAACACGAAACGAGTGTGTGCAGATGTCCCACAGCGTCACGCGGTGGGGGAGGGGTAGCCCACTGCGTGAAGCTCCGGCCTAGGGTGCCTAAGTTTTGATTTTTGACGATATTGGTCCTTGAAGTTTGTTTATTGGTTAATTATTGAACTTTTTTTGATATAACTAAGATTTTGAACATTCTTGAAAGTATAAGGGTATAAATTGAACTTGTAATCTTTAATTCTTATAAATATTAATTTCTTGATGAATAATAAAGATCTAAAAGTGTTACCGGGTGATATAAGGCTAAATATATATAAATCCCTTGTATATTTAACATAATATTTTATTAGTTTTCGTTCGGTTTTTATTAAAATTTGTATATTACTAATTTATTTGAATATTTTAGGTTCCGGGTTTCAACCATGTCAAAAAGAGGGCAAAAACAAGCAAAATGGGAGAAGGCCCGTCGCGCGGCACTTTAGGCTCATTTTTCTAGAATCTTCTACAAATATTAAGACTTTAGGCTCAGTTTTCTAGAATATTCTACAAATATTATGTTTATGGGCTTAGATTTACATAATCTTCTACTAATTTTAAGTTGATGGGCCTTAAAAGTCTATATAAACACCCATAAACTTAACCCTAATCATAACCTGAAAGCCAAAAACAAAATTTGGAGCTCAAGAGGTGATCTTTTGGAGGTTTTGAAGGCTTGGAATCATACGATGGCGTGCTTATCATCCAAGAACGAAAACCACGGGTTTTATCGCCTTTAATCTTTCGTTTCTTTTGTTTTCCACCATGAATTCCTTTATTATTGTTTTGTTTTATTTTATGATGTTAGGCTAAAAATTATAAACTGCCTAGGCTTATGATGAACCTATTTTGACGTTGTGTTTTGATTTGGGATTTATTTATCGTTATGATTTTTATGATTTAGTAAAAGGTTTAATCATATTAAATTGATGCATATGGATATTTAGGATTGTTTGATTAATTGTTATTATTCCATAGTTGCCTAGATTATTGTTTGTCATTATGATAGGTTGCTATTAGGTCATCTACTTTGTGTTTTTGACTATTTTATGATTGATATGCATTAAGATCATAGGAATAATAATTATTAATTAATTAAACCTAAGTGTACTGCTAACCTAAATCTGTAAGGTGCTAGGTTATTGATAGATCTTTATTATTTGATCTTGCTAGATTTAGTTCTTCGTAAGGAGTCCGTCTAGGTTTGATTATTTAATTATTGTCTATTGAATCAATTCGATATATTAAACTGCCTTTGATTTCTGCGTTGTAAGGTAGGATTCGTATAAATGAACTAAATTGTAAACAATTGGGTGACCGTAAGCGAACTTGATTTTTAATACTGGTGTGCGTTAAAACTTGTTAGAAATCCATAGGCTTTCTCTTGAGAAGGGTCAGGGGTCCTATTTGGTTTTTCTTTTAAGTGTCTATTTTACGATCCCAGTCCATAACTAAATATTTTCCCGAGTCAATTCATTACCAAAATTTAGGGGAGTCTAGCCTAGGTAGTTTTCTCATCATCATCTTATTTTCATAACAAACTTTGTTTTCGTTTAATTTATTTGTTTTCTTAATTAGTTTTAATTATAGTATTAATTTAGTATTTTAAATAAAAACCCCCGTAAACAAATATAAATAATAAGTCGTGTTTTGTAGTCAAGTCTAATTAGCTAGTAAACGTAATTTAAAGAGTCTCGTGGGTTCGATATCCGGACTTACTTAGCTGTACTAGAGTCGACTGGTTCACTTGCCGGTTAGTAGTTTAGTTAAGTTTAAGAGTCTAGAATTTATTACTTAGTGTCTAGATTAGCGTGTTTTTATATAACTACTTTTAGCACATCACTGTAACACCCCGACCAAAGGCGGATTATACATCGGGGCGCCACATATTGTTTCATTACTCGTGACACTATTGGGTGTCAATATTTAATAAATATATTCATTCGCGCACGCGCAACGTAAACACATGACAACATAAATCAATATATTATAAGACAAAATATTCGAACAATAATAACTTGTCTTGATACATTTTAATCTAGGTCCAAAAGTAAAAACGTCCTACGTGTCCACCAGCTCCAAATGTAGCTACAGCAAACCTGAACATGTGTTAAAATAAAACGTCAAACACTTGCGTGTTGGTGAGAAATCAAGTTTAATAGATAATAGATAACAATAATCATTGCGCGCAACACGTGTATGTCTGGTGTTTAACAAGGGTGTAATCAGATTGTGATCAAGCCTAAATAGATCATAGTTCATAGTTCAATCCGTGCTCCCAATGAGCACAAAAACAAGAAAACATCTGTGCAAGTGTAAACAAAGAAAACCGTAAACGATAGGTCTCCCGTGTTCATCTAATGGATCCATGAAAACTTCGGAATAGGCAGAACAAAGCGGTTAATGATACACACATACAAATAAACAGCCAAGTAAACGTCCTCAACACATGGGATACTGCGCGACTAAAGTTCATAAACAAGTTTAAGACTCTAAGTTTGTATGAACACATGAACATCCCAAAACATTAAAAATAAAAAGGGATTAGGTACGAGATTACTCACTTGATAAAGATGCGTTGAAAGATAATGCAAGAACCAACTTTAAACAAGCACAAGTTAACCTATAATTAAAGATTATTGTTTTAATGATTTGTTTTAATGTCTTGAATATATGATAGCATAGTAATATGTATCTTTAACAAATTATTATATATATATTATTTATTACCGGGAATCTGGGCAGAACAGGAGAGAGGACGAAGGCAAAGAGAGGAGGTTGCTGAGGAACAATCGGCAGAGAGCAAGGAAGATAAGAGCAGGAGAGTTTAAGTGTTTGTGTGTGTAGTGATAAACTATTAAGAAAACAATACTATTTATAGGGAAACCCTAGAAAACATAATCCCATAAAAAGGGGAAAAGATCTCCAAAAAGCAAAAGATTCCAAAAGCAAAAGATATCAAAAGATATGGCAGCTGCAGGGGACAAGGAAAAGCTGACAGGTAACAGTAAACAGGCATGGGAGGGTCAGATAAAGGTACTGGTCAAGCATGGGAAAAGCAGATCTCAAAAGATAATGTCAGTCACTTTTTCTGCCAACCAATGGGGTTGGTGCGCATGCTGCGCCAAAAGTGGCTTTTCAGACATAAGATAGGTCAGTTCAACAGCACAGAAGATAAGACATCACAAAAGTAAACGGCTAGATTAAACAGAAGACTCAAAAGGGTTTAGCGCGAGAAAGCTCGAGCGCTCGAAGGCAGACACAGGTCAAGAGTGCGAGAGCGCGAAGGCAGACAGAACCAACCTTAGCGCACCGCGGGAAGAACTACAATTCTAAGCGCGCCGCGGGAAGAACTATTCTTCTTAGCGCGTCGCAGGAAGAATTATAATCCTTAGCGCGTCGCGGGAAGAACTGTATCCATAGCGCGCTGCGGGGACAGTTCGCCTCGCGTATCGCAGCAACAGATGGTCATCACGCAGGCTTCCTTGTAAGGAGTCTGGTGCGTGGAGCTGCGCAGACAACCTTAGGCGGGAAGAAACAAAGGACAAAGAGAGAAGGGGGGTTCAGGGCTTAAGGCGGAACAACGACAAGAGAGAGAAAGAGGCGGGACGGCAACAAGAGGGAAAAGAAGGCGGAGAGAAGAAGAGGGACGGGACGGCGGAAAGGAAGAGAGAGGAAGAGGCGGGAAGGAAAATATTATTAGTAATATATATATTTTAAATGTCAAGTTTTAAAAGAAAATAATTAAATTTTAAATCATAAAAAGAATCGGATCAGAAAACGGGTACCTGGGTCGGGTCGGATTCGGGCAGATGTCACAGTCTCCCCTACTTTAAGAAATTTCGTCCCGAAATTTATCTCGAAGTAGGTTGCGCAGAGAACAGGTGCGGGTACTTGATCTTCATTTGATCTTCCCTTTCCCATGTAAACTCGGCTCCGCGCTTGGACTCCCAGCGAATTTTAACAATAGGGATACGACTGCGCTTGGTTTGCTTAACCTCACGATCCATAATCTCAACAGGCTTCTCAACGAAATGCATGGATTCATCAACTTGAACTTCATCAAGTGGAATGTGAAGGTTCTCGTCGGCTAAACACTTCTTGAGATTGGAAACATGGAACGTTGGATGCACATTGCTGAGCGCGGGCGGCAGGTCAAGTCTGTAGGCAACTTTTCCTACACGCGCGAGAATCTTGACTGGCCCAACATAACGAGGAGCAAGCTTACCTTTCTTCCCAAAGCGGACAACACCCTTCCAGGGCGACACTTTGAGGAGAACAAGATCACCAACTTGAAATTCGAGAGGCTTTCGCCTGCGATCTGCGTAACTCTTCTGTCGGCTTCTGGCAGTCAGCAGATGATCACGGATTTTGGCGATTTTATCGGTTGTCTCTTGAACTAGTTCGGGTCCTGTGATTTGAGCTTCACCCACTTCACTCCAACAAATCGGGGAGCGACACTTACGACCGTAAAGTGCTTCAAATGGGGCCATACCAATGCTGGAATGATAGCTGTTATTATAAGAGAACTCAATCAAAGTTAGGTGTGAATCCCAATTACCTCCAAAATCAAGAACACAAGATCGGAGCATATCCTCAAGAGTTTGAATAGTTCGCTCAGACTGTCCGTCAGTCTGAGGATGATATGCAGTACTCATGTCCAAGCGAGTTCCTAGCGCAGATTGGAGAGATTTCCAAAAGCGGGATATAAAACGGCCATCGCGATCGGATATGATGCTCAAAGGAGTACCATGACGGCAGACAATCTCCTTGACATAAAGCTGCGCGAGTTGCTCAACACGGTAGTTTTCACGAATGGGCAGAAAGTGAGCAGACTTAGTCAAACGATCCACTATTACCCAAATGCTATCATGTTTGCTTGCTGTCAAAGGTAACTTGGTAATGAAGTCCATCGCTATACCTTCCCATTTCCACGTAGGAATTTCAGGTTGTTCGAGCAAACCAGATGGGCGTTGATGTTCAGCTTTTACCTTAGAACAAGTCAGGCATTTAGCTACGAACACAGCAATATCCTTTTTCATACCGGGCCACCAATAAGTAATGCGCAAATCCTTGTACATTTTATCAGCGCCGGGATGAATAGAATACCGAGATTTATGCGCTTCACTCAGGATATCAGCGCGAAGATTCTCATCAAAGGGAATCCAGATGCGATTGAGATGGCAGAGAATTCCACTCAGATTAGGGACAAAATGAGCTTCCGCGCCACACGCTAACTCGGCGCGAAGGTTACCATTACTGATGGATGCGCGCTGCGCGTCGCGAATGCGTGATTCAAGGTTGCTCTGAATCGGCGCAAAGTGAAGCTGCGTGCGCGGCAAGATACAATTAAGCTGGCAGGGTTTGCGGCTGAGCGCATTGGCTACCACATTAGCCTTACCAGGATGATACCGGATCTCACAATCGTAATCGCTGATGAGTTCGTTCCATCGGCGTTGCCTCATGTTAAGTTCCTTTTGATCAAAGATGTGCTGAAGGCTTTTATGGTCGGTGTAGAGGATACACTTAGTACCATAAAGGTAGTGTCTCCAGATCTTCAAGGCAAATACAACTGCGCCTAGTTCGAGGTCGTGAGTTGTATAATTCTTTTCATGAACCTTGAGTTGCCTTGATGCGTAAGCGATAACCTTGCCTCGTTGCATAAGAACACAACCGAGACCTTGGTTGGATGCATCGCAATACACGACAAAATCATCATTACCCTCAGGTAACGCTAGAACAGGAGCTTCACACAACAAACGCTTGAGCGTTAGAAAGGCTTCTTCTTGCTTCGAGCCCCAAATATACGGTTTACCTTTGTGCGTTAGAGCTGTTAAAGGCAATGCGATCTTTGAGAAGTTCGAAATAAATCGCCGGTAGTAACCAGCTAAGCCCAAGAAGGAACGGATTTCGGTAGGGGTGGATGGCGTAATCCAGTTCTTGATTGCTTCAATCTTGGATGGGTCGACATGAATACCCATCTTGTTTACAACATGACCAAGAAACTGTACTTCATCAGACCAGAATTCACACTTGGAGAGCTTGGCAAAGAGCTGCTCGGCTCTAAGCTTTTGCAATACCAACCGAAGATGTTGCTCATGCTCGGCCTTGGTCTTAGAATACACCAGAACATCATCGATAAACACAATCACGAATTTATCCAAGAAAGGCCTACACACCCGATTCATTAGATCCATGAAAACGGCGGGTGCGTTGGTTAAACCGAAGGACATGACCAAGAATTCAAAATGGCCATAGCGAGTACGAAAAGCAGTCTTGGGAATATCTTCATCGCGGATGCGCAACTGGTGATAGCCAGAGCGGAGATCGATCTTGGAGAAACAAGAGGCACCTTGGAGTTGATCAAAGAGGTCGTCAATACGCGGTAAGGGATACCGGTTCTTAATGGTGAGTTTGTTCAACTCGCGGTAATCGATACACATGCGAAACGTACCATCTTTCTTTTTAACGAACAACACCGGAGCACCCCAGGGCGAAGAGCTAGGGCGAATGAATCCTTTAGCGGTCAACTCTTGAAGTTGACTTGCTAATTCTTGCATCTCAGCGGGTGCAAGACGATAAGGAGATTTGGCTACGGGGGAAGCACCAGGGACAAGATCAACACGAAACTCGACTTCACGAGCGGGAGGGATACCAGGAAGATCATCGGGAAAAACTTCAGGGAAGTCACGCACAATAGGGATTTCGCGAAGTTTCTTCTTTCCTTCATCGGATTTAACCACATGGGCTAAAAATGCAATACACTTCTTCCGCATGAGTCTTTGGGCTTCGGCGCAAGACATAAGCTTAAGACCACTGGAGGGTTTCTCGCCGTAGATGTGAAGATCACCGTTTTCTCGAGGAATGCGAATCAACTTCTTGGCGCAAATAACTTCGGCGCGATTCTTCGAGAGCCAGTCCATACCAATGATAACATCAAAACTTCCAAGAGGCATGGGGATGAGGTCGATTAGAAAATCGTTTTCGTTAAGGTTAAGCGTGCAATCCTTAATCACGGAGTTAATTAAAACAGTTTCACCATTAGCCAATTCAACTGAAAAATTTTCTTTTAAGTTATCGCGCGGTCGCGCAAGCTTCTGCTCGAACGCGCGAGAAATAAAACTTCTATCGGCGCCAGTATCAAAAAGTACGAAAGCATAATGTCCGTTAAGCAAAAATGTACCATTAACTACGTCATTATTCGCTTGCGCTTGGTGCGCGGTTATGTTAAAAGCTCGTCCGCGCGTCACTTGGTTCGAGATTTGGTTCACCGGATTCGCTTGTGTGATTTGCACTTGTAGTCTCGGGCACGCGTTCCGGAAATGACTGGGATCACCGCAGTTAAAGCACGACCTGGGTCGTGGATTAAGGTAAGTTGGTTGAGGGTTTTGCGGGTAGGTTGGTGGTGTTTGCGCGATTGGGTTGGCGGAAGGGACTCTACAGAACTCGGCAGAGTGACCAACGCGGCCACATCGGTTACATTGTCGACACGGGGTTTGGGTTGGGTGGTGAAGTTTACAGGTTGGGCAAAAGGGTTGGGTTCCTGTGTAAGGTTTCTTAGTTGGCGGGGCAGGGAGTGCGGGATTGGTTAAGGCATAGTTATGGACTACAGGAGGTGTTGGGTAGGTTGACAGTGGGTTAGGGGCGTATACTGGAGGTAGGTAGGTGGGTTGCTGGACAATGGGTGGGCTGGTAAGCGCATAGGCTTTGCGCCTGCGCTTGAGGTTGTTATGGTTTGAGGGTTCTGGTTTGTTTTCTGTTGGTTCAGGGGCAGTCTTGGTGGGTTTGGTCTTTTCAGTTCCCCGCAGGAACAGGGTTCCTGCTCTGACATGGTTGTCGCTGAGCACAGCGGCCAACTCAATGGCGTCAGAGAGGGTTACTGGGTTTCTGGCCCATACAGAATCTTGAATTTCCATGGGGAGACCCCCAAGGAATTTCTCGATGGCTCGGCGGGAAGGGGTAACAAGGTGAGGGACAAGCAGGCTTAGTTCATGGAAACGCGTCGCGTACTCGCGCGCTTCGCCACTGTACTGCTTAAGATTCCAAAATTCTTCCTCCAGGCGCTTAACTTCGTTGGGAGGGCAGAATTCTCGCGTCAGAATTTCTTTGAATTCCTCCCAGGGCATGCTAGAAGCAGCCTCTGCGCCACGCGCATGAGCTACTCCATTCCACCATGTAAGCGCTCTAGATTCCAGGACACTGGAAGCATATAGGGTTCGTCTGTCAGGAGGGCATTGGGTATGGAGGAAAGTGTTTTCAATCTTCTCGAGCCATTGGAGCATCACGGTGGCTCCTTCAAGCCCTGTGAATTTCGGAGGATTACCCGCATTAAAGGACTTAATGTTGTAACCGGAGGTATTGTTTTGGCTCAAAGCTTGGGCTATTGCGGCGGCCATTTCCTGGGAACGTTGCTGTCTACGCCTGCGCGAGGCTTCTCTCCTCTGATGACGGCGAGATAGCGGAGGCATTCTATAAAAGTTTTAGTTTTGTTAATATCTTAGCGCAAAGTATAATATTACAAAGCTTGGTTTCGCGGGGTTAGATACCATCAACAGTTAAAGTAAAACATGAATTTGAATGCAAACTTAATACAGATAACAAATTCGAATCGAGAATCGACAATTCATGTATCACCATGACTTTCCGAATTCTCAATTTAAAATGACGAGTAAACGAGTATTGGAGATTGACGATTCATGTATCACCATGACTTTTCAATCCTCAATATAAAATATACAAGAAAATGAGTATTGGAGGTTGACAATTCATGTATCACCATGACTTTTCAAGTCTCCAACCTCAGAACATAATCGTAAATGGAATTTGAAAATCAACTATTCATGTATCACCATGACTTTTCGGATTTTCAATCCCAACAAACGAATATGTAAGTAAAATCAATAAAAATCGAAATTCAGCAAAAATCGAAATATCGCGAAATAAAACATAAAACCATACGCTGCGTCTACGCAAGCATATTTATAAATAACGAGTAATTAACAATAAGCGCGCAAACATGAGATTTCTCTCATGCGCGAGAAGGGACTCTTAGGTATTCTAGGCAGTTACGTCTAACCACCTATCCTAAAGTCAACGAGCTCTGATACCAATCTGTAACACCCCGACCAAAGGCGGATTATACATCGGGGCGCCACATATTGTTTCATTACTCGTGACACTATTGGGTGTCAATATTTAATAAATATATTCATTCGCGCACGCGCAACGTAAACACATGACAACATAAATCAATATATTATAAGACAAAATATTCGAACAATAATAACTTGTCTTGATACATTTTAATCTAGGTCCAAAAGTAAAAACGTCCTACGTGTCCACCAGCTCCAAATGTAGCTACAGCAAACCTGAACATGTGTTAAAATAAAACGTCAAACACTTGCGTGTTGGTGAGAAATCAAGTTTAATAGATAATAGATAACAATAATCATTGTGCGCAACACGTGTATGTCTGGTGTTTAACAAGGGTGTAATCAGATTGTGATCAAGCCTAAATAGATCATAGTTCATAGTTCAATCCGTGCTCCCAATGAGCACAAAAACAAGAAAACATCTGTGCAAGTGTAAACAAAGAAAACCGTAAACGATAGGTCTCCCGTGTTCATCTAATGGATCCATGAAAACTTCGGAATAGGCCGAACAAAGCGGTTAATGATACACACATACAAATAAACAGCCAAGTAAACGTCCTCAACACATGGGATACTGCGCGACTAAAGTTCATAAACAAGTTTAAGACTCTAAGTTTGTATGAACACATGAACATCCCAAAACATTAAAAATAAAAAGGGATTAGGTACGAGATTACTCACTTGATAAAGATGCGTTGAAAGATAATGCAAGAACCAACTTTAAACAAGCACAAGTTAACCTATAATTAAAGATTATTGTTTTAATGATTTGTTTTAATGTCTTGAATATATGATAGCATAGTAATATGTATCTTTAACAAATTATTATATATATATTATTTATTACCGGGAATCTGGGCAGAACAGGAGAGAGGACGAAGGCAAAGAGAGGAGGCGGCTGAGGAACAATCGGCAGAGAGCAAGGAAGATAAGAGCAGGAGAGTTTAAGTGTTTGTGTGTGTAGTGATAAACTATTAAGAAAACAATACTATTTATAGGGAAACCCTAGAAAACATAATCCCATAAAAAGGGGAAAAGATCTCCAAAAAGCAAAAGATTCCAAAAGCAAAAGATATCAAAAGATATGGCAGCTGCAGGGGACAAGGAAAAGCTGACAGGTAACAGTAAACAGGCATGGGAGGGTCAGATAAAGGTACTGGTCAAGCATGGGAAAAGCAGATCTCAAAAGATAATGTCAGTCACTTTTTCTGCCAACCAATGGGGTTGGTGCGCATGCTGCGCCAAAAGTGGCTTTTCAGACATAAGATAGGTCAGTTCAACAGCACAGAAGATAAGACATCACAAAAGTAAACGGCTAGATTAAACAGAAGACTCAAAAGGGTTTAGCGCGAGAAGGCTCGAGCGCTCGAAGGCAGACACAGGTCAAGAGTGCGAGAGCGCGAAGGCAGACAGAACCAACCTTAGCGCACCGCGGGAAGAACTACAATTCTAAGCGCGCCGCGGGAAGAACTATTCTTCTTAGCGCGTCGCAGGAAGAATTATAATCCTTAGCGCGTCGCGGGAAGAACTGTATCCATAGCGCGCTGCGGGGACAGTTCGCCTCGCGTATCGCAGCAACAGATGGTCATCACGCAGGCTTCCTTGTAAGGAGTCTGGCGCGTGGAGCTGCGCAGACAACCTTAGGCGGGAAGAAACAAAGGACAAAGAGAGAAGGGGGGTTCAGGGCTTAAGGTGGAACAACGACAAGAGAGAGAAAGAGGCGGGACGGCAACAAGAGGGAAAAGAAGGCGGAGAGAAGAAGAGGGACGGGACGGCGGAAAGGAAGAGAGAGGAAGAGGCGGGAAGGAAAATATTATTAGTAATATATATATTTTAAATGTCAAGTTTTAAAAGAAAATAATTAAATTTTAAATCATAAAAAGAATCGGATCAGAAAACGGGTACCTGGGTCGGGTCGGATTCGGGCAGATGTCACAATCACCGGGTCGGGTTATACGCAAACGAATACGAGTTTGAAAATCCGAAATGTTACATAAACCATGTTACGCAGTGTTTGAACTGAAGACACAAAAAAATAACGTATAAAGACAAAGAAACAAAAAGTGTTAGGAAAGGTAGAATGAACAGCCTGCAATCTCGGAAATTGTCATCATCACGTGCATATCCAACATTTCTATATTTTTCATAATATCACTAGAAATCACTTTAGTTTAAATCCATGCCACTTAGTGTTGGAATCAAAGACACAACATTTAACGAACACAAACAGAAAAACCAAAAGTGTCTGGAAATCTAGAACAGAACCCTCCACAACGTCATATAACACATGCAATCTTTAAAAAAGAATTATCATCCTCACGCTTCTAACCAACAATTCCCTCAAAAGGTGGGACCATTTTTTTTTTGAAAAATATAAACAGAAATGATTCTAACTTTCATTTGTACCACGTCACACATCGTGAATTGAAAACACTAAATAGCGAATACACTCAAAGAAACCAAAAGTGTTTGGAAAGCTAGAAAGGACCCTGCACAACGTCGCATAACACCCCACAATCTCATAAACTTGTCCTTGTCACTTGTTCAACCAACATTTCTCATAAAAGGAAGGACATTTATTTAAAATATTACTAGGAATCACTTTTTGTATAAATCCACGTCATCTGGGGTTATAATCGAACACATAAAAACAACACCTTGCGATATCAAAATACTATCATCGTCATGTACTAAAACGTTTAATGGATAATCGTCTTAAAAAGAAGGATATTTCTTAATATCACCATAAATCACTTTTTCATTAATACTCACGCCAAGTTTGTAGAAATCTGAAATCCTAAAATAGTGAGCAAGCTCAAAAAAGCTAAACGATTTTCAGTAGCTAGAACATAACCCTCTACATTGTCACATACAGGGATGAGCAAATTCGGTACTCGTACCGATTGGTACCGATACCAAGTTTTGAGTTTGCGGTACCGAATCAAACATTTCAGTACCGGTATTTTCGATATCGATACTGGTATGGTACTGATCTCAACCCTAGTCACTTAACATCTTGCAATCCTGAAAAATAGTCATCCTCACGTGTTTAACCAACATTTCTTATAAGAAGGAAAAATTTTAAAAACATCATTAGAAATAACTTCTGGTTAAATCCACGTCATCAGTTTTATGTTATTATTTTATAATTATGCAATTGTTATGATTTAAAATTGACAATTGGATTTTAATAATCTCATCTTTATACGGTTGGCCGTTAATAAGTCCAATCAAGAATACTTCTGCTGGAGGTCCTACTTTTTATTATTATTATTATTATCTCTAATTGAACTTCCGTTAAAAAAAAAACTAACGACGTTAAGTTTTATTCGAATTTCAAACTGATGTTTTAGGTCTTTTAACCAGAATGAGCATACAAGTCGATTGATGCAATGTGACATTTGAGCCAAAACAAGGTACACCTCAGTACGTATTTACCGATTAAGCAAATAAACGCCTTTTTTGTAACAAACTAACGATTAACCGAACGGGTCGGGTTATGACCCAGATGTCTCGAGGGGCCATCTATAAGTGATATACGATCTATACAAGCTAAAATATTAGTAATATGGCCTTAGTTTGATAGCAAACAAGTTAAACGAAAACATGCTCGTTTAACTACCCGCTATAGATTTAAACGCGTAAGATAGTTACAAACCAAACATTGTATCATCCGTTAAGCCGAAAAAGACTTACCAAACACTTATTTGAAATTTTTTAACTGATCCGTGAAAATATTTTTGATTTTTACAAACATATAGTATGTTTTTATAATTTTACACAAAACTAGCCAAAAAACACTCGTTTTCGCACTGTTTAACGCACCCGATAAGTTTTTCGCGCCAAAAACCGAATCCAAACTAAATTTGGACTGGGCTTTTCGTATTTGGGCTTGAGAAATCAGAAACTTGGGCGAAAATGGGCCCATGGGCTTCCGGCCGCAGCAGCCACCCCACCCCGTTTTTTTTTCCTTTCACATATAAACTAGATTTGAGATATTTTTACACATATTTTCAAACACAACTTCTGGAACTCTTCTTCTACAGCTAAAACCAGCAAGAAACTAGGTAAAAACCTTATGATTAATCGATTTTTGATTCGTTTAAACTCGTTTAACAACATATAAACATGTCTTGATTGTTAAAAATCATAGTTAACCATGTAAAACTCTCAAAAATCATTCAAAAACATACTTTGATGTTAAACCTAGTTTCAAATCAGAATCATGATCTTTTTTGGCCATAAACACGGATTAAAGGGTTGAAACGGCGTTTTTACAGTTCAAAAGTTCGTTTTTGTGCACTAGCCGAAACCCTAAGTTAAAGGGCTTTTCTATTGATGAAACCTGCTTGTTTTGTGATATAGGACTTGTATATAGCTTTCATAGAAGCACAAGAACCTGGAAACTTGATTAGAAAGTCGGAAACGAGCCAAACCCGCTAAGGTAATGCCGAAACACTCGCTTACGGGCTATTTAGGTTATGGTTGTGATGTGCATATTATTAGGCCTTGAAATTTTTCAGGGACATCATGGACCATTTCAACGAGTCCCTTTTTAAATTTGATAATTTTTCGACCATCCGAGAATATTTGGCGAATTTATTACTGAATTGGGACGTTTATTTGGGAAAAATAGCTAAAATACTTCAAAAATTATGAAATTTTTTTGGGAACTCATATTTGATGTATTTTGATAACATATGAATTTTGGGATCATTTGGAGAAGTCTAAAGGTGTTTTGTGTATATGCGTTCGTGTGAATTTTTATAGCCGAATTTGGGTCGAAAAGAATATCGCACGAGCTTTTTACATTCTGGAATTAATACAGGTTGTTTCGGGACATGATTTGAGTATTCAGGAACTTTTGTGGAATTTTTGAAAATTGTTTGGGGTAAACGGACGATTTTCAGGCGAAATATAGCTGATAAAATGAATTTTTTATAAATTAATAAATCAGTAAATAATTCCAGAAATACTTTTATTAAAATATACATATTTTAATTGATAAGTGGCTAAATTTTCATAATTTAATGATTAGCGGTTAATTAATTATGCTAATTTGAATATTAAAAAAATTCAGTTTCTATAAAAACCGGCAAGTTCGCGATTAACGAATCTGCGGGAATGTCAAGACACCAAGAGTGATCAAAAATCATATTTTTGGACTAATTAGGTAAAAATGAACTTTTCTATGAGAAACCTAGACAATCCGGGTGGATTGTGCGCGTTTCTTCTCAAATCAAACTGAATAAACGGAAACGGGCCCCGTGGCTAATCCAGGACCCCAGTATGTGATCTTTTTTTATAACTTAATCATTTTATTAACCAATACATTTACCCAAGCTTATTTTCCCATAACTGTTTTCTAAACGCGTAAACGAACAACTTGGCCCAGTTGGGAAAACGAGAATCTGAGCCAAGTTCAGTTTTAAGTATTAGACATTGAACAACATCACAACCTAAGCCTATTGCCACTTTCTGGGCGTTCCAGCTACACCCAGATTAGTTATACAGCCCAGTTTAGTATTGAGATTATAATAATATTAAAATATTAATATTATTATAATATTGATTATAGGAACTACTGATAGCGGACCGAACAAACCACGAGCTGATACAGTACTGCTTATCTACTAAACCGTGAGTTTCATGACCCCACTCTTTAAACAGTTTTACAAACTTTTGGGGTGAAAAGCATGTTTGATTACATATACATACCTGAAACATGTATTGATGTGAATTATCTAAGTGCTAACACACGAAAGTCCCCACTAACACAGTGATTAACTTCGAGCCGGTGGCTTGTGAATAGTACTATTGGTTTGACAAACCCAAACGGAGCCAGCATGTATTGCTGAGACTTTACCCCGTTTGCACATGACCATAATTATACAACACGCTATGTAGTGTTAGACATAGCTACTTGGGGCATGTTGTGGGCGGAAAGGGGCCACAGTGGTTGATTGAGCGTGGGAAATGGATGCAAGCAGCACATACAGTCAACGCTTCACTGTAGCTAAGCATAATTACATCATTTACATACATACATACATACTTATTTTATAATTACAAGTGTTGACTTGTGAATACTCATTACTGTTTTTTTGAAACTCGTGAAACTCACCAACTCTAGTAGTTGACCTATTTTAAACTGCTTTTAAGGTGTACCTAAATCGGAATGATTTGGTGATCTGTTACTTGCCTGAGGTGTGTGGTTGATACTATGTGAATAGAAGCAAGGGCGTTAGTAGTAAGAATGTATAGTTAACGAACCAGTTTTGTTTGTATCACCTAGACTGTAAAACAATGATAGAACAATGAGTTGTAATATATTGTAAATTAGTTTGTAATGTTTCTTTATAAACAATGTGTTGATACCAGAGGTGTCTGTTACATTCCCGTTTTACGCTTCCGCATTATGCTAGTCGGGGTGTGACATGTAATGCCTATCCCGAAATGGTGCTCCAAACAACTTGATTTTTCTTAATTGAAAATTCAAACACCCAAATCGTAGCACCGTTTCATGTAGGTTTTACATCAAATGACTTGTATATTTCTTTCGATCAAAAGCACCAGAACATCAGTTTGAAATTCAAATAAGACTTAATGTCGTTAAGTTTCTTAATAGAGGTCCAATGAGAATTGTTTCTAAAAAGTGGGAACTACAACAAAAATATTCTCAGTTGTGGAATTAATAGGATCCAAATTGCCTAAAAAATTTAGGAAAATTGGATTTTAATAATCCCAACTTTCTATTATTGGTCGATAATAATCCCAACTTAGTTTATTCCCACTAGTGGTTCCAAATTTAAAAAAGGTGGCTCTCAATGGCCCTCCGTTAAAAAAAACCTAACGGCGTTAAGTTTTTCCGAATTTCAAACTGATTTTTAGGGCTTTTGATCGGAAGGAGGATACGAGTCGATTAACATAAAACTTAGCTCGAAATGATAGTTCAAATGGCTTGATTTGTGCTTCAAATCGGGTGTTTGAACTTCATATTAACAAAAATTAAGTTGTTTGAAGTATCGTTTCGAGCTAAGTTTTACGTCAATCGACTCGTATCCTTCTTCCGATTAAAAGCCCTAAAAAATCAGTTTGAAATTCGGAAAAAACTTAACGTCGTTAAGTTTTTTTTAGCCGGGGGCCATTGAGAGCCAATTTTTTTAAAATTTGGGACCATTGGTGTGAATAAACTAAGTTACGGTTATTATCGGCCAATAACAGAAAGTTAGGATTATTAAAATCCAATTTACCAGAAATTTAAAACCTCAAATTACATTAAATTTCAATATATTTATTTATATTTTGTGTTCTTGATTATGAAATATTTTAACATAACTTTTTACATACATATATATGATATTAAAAGCTAAATAGTTTATTATAGGAACTAATAACACAAATAATCCATGTGACAAAGGCTTATTGCAATTTTAGTCACAACTTTTTCAAAAATACACCTTTAGTCTCCATTATTCACTTGCGGATACCACCGTTAATCGTGAAGATAACTAACGTTACATTTTCTTTTAAACTTTTATGAGGTTACCGTTATACCGGTCTTAGAATTTTGTTCCCAATTTTATAGATATTATTAATCTGTTTAGGATCAAATACATTTTATTTTTAATATGAAAATAATGAAAACAATTTGTTGTTATTATTAGGCTTGTTTTTATAATTGTTTGCTGATATTTTTTGTTCGTATTTGCTGATTTCCGATTACGAGACGTTATAAGTATTTGTTTATTTATATTTTGTTGTTATTATTAGGTTTTTTTCCTTATGCTATTATAAGTATTTGCTGTTATTGTTTTGTTAATTTTGATCATTTTGTTGTTATTATTAGGGTTTTTTCTTTGTTATTATAAAACATTGCTTATATAGATTGATATTGTAGTTGATATTGTTTTCTACGTTCTCATTTTTGGTAGATTAATATTGTTTTTTATGTTCTCATGTTAAAATTATTTTGTACATAAACCTTCCCCTTATTAATTTATATTTGACAATAAAAATATTACATACCCGGTTTCATATTTGTTGGGTATTGTTAATTTTTACTCATCGGGCATACCCATGTTATATGTGGTTAACATTTAACTATCTAAATGCAATTACTCGAAACTCGATCTTAGACTTACTTTAAAATAACTTAAAATATCAAATACTGAACACCATTAACATCTTTATAATTTTAATAATTTCAAATTTCATTACGAAAACCTGTATATTAATACTTTATATAAGATCATATAATGTACTATGTTACAACGCAGGTTAAAAAGCACGGGTAATCAGACTATTCTCATATTATACATATCTCAAACCTATGAAAATGTTTAAAATCATTTGTCTACCGATTTCGTACCCATAACATTACTTGTCTTGTATATTTCAAATTTTTATGTCAAGTTCTGTTTTTTTCTGTCCTCAATCAGTTAAAATACTTACGAATAATAAAAGTAGGCCTATAAAGCCAAATATATATGCTATTATTAGTGTTATCTTTTTACTCACATGTAATATGCTATTTAAAATCAGTTAAAATCATGCCTTTCAAAAAAAAAATAGTGATCATGCCGAAGGTACTTGTAGAAACAAAGAGCCGGTATACAAAGCCAAATATATCTATATACTTTTAATGATTACGTCTAATTTAATGTTGTAAAGTTAGGAAAAGTAAGTTGTTAAACTTTAATTTAAATAAGTATAACCAAAATAAGATTATTTCTAAGATCTTGTATTTATATTTTTTAATGTCCATATATATATAAAACTAATTAAATCAGAAATGTAAACTTCAAACAAAAAACTGAATCTAATATAATATAACATAAAGTATATCAAATTATTGGTTATTTGATGATGATGATGATGATTACAGTTATTTATTTATACTACTGAGATAACAATAAGAAAAATCAAATTTTAAAAATCCTACGTTTTTGTAGTTAGCCAATAATAATACCACCTGAGAATATTTTTGCCATCAGTCCCACTTTTTAAACTATTTTTTCTCACTAGATATTCATTAAAAAAGCTTAACTCAGTTAACTGTTATCCAAATTTCAAACTAATTTTTTAGGGTTTTTAGTTAAAAGGGGATACGAGTCAATTGAGGTACAACTTATCACGAAACAGTGCTACAAACGAACGGTGCAATTAATTTATTAAAGATGTAATCAAGTTATTTTGTTTCTTTGTAAATTGTATTGCAGTAACAAATGAATAATGGGCCAACTCATGAGTTGGGCCATCAAAACGAAAAGGCAAAGAAGATGAGCCCCACAAGTAAAATCTAGAAGCCCACTAATTGGCCCACCAGTGAAGGGAATTAAAAGGAAGAAAATATTCCATACATTGAACAGAATTATGTCTACATAACATAGCTTGTTAGCATAGTAAGTTACGTTAGGTTATACACTTTGTTTTACTTTTTCCTTAATAAAACGAAACATGCAATACTGACCACATGCGACTCACGTTTATGATACACTACTTTAGCCATCTAGTTTATTTGAATTTTTGAATGACTAGAACGCGCTAAAAAGAGAAGGCATGTATTTGTCACAACTCATACCTTAGTACCTTACGAGGAAACACATATATGAAGGAAAAAAATCATTAGAATACAACCAAATTTCATAATATAATCATCTATTCGTCATTCAGTTTAGAATGCTATGAAAATTTTTACTAACAATGATTCATTTGTTAAAACCAAATGGCTTAGTACTTTGTTGGATCACTATTAAAACTTCAATATTATTTCATTATATCTTCCCTTTTAAAAAATATAAAGAAATAAAGAGCTTATATAGCTAGCACAATGTGCGATGGTCAATATTATATCTTCCCTTTTAAAAATGTGCGATGGTCTCTGGCTTAGGTATTATAAATCTAATCCGAGTTATGAAGCTACTACACAATTAAACCTAAACGAACGTTGGCCACGCATTTGACCGAAAAAAATACACAAAGTGGCCATCAAATACATAAGTGCATCATCATATGTTAAACTATACAAAGATGAAAATTCAGGCTTCATTCACATAACATTAGCCTGAACCATGGACTATGTGTTATGGAGGTTAAAAAAAGCGAAAAATATATGAACATATTAATGATTCGGTTAAGTTAACTTAGCATAATAGAAGTATTAACTTGTATATGCACACATTCTCTTAACATTCGATCACCAGGAATTAATTAGCATAGCAGTACTTAGATGACACAATCATTATAAAGTTTCAGTAGTAAACAATAAGAATGCAACTAATTATCTGTAAATGATATATCACCTGATCTTTGTGGTGAAAACATGTAAGGTTTTGGAGGGATTTCCAATAACTCTAAGTTGCCTTCTAGCATTTCCAACACCTTGGTGATTGTTGGACGGTTCAAGGGATTAGTTTGTATGCACCACAAACCCACAATGATCATCTTCCTTGCTAATTCGTTTTCTTCATTGCTCACAATCCCATGCAGTTCAAGTTGTTCTTCTTCTGATTCAACTTTCTTATATATCCAATGAGGAAAGTATATTTCACTTGTATGATCAACTTCAACCTCAACATTTCTCCTCCCTCCAACCATTTCTAGGATCATCATTCCATAACTATAAACATCTGATTTGTGGGAGACTGGACCAAAGTTCCTAGAATATATTTCAGGAGCTATATACCCTGGTGTTCCTCTCATATGGGACATGGATATCATGCTTCTTTTTTCAGGGAATAGCTTAGCAAGTCCAAAGTCTGATATCTTAGGACAAAACTCTTGATCCAAAAGAATATTATGGGGCTTTATGTCGAAATGTAAGATCCGTGTGTTACAACCCCTATGCAAGTATTCTAAACCTCTAGCAATCCCAATAGCAATCTGGTGCAACTTTTCCCACCTAAGTTGACTAATACTTGATGAGCCCCGACCATATATGAACTTCTCAAGGGATCCATTAGGCATGAAATCATATATTAAAGCTCTTCGGCGGCCCTCTAAACAAAATCCCACTAGATTGACAATATTAACATGGGAAGTCCTGCTAACACTAGCAACTTCATTAATGAAATCTTCACCATTACCTTTTAATTCACTTAAAATCTTTGCTGCCACTAGATTTCCATTGCTTAATGATCCTTTGTACACAGATCCAAAGCCACCCTGGCCTAATTTAACTTCAAAGGAGTTTGTAATCTTCTAGATTTGTGAATAAGAGTACCTTTTTAGAGCGAGGAATTCATTATTTTTTATGAAAATCTCAGCATTGATATCGTGCTTCACTTTTTTTCTCCACCTAAGTATCCATATTAAGCTGAGTAAAATTACCCCAAAAAGGGGGATCATTATGATTATGAGAAGGACGAGCTTATGATGAAAGCTGTCATTACAAAATTTCAATCCAGTAACGTTTCCACACAAACCTGGATTGCCTTGGAATATTTGTATGGATGAATTTTTGAAGATAGCAAATGATGTGGGAACTGGACCTACGAGCTCATTGTAAGAGAGATCGATATCAATCCCACCTGGCAATGTTTTAAAGGCACCAGGATTTGAACCAGATAATTTGTTGTGAGAAAGATTCAAATATTCCAAAGATATTAAACTTTGAATTTCAGATGGTATCACTCCCATAAGTGAATTCCAAGAGAAATCAAGTGTGGTAAGTTGCTCTAATTTACTAATCTGAGATGGGATTTCTCCGCTGAGCTTGTTATCACTAAAATTCAAGTAATATATGTGTTCCCACTGATCGACGTGTCTCGATATTGGCCCGTGCAATCTGTTTGAGGATAGATCAAGAGCAAGGAGATTTTGAAGTGACCCAAGCTCTTGAGGTATAACACCTGAAAGTTTGTTATCTCGCAATAACAACATCAACATACCTCTCACATTTCCAAGTTCCTTTGGAATCTCACAAGCCAAGTTATTTGAAGAAAGATTAAGTACTTTTAGTCGAGTAGAATTTCCAAACTGGGGTGGTATGCACCCACTGATGTTGTTATATCCCACAAGCAAGGATGTCAAGTTCCTGCATTTACTCCAGTTTTGAGACAACTGCCCATGAAAATTGTTGTGACTGACGTCAAGTAGATCTAAACTTGGATACACTCCGAAACTATCTGATATGTCTCCAGTAAATTGGTTAAAATCAAAATGACCTCTTATTAAGCTATGACAGTTCCTTATGCCTATCGGTATAGGGCCTGTGAATCGATTATGACTTAACGATAATTGTTGAAGCATTCTCCCATGGCATAAATCTTCAGGTAAATGCCCGGACAATTGATTACTGTCTATTTCTAGCTCAATCATGTCTGGACTTGACAGTACTCCTTGTGGTATTGGACCGGATAAATTGTTCACACAAAGATACAAATATTGTAGGTCTCTCAGGTTTTTTAGTGACGAAGGTATAGAACCACTGAGTTGATTTTCGCTTAGCGCTAGTTGAGTGAGAGACTTCAAATTCCCAAGTTCAGTAGGAATAGGTCCAATTAGTTGATTTTGGTACAAGTGTAGGAGATCCAAAGACTCCAAATTACCCAGCGATGAAGGAATTGGGCCTGTTAGATTGTTTGAAAAGAGGCTGAGGCTCTGAAGTGACACCAGGCTTCCAAGTTCTTGTGGGATCAAACCGGACAAATTGTTTTGGAAAATATTCAAAACGGTAAGCTGCTTCAAATTCCCAATGATAGGTGGATAGGACCACTCAGAGAATTGTTACTGATATACATTTCCACAAGATTGAAAAGGTGTCCAAACTCATGTGGAATTTGACCAGAAAACATGTTATCATCAAGAATTAAGTAAGTCAGATTTCTTAAGTTGCCCAATGTTGGAGGCAGTTCTCCTTCCAGGGAATTATCATACAAGGCAAGCTCGACGAGTGAGGTCAGTTGACCAATCTCTTGTGGCATCGACCCATTTAATTGATTCTCAAAAAGGTAGAGGGTCTGGAGATTGGCTAACTTCCCTATTTCTGGTGGAATTATCCCAGAAAACTTGTTCCTTGAAAGATCGATATAAACAAGTTTGGACAGGAGTCGGATTTGTGTGGGGATTGGACCATAAAGGTAGTTTCCACTAAGCGCAAAACGAGAAAGGTTGTGCAGAAAATAGAATGGGAATTGGTTGAGCGTACCTCTTAGTCCAAAGAAATCGAGGTTTAAACTCTGAATGGTCCCATCATCATTGCAAACTACACCGGACCATGGAGAATAGGTAGAATTCTTGGCCGGGGTTGCCCAATAAGTAAGTGGGGAGTCGTCTGGGTCTTGCAGGCTAGATTTCCATATAAGGAGAGCATTGGCTTCCTTCAAAGATGGACAAGTATACTTTGAAATTGAAATGACTAGTAGAGCTTGAGATAAAAGTAACAAGATTGAACAAGACAATATAATTTGCGTTTTCATATTTTTGAAAAATGATGTTTATTGATTCCTAAATCCTAATTTATACTTGAGCGCCAATCCTTTCTCTTAATTTTATCAAAATAAGATATTCGGGCACTGCCATATTTAATTTTCCACAAGTAGTGTCTTCCTTAATTGATAAAAGAAATACGTATTTAGAGAATATGTTACAAGACCAGGGCCGGCTCAACGAATGTGGACGCCTAAATCGAAACAAGATTTTTTGAGGCCTTTTCATCATGATTGTTAAGAAAAAAAATTGATTATTATAAGTTTTGAACTCATAACTTATACTTTAGTAAAAACAAGCCTACCACCACACAAATACATTACTTTGAGTGTACTTTACCCATTATAATATTTTTATTTATATATAAAGTTTTTTTTGGACTTGGAGGCCTTAATTAAGTGTGGGCCTAAAGCCTTAACTTGTTTTCGCTGTCCCACAAGCCACCCCTGTACAAGACTGTATTATTATGTATTCACGCTAGTTGGTGACATCGACAATAGGATTCAATGTCGTGTAGCAAACGAAAATTTTGATTTAGAGCATCATAGGGTCCATTCCTCGAACGTATTAACGAGGGAAAAGAAAGATGGAAAGAAAAGGTCGTTGATGTAGGCTTTATTTTATCTCCTTCTTCCTTGTGATCTTCCAAGCAATTAGCCATACACACTAAAATACAAAATCATTTTGTATTATAGAAACATATAAAGA
This sequence comes from Bidens hawaiensis, assembly GCF_021521415.1. Classification (NCBI taxonomy): domain Eukaryota; kingdom Viridiplantae; phylum Streptophyta; class Magnoliopsida; order Asterales; family Asteraceae; genus Bidens; species Bidens hawaiensis. The sequence goes on from NW_027491668.1 coordinate 269,836, forward strand.
TGGTCAATAAGTCAAGATAGTGAGACAAGTATGTTTTTAGTTAAACTTTAATCACATATATTGTGATTTTTCGATACATTTGGTTTGTTTGCAAGGTTCAGGCCGATTTAATCAAGTTAAGTATATGTACTCCGAATTTAAACATTTTCATAAAAAAAATATAATTAATAATTATAGGAGGTGCATAGTGAACCCCATATTTGAAGTTTTACTATTTCTTCTCATAAAATTTGGAGGTAAAAAATAAAGATGTGGAAACTGATTTAAGGTGAAAACACAAGATTTTTCTGATTTTTGAATTATATAAAAAAGAATTAAATGAAGTAGATTCAATTATTTTTTAAGAGTTCGAATCGAGAAAGGTCAATAACTAACGTAACGTCTACCAATTATATTAAAAATTAAATTTATATTTTCATCATATACAATAATAATTCAAATAATTTTAGTTTATCTTAGAGATTATAATTTACACACTCTGTTTTTTAGTTCATTTAAGGAATCTTAAAGGGAAAAAAATAAAATAGAAGGAAAGAAGTAAAAAAAAAAATATTGTGTTTCACATTATATTTTTAAGGAAAGAAAAGAAACGAAACAAGAGAAAGTTATGTTTTAGAGTTTCATTCAATAGAGGAAAAGAAAATAAATGAAAGAAAATCAAGAAGAAATAAAGAGCAAGTTGGAATGAAATGTTTTCTTTCCAATTTGGAAATAAATTGAAAGAAAAAAAATAAAAGATAAAATAGGAAACAAAAGAAAAAAAAAACCTTCTTTCTTTTCTTTTCTCTCATTAGGTGAACTCGGGAACAGAGAATAAATGGTTATTTTTTCTGTTATTGTTCGGTAAGTGATATTTTAAGTTCTAGCTCAGTCTCCGTGCCAAAATTGAAATTTATGTTTTTATGAGTTTAATGTTTTCAACATTTACATATACTTTTATGGCTCCATGTTCGTTTCTGTTACAACTAAATCGTGTTTGACTACTTACATATGATTTTGATTCTCGATTGCAAAGACATGCATTCTTTATTCAGTTTTAATGTATATAATTTATCAATTAGTTTTGGATGCATATAAGTTGTTCAATGAAATGCCTAAAAGAGAGCTAGTTGTGGCTTTTTCAAAATTGCTATGTTCAATACTTAGACGGTTACACTTAGACCGCATCTATTAGTGACCTTAAGTTGGTAAGTTGGGTTAGGTTGTTCAAAAAATTAAAAAGAAAAGAAAACGTCATCAAAAAATGGCAACCCGGTTGCTCCACCAACCTTGGGTTGGTTTAGGTTGTGAATTTTTTTTAATTCTTAATATCAAATAATGACACATGTCAAAAACTACTAGTCATATTAAACTTTCTTTTTCTTTCTAACAATTAATTTCACATATAAATTGATTTTTCTAATAAGTTGTAATATTTAACTTTTTTTTATAAAAATCTAAAAACACAGTTTTGTTTATCTTTTTATGAACATTCCGATACAAATTTTATTAAAAGCGGACTTATTTCCAAATATTTATGATTTTTTTAATACAGTTCCGATATAAAACTGTTGATTCGCAAAGTTACTATTTTTAAAATGTATTTTTTTTTTATATTTTAAAGAATCAAAAATCATATTTATTTAATAAAAAATTGGCTTAGGTTGGGGTTGCTAATGAGAGGGAAAATTTAGGGATTGGATGAGAGAAATTAGTTTTTATTAACGGCTGGCTTGAGTTAAGTTGTGAATAATGATGGTGTTATATGAAGTCTTTTGAAAGGTTGGCCTAAAAGAGGGGCCACAAATACAAACAAGTTCCATCACCTTGGTATTTTTTTTTTCCATATTGACTACTACCATCAAGACTTTGACTCATCGATTCTTTTCCTCCATTTATCCTTACCCCTTTCGAACGCGAAAAGGACTCACTTGTCATCGTCTCTTGAATTTAAAGTCCCGGGGTTCCTCTAAACCTCCTCTCGTGTGTAAATGAACATCTTCCGAACCATACCGCAGAATTCCCTTATAAAACAGTGAACCATTATAAATACAAGATTTGAGTTATAAATATATAACAAATTTTAAAAAAATGCAGAAGTACTTGCTGCCAAGGATTGTCGCCAACAAGCATCATGTTGCCTTCGTCATCTGTATACATGACTAGCCAATTTCTGTTACCGTTCTTTAGTTCACCATTGAATTCAAATAAATCATCCAGCTCAGAGATTAATATCATGATTTACAAGTCAAAAACAACATTAAAATTATCACAAGTAGAAAAATGTGCAGGTCAAAATAAGATTCTTTTTATTTTTAAATAACAATACCTTTGTACAACTTCTTTTAGCCATTTTCTTCTCAGCATTCGATTCGCGTGATTTAAAAAACGACATGATTATATCTTACTGAAGATTCAGTTTTATGATCTCGAGATCTACCAGCAATAAGATAACTATGTGAATCTGAATAAACTTAATTTAAGAGGCTTTATCTATTAATAATGAGATACCTTTATCAGACTCCGTCACAATGTTGTTTTCATCTTCAGAGACCGGTATGAAACTGTGATGCAAAAATCAGTTTTTAGAGTTTTTGAATAAAGTGACTTTTACTGAAAATATCTGAAAACTACAAGTTCAGTCATCAGTTTCAAAACAAAAAACGAGCCGACCGTTCAAGGAAAAATTAAAACTACCCATTCACTCCTCTCATTTGACCTGTTTTAAATGCTTTCTATCTTCTTACATTTCACATTGTTAATGTAGTTAAAAATAATAATACAACAACAAAACTTTTATATAAGATAGCTTATATACATACAGATAACATTATAACAGCCATTATTTAATATCACCCATAACCAGTTCCAAAATTAATTAACTGGATTAATATACCTGACAATGAAATTAATATTAAAAAAATGAAAAACAAAGTGGGACATGTGAACTACTTGGATCATCAGAAAGTTGACCACATTCTATAATCACTATCGGTACATGACTTTCTAGCAGCTCAAGCTGCGAACAAAGCTCATTCCCTCTATGACCCTTCCAAAAACAGCATCGTTCCTGCCATATAAGCGAGGGTCAATAACAATGGCTAGTTAAACAGGGGCTACTCTATTTTGATCTCAAAGCATATTGTGGACTATGCTATCAATTTCTGACATGGACCCTGCTAACACGACACGACACAGGTTTTAACAGGTTTGGGTTTGAGCTTGACAGGTCTTAACGTGTTAGCCTGATTGCTTCTATGGTTATTTGTTTCAAGTATATTATGGATATGTGGTTTTTTGTTTCAAATTTGTTACGGATTACGTATTAGTTAAGACTTTTATGCTCGTTTAAAACTTTTTGTTTCAATACATGTATATTATTTACTATGTCTTTAAACAGGTCTTAACATGTTCGCCTGTTACTAAACAGGTTCATGTTTGGAAAAATGATACGATTAGTTATCGTATTTAGTACCACAGGTCACGTCTCGTGTCTATTGTGGGCTTAATTGATTTTAGCTGGTTTCTACTTTTAGGGAATGCAAATTGAAAATCAACAACATTTAACAGCATATGTCATAAGTTTATAATAATCAGACAACAATGTACATTATTTAAAAGAAACTCACTTAAAATGCATCCATAATTCTAATCCAACATGAGACTTATGAATTACCTACCGCGCATAGACATTACATTTGAAGCCTGGTCTTGCATTTACCGTCGTGAGTACACATATTCACCAATGCCCATTGGATTCATCTCAGCTACAAAAACAGCAGAAAGTATTAGTATTTAAAGATACCAATAATAATAATAAAAATTGTCATGATTGTTAATGTTGTACCTGGAAAGGTTTTTCCATAGATGGTTTCCCCACCGGTGCATGCAAACCAACGCACCAAGGAATTAAATGAATACTGATACGTGCCACTAATCACATACCCACGTTGCTTTATAAGTTTAGTTCATGCAGTTGTGCATGTTTACATTATTTCCTATTTTCATGTTTGTGGTAGTTTCTTTAAATGCCGTACACTTGCATTTGGAATGGTTAAGCAGAAAATTATGAAGTAAAATGTCTCTCTTTATCTTATTTGTTTAGAGTCTAACCCGCTCAAAAGGTCATATCTTGGGAGACCGCCGATCTCGAATCCGGCTACTATCACATACCATCACCATTTTTGAAATCACCTCCCTACAACATGGTATTATTATTATTATTATATGTTGAAATGAATCACAATCATCCTAATATAAAAAATCCAAAGCAAGGTTAGCAAAAACTTTGCAAGTAAGCATTTGATTGAGATAAGCATATACCAAAATAGCCGAGCATTTGTAGTGCAATGGTTTTCCGGTATTTTGTCCAGTCCCCTTTTCCCCTGCACATAATAATAATAATTTGAAAGTGTGTGGTACTCACAGAAAGTTACTATACTAGGCCTACCAACTTTAATGCACATTGTACTTACATGCAATACATATTTTGCGTGCCACGTGTTTCCGTTTGTTGTACGCGTGCCTTTGCATCACACCCTTCTTTCCCTCATTTGGTAACGCAAAGTTTCTCAATTTATAAGGATTCTAAGCAAATTAAGGTTTGATTATGATTCTATTAGGTTGAATCAAAGAAGAATAGTAAGGGGAAGATGAAAATTTAGAGCCAAGAGGCTACAATTACATGGTATCTCATCTACCCTTTTTTTAGTTTGAATGTTTGTTTTGAATTGATTATATTGTAATCAATCAAAATTATGATCATGAATTCTTGGAGTTTCCCTTTTGTGTTTTGTTGTGTTTGCTTCAAAGAATAAATGTGTATGTTAAAAGTATTTTGTGTTGTATATACTGTAATCCATGTTTCACACTTAAATAATTTCTCAAATATGTTTTTGACAGTAACTAACAAAAATAATAACCGACAATTCTATGCCCGCGCCGTGGGTAAACCAACTAGTTAGTTACAATGCAAATGCTAAAACAGCATGTGGGTGGGCGGACACACCTATGCATAGTGCTTGAAAATTCTCGGCTGTCTTAGGCACAACATCAGCATAAAGCTGCAAGCAAACAACATTAATTATTAATATATTCTTCTTGCTGTCCATAACAATAACAACAACAATAATAATAACAATAATACATTGGGAAAGTTAACATAGAAACTAAAAATTTGTGCTAAACGTGCGAAGTGAAGAAAATGGCAGTGACAAATTCGTAATTATTCATAAACCATTATGTGAGTCGTGTCTTTCTGCTATCGAAGAAGCATCTTCAAATTCGTTGTACTGCTATGCTTCATTAGTTTGCATCCAATGCTGGCTTTTGATTCCAATTTTATATGGATCTTGTTGAATTCCCGAAACAGAGCCATAGCCACTAATTCATTGAATGGATCTCTCACCTTGAATATGAGAACAATTAGTATCAACAATTTAATTTAAATAGAATATGAATAGATCTTCAATTCCAGTCTCCGATCAAACTGATTTTGACTTTTTGTTGAACTATGACCATCAAATTTTCATAAATTTAAACCAATCTTCACGAATTGATAATGAGATCATGAATATATACCATCTTATCGTGATTTCAAATTTGATGATATTAATTTCCCTCCATTAATTAGAAACTTCAAACAACTAAATAAATATATTACTCTAGTTATAAGATAATTATTATACTATTTAGAAAACTAATTATTCAACTTTATAAAATAATTACACTACAAAAAAAAAAACACTAATTCACACTACAAAGTAATTACTCTTCTCATACACATAATTACTCTACTTATACGGCTAATTACACTTTCTAATAATATAGTTGTATTTTAGTTTCCGGATTCTATTTGCTTCGTATGAGTTTTTTATTTGTATTTGTATCTGTATTTGATCCAACCTCTATAGCAACGAGATGTTTGATTTATTGATTTGTGAGCTAGTGACCACCAAAGAACTCTTAATGTTAATTTCACAAAACTCAATAAGCTAATACAAGGAGGCATAATCACAATAAAGATGCATCTAAATCAGAACAAACGGATCTTAAATATAAAGATCAACAAGGGTAGTGAAACTATGAAAGTGCACGTTATGACACGACTAGATTAACCGTCTCCATTTAACTCATGGCAACTATGATGAAATCTATCGTATACAAGTATAAACTATGAAGGGAAGTATTACTAATTTACCGGAAAAGTACTATTTAAACTTAATTATTACTTCATTAATCCAAGTTATGAAGCTACTGCACGATCAAAGCTAAACGTACATCGACAGCGCATTTGGTCCAAAACAATAGAAAAGTGTCCATCAAAAGAACAAGTGCATGATCACGCGTTAAACTATATACAAGATGAGATGGTTCAGGCTTCATTCACATATTAACTTCTAACATGCATGCAAAATCCCAGAAACTAGTACAAGGAGGCATAATCACAAAAAATATGAGACGTCGTCTCTTGAATTTTAAGTCCCCGGTTTCATCCTATGAACCTCCTCTCGTGTGTAAATAAACATCCTCCGGACCAACCCACAGAATTCCCTAATAAAATAAACAACGATATTAAAAAATACAAGATTTGGGATATAAATATGAAACAAATTCTTAAAAAATTTAGAAGTACTTACTGCCAGGGATCATCACCAACAAGCATCATGTCACCCTCATCATCTGTATACACGACTAGCCAATTTTTGTTTCCGTTCTTTAGTTCGCCATTGAATTCGAATAACTCATCCAGTTCAGAGATTAATTCATTATAGTTGTTAAACTTTGTGAGGTCCACAGACCTACCAAGTGCAAACCCCTGCTTATGAACCTACAAATATAATGATTTACAAGTCAAATCAGTATTAAAATTAGGAGTATTGGTTTTTATTAATCCCAACTATCATCTTTTAGTCGCTGCCAGTCCCAACTCATGAATTGGCTGCAAATGGTCACAACTTTTAAAGTATTTGTTCCCAACGGTCCACGACTAACAGAATTCTAAGGCCTTTACTTGTAGGTCGCCGGAAAAACGTTTTTGGCAGGAAAACTCACATTTTTTCCGATTAACTCAACATTTTCGTCCCAAACATCTTTGTAATCTTAGATCAAACCTTTAGAAACCTTTTTCTGGTAAAAGCCCCAGTTATCGAGATCACCGGAACCCTAGAACCATTGTCAGAATGGATTGGTGGTGCTCAAATGGTGGTTGTTGTTTGGTTGTGAGTCAGCTGGTGGTGGTGGTGATGTTCAGGTTGAGTTTACTGACAAAATCTATGACTTTTCTGGCCAAAATTGTTTTTTCAGCGACTTACAAGTTACGGAGTTAGGATTTTGTTAGTCGTGAGCCATTGGGAACAAATATGTTAAAAGTTGAGACCGCCAACAGCCAATTCCTTAGTCGGACCGGCAACGATCAAAAATCAATAGTTGGGATTAATAAAAACCAAAATAATCGCAAGTGGCAACATGTGCAGGTCAAAACAAGGTTTTTACAACTTCTTTTAGAAACAACCTGAGCTTTCACAGGACCATTCGTCTGAACCGACTGGAAACTTTGGTATTCTTTCTCTTGGTCTTGATTATTAACCGGTTTTGACTTTTTCAACTGTTCGGACCTCAAATCAGAGTCAGAGTCAAGGCACTCTTGTGGTTGCAAATCTTGTGATATCTCAGCATTCGATTCAAGTGATTCCGGCATCTCGACTAGATTAACTTCCCTATCATTGGACATATATTGCCAGTTTAGCAAAGCATATATATCCACACAGTATTTATCTCTCTCTTATCAGCCATTATTTAATATCATCGCATAACCAGTTCCAAAAGCGCATCCAAACACGCCTAAAAGTATACATCATTGTAGAAAAATTATCAGCATACCTGGAGCAGCTTGTATCATATGAAGAAGCAAAAAAAAACCGTCCATCCGGAGAGATACAAAAGGCATTGCCCTGTGGTTGTGAATCTAATGGTTGCAATCCATGTTTAGAAAGGAAGTTGTCCACCGCTCTAACAAAACTCAATCGCTCAACTGACGATTCATGCAATTAATTAACTGGATTAATAAACCAGGGAATGAGATTAATAAAATAAAATTTAAAAAGGAAGGCATGTGAACTACTTTCGGGATCATCAGGAAGTTGACCACAGTGTGTAATCTTTACAAGTGAATTTCTGTCCAGCTGCTTAAGCATTGAAAGAGTCATCATTCCAAAAACCTTTCCAAAAACAGCATTATTCCTGCCATATAAGCGAGGATCAGTAACAATGGCTAGTTAGAACAAGGGCTACTATCTTTTGATCTCAAAGCATATTGTGAGCTTAACCGATTCCAGGCGGTTTCTACTTTTAGGGAACGGACAACAACATTTAAAGGCATATGTCATAAGTTAATAATGATCAGACAACAATGTCCAGTATTTAATGAAACTGACTTGAAATGCATCCATAATTCTAATCCAACGTGAGACTTATGAATTACCTACCGAGCATAGTCACTAGTTAAAAAACGTATAGCAAACAGAGATCCAGTGGCACCAGGTCTTGGATTTACCGTCGTGAGTACACCGTAGTCATCAACATCCATTGGATTGGTCTCAGCTAGAAAAAACACTGAAAGTATTAGTCCGTAGTTATAGATACTAATGATAACAAAAATGTCACGATTGTTAATGTTGTACCTGGAAAAGTTTTTCCATAGATGGTTTCGCCACCGGTGCCTGCAAACCAAGAAATGCTTAAGCCTTGTCGACTGACTGACTGACTCTCTCTTTAGCAAAACCAAGATTTATTTATTTATATAAAAGTACATACCATTAAAGTTTTCAAAATCACCTCCCTGCAACAAGGAAAAAAGGTATTATTATTATTATTATTATTATTATTATTATTATTAAATGTTAAAATGAATGACCATCCTATTATCAAAATCCAAAGCAAGGGTCGCAAAAAGCCAAAAACTTTGCAAGTATTTGATTGAGATAAGCATATACCAAAATAGCCGAGCCCGGAGAGATAAAATAGAACTTAGATCCTTTGTAGTGCAATGGTTTTCCGGTAATTGGTCCAATCCCCTTTTCCCCTGCAGACAATAATAATAATAATAATGATATTGAAACACCATGGAGGTGGGCGGACAGACCTGTGCAGAGTGCTCGAAAATTCTCGGCTGTCCATAAAGCTGCAAGCAAATGGCATTAGTTAATTATTAGCATCTTCTTCTTCTTCTTGTCCTCCATAATAATAGTAATAATATTGAAGGAAGAAACATATATAGTGAGCGAACCTCGATAACTATCCGCTCACTAGGTGCTCCACAGAAGGATATATCCATAAACAAGCGAGGGTTCGTCTTTTTCATTGTTTCTTCACCTAAATTAAATCATACAATAACTATCAGGCAAATTGGATTTTAATAATCCCAACTAAAAGCTATTGGTTCATTGCCACCGGTGGTCCCAAATTTATAAAATTTGGCTCTCAATGGTCCCTCGTTAAAAAAACTTAACGGCATTAAGTTTTTTTCGAATTTTAAAACTGAACTTTTAGGGCTTTTGATCGGAAGGAGGATACGAGTCGATTGATGTACAACGTAGCTCGAAACGATGCTCCAAACGGCTTGATTAGTGCTTCAAATTGAGCGTTTGAACTTCAAATTAACAAAAATTAAGCTGCTGGGAGCATCGTTCGAGCTACGTTTTACATCAATCGACGTATCAAAAGCCCTAAAAAATGAGTTTGAAATTCGGGAAAAACTTAACGCCGTTAAGTTTTTTTTAACGGGGGACCATTGAGAATTTGAGAGCCAATTTTTTTAAATTTGGGACCACCAGCGGCAATAAACGAAGTTGGGATTATTATCGGCTAATAGCAGTTAGTTTGGATTATTAAAACCCAATTTGCCAATAAAATTAACACTAGCAAATAGCATCTAAAGTAATCTAATGATTCTGTTAAGTACATACAGTTAGTTACAACAGACAGACAGATGCTAACTAACTATATTTACAGTTTGACACAATCAGTCCCTGTACTAACTAACAAGTGCAATCAAGTCCCCCACTTATATTATTAACAACTGAAGACAATAAGAAGAAGAAGAAACATACCGGCCATTGATCGATTGATTAATTTTTTTCACCTTAGTTAATAATAACGAGATCCTGAATACGGAGTAATGATGGCGCTTATGAAACCCTAAAACTCAGAGTCTGACGTCTTGGTGAGATAAACGGAATGAGTGTTAAAATTTTAAAAATTAATTAGTTAAATTAGCGTATAAAAAAGATTAATATATAAAAAAGCAAAATATTTAGACGTATATTTGGCCGGAGTGCTAAAACCCAAGTATGTTATAGGCATTAAGGTGGTAGCTTTACACAAATTGGGTCGGTTTCGATTACATTCATTATGGTACAAAGCAAAGAAAAGAAAAAATATATATATATATAAATTAAGGTGGGCCAGTGAGGGCCGAGGGGTGTTGGTCGGTAAACTTGTGTGTTGGTAAACCCGAACGTTGTTGATCTCGAGCATTGAGGCGGAAAGTCTAAGCGAATTCAGTTGGCTTCCGTCACGTTTGTTACGGTACTAGAAATTAAAAAAAATGGCGTTTGGTGGGCTTTCGTGTTACGGTACCGGAATTATAAAAAACAAAGTTGGCTTTTGGTCGGCTTCCTTATGTTTGTTAAGGTACAAAAACTAAAACTAAAACTAGAACTAAAACACAAAATGCCATGGCCAGTAGGTGGTGCATTAAGTGACCCGACGACGAGTCGATGCGAAACTTTTATTAAGATCCTTATACATGTTCTTGGGAACTCATAATCATAAATGGCTAATGAGCGAGTTTATGGGTCCATCAATACATTAAAAAAATTAAAGCCTGCAAAAAAGATGCCAATATAAATCAAAGAGTAAAGTGCCAAAATCATTCTTAAAGTCTGGTCATGTTTGCGACTGTCGTTCAAATAGTTTCTTTTTTACAACTGGAACTTCGGGAGAAAAGCATGAGAAGAGTAAAGCATTCCACATCCAACCAACAAAGCAATGGATTAGATATGTTTAATTCTGGCTATTTTTTCATTTAAACTCTTAAATAATATCACTTGAAGATTATGTGACACCGACATTGTCTTTTTATGTTATGTATCTATCTATAATACATATAAACAAAAACCCTAAAATCCTACGTGTCGCGATGTGGTCGCTCCCTCCTTTTATGGAAGTCATCAGATTGCTTGATTTTTAAATGGAGGTCTCTCATTGATTTAACCCAAATTCATGGGTATGGGTCTTACCAAAACCAGATAGCTCTTAAACGGGTTATAACATCTCATTAAATTAAATTTTTACCAATTATTTGATATGAAAATCCTATAAAATAGGGATATACTAAAATTTAATATCCAATTTAAAAAGAAAAAGATATTATTTATAATTAATAAACAATTTTATAGTAAAAAAACATAAGAGGGTCATGGGTCACCAAATCCAGATAACTTTTAAACGGTTTGTAACATATCATTTATTTATGAAATTCTTTCATCATCAAACCCTAAGCATATTATTAACTTTCTTACAATAAAGAAAATTAAAATCCAAAAAATAAATATTATAAAACAAAAAATGTAAAACAATCATTCTCTCAAGCCATCAGATTGCTTTATTTGTAAACAATCATTTGACCCGAATTCACGGGTAAAGGTACCGGATTATAACATATCATTTATTTGTGAAACCATTTTATCATCAAACCTTAAGTATATTAATTATTAACTTTTTTACAATAAATAAAACTAAAATCCAAATATACATATATAAATATTAAAAACGAATAATGTAAAACAACCCCCGTAATACGGGGGATAAAATATAGTATAATAACATATTTATTTATACTAATACTAATTTCAAAATTCAAACGTCTTATATTGGGCTTTAAGGCCCCATGTGGGCCAATGAATTATGGAAACAATATATGTAAGAATTAAGAGGAGGGCTCTTCACGGGTCTAGTTGAATCGAGTGAAGGTTTGCTCATTTACAATCGAACTGAACCGAACAGCTGAAATTCGAATCGAGCGAAAATCGAAATGAGCCAAATCCAATCGAGCAATTTTCGATTGAACATCGAGATTTTTTTAGAACGAGGACCTTTTTGTATAAGGCTACCGCACTCTCCGAATTTGGAGAGCCCCAATGCCCCACTCTGGTCAGACTATGCTGTCTTAACCAGGCCCACGTTGGCTTCAGAGTTTGGCTTGGGCGTTTCCCCATGAAACCACACCGCCGGCTGCCACTTGATAGTCGTTAGGCCACCACATGAGCAAAACTCTCTGGCGTAACATAGTGGGATGAAAACCCATTTTTTGATCGAAATCGATCATTTCTTGAACATTATTTATTTCTTTTCACTTTAAAATTTTCTATAAGAAACAAGTTTGAAGCTTGTAAATAATATATTTTGTAAACAAATTAGTAGTTTTGAGACAACCGTGTAATAGGTTGTAACTTTTTATTAGAAAGAAATTTGAAGTGAGATATAGAGTGTGTTTGGGATTGAGTTTGAAAAATGCTTATTTGCTTATCGATGTTTTTAAAAAGTCAATAAGTTAAAATTGTTTGTCAATCACAATTTTTTTTTATTTTAACTTTTTGAAAGGGTTAAAAAGCAATTTTTAAAAAGCCTTAAATCCTGGCTTTTCAAAATGATTTTTTAAAAAAAGCCAATAAGCATTTTTCAAACTCAATCCCAAACATGCCATAATGATCATGTAAACAAACTTTTACTATTCTTAAAACTTGAAGTGAACAAATGAAACTATAAAATTGATAGAATAGGAAAAAAAATTTAAAAGGTTAAAAAGTTGTATACTTATATATATGTGTGTTGGGTAAGGTTAAAATGAAAACTCACTTGAGTTGTGAAAACCCGCGAAAACCCTATGTAACATCGGGTTTTTTTTGTTACATGTAATATATGTTGTAACATTTAATACAAAACATCGAAACATAAAAAAAAATGTTTTGCTATTTTTTAACATTTTTTTATTAATTTTTATATATGTTTTAAGGAGAGAGAAAACGTTATATTTATATTTACATTTTTTATGCACTTTAATTGTTGACCACAAGATTTAAACATTAATTAAAAATATGTGGTTGAAAATGAGTTTCTAGAGTTTTCACAACTCAGGTGGGTTTATGTATATTATCTATATATTTATATATCTATTCAGTGGCAAAGCTTGGACTAAGACACTGGGGCGGACTCAAAATATATACAAAAATTCACAAACGATTGGGGGGGGACTCAAATTTTTAGCCGAAAACGCCTAAATTTTGCAGTACGTAAAAAAAATTTTTGGACAAAAACGAGTAAATTTACACTACTACGCGAAAAAATAGAGGGATCGGGGCGACCCCCAGCCCTAAGTAAGCTTCGCCGGTGTGTCTATTAATATATAATTATATATAAAATAAATTAAAAAATAATCGATCTGAACCGAACTAAGAAGACCTTTGCTCGTTGTTTTGGCTTGTTTACAAACCAAACCGAGCAAAGCGACTTGTTTACAATCGAGTGAAAAAACAAGCGAGCATTTTCCGAACGATTTCTGAACGAGCGGCGAGCGGTTTAGACGGCCCTATTTAAGAGCAAGCACTTAAAAAAACTAACATACCTTCCATTTTTTATTTTTTTTTTCTCAGACATGTTAATGTTGAACAAAATTGTTTAACTTTTAGTAGTATGCTTCTTTGCTTGTAGCATAGATGTAAATATAATTTGTTGACATGAAAAATCTTTGTACACAACAAGGACACTGCTAAGTAAAATCGAAATCTTAATCGCAAGAAATACTCTGGTTTAATCTGTAGATCAATCGTTCTTTGTATCAAACTTCATATCTACCAACGAGATGTTGTTCGATTTATCGATTTGTGAGCTAGTGACCACCAAAGAACTTCTTACAATAATGTTCTTGATGCTAATTTCACAAAACCCATAAACTAGTAAGTACAAGGAGGCATAATCACATATAAGGTGCATTAGGCTTTTGTTTTCGGTTGCCAAGTTCCAGAATTACGTCTAGGCGACGCAATAATTCGTGATGCGCCTGGTTTCTCAGTCATCCAGATATCATCAGAACAAACGGATCTTAAATATAAAAAGAATTATAAACATGGGTAATGAAAATGTTCTTAATGACATGACTAGATTAAACGTCTCCATTTAACTCGTGGCACAATCAAAGCTAAACGAACATTGACCGTGCATTTGATCAATGACAATACAAAACGTGACCATCAAATGCACAAGTGCATGACCACATCTACAAACTATATACAAAATGACAGGATTCAGGCTTCATTCACAAAAATTCGAACACAACATTGTACAGATTAAAATGATTTTAGAACACTCTCAACTATCATCATTATATTTCGTGCTTATGTAAATCATGTAATATTAGTTTGGTATATTGGTTTTTAATGGTCCCAACTATTGACTTTTGGTCACTGCTGGTCCCAACTAATGAATTGGCTACTGATGGTCCCAACTTTTAAAGTAGTTGTTCCTAATGGTCTGCGACTAACAGAATCCTAACGCCGTTAGTTTCAAGTCGTCGGAAAAACGTTTTTGGCCGGAAAATTCAAATCTGTTGCCGGAAAACACCTCCTGAACACCGCAACCACCGTCAATTGACTCACCGCTAACCAACTACCACCACTTGGGCACCATCAACCAATTCCGACGATGGTTCTAAGGTTTCCGGCGACCTCAATAATTGGGGCTTTTACTAGAAAAAGGCTCCTAAAGGTCCGATGCGAAGTTACCAAGATGTTTGGGATGAAAATGTTGAGTTTTCGGGAAAAAAATTGAGTTTTCCGGCCAAAACCGTTTTTCCGGCGACATGAAACTAACGACGTTAGGATTCTGTTAGTCGCGGACCGTTAGAAACAAATAATTTGAAAGTTGGGACCATCAGTAGCCAATTCATTAGTTGGGACCAGCAGTGACCAAAAGACAATAGTTGGGATCACTAAAAATCATTATACCTATTAGTTTCAGATGCTCAAAATCGAAAACAATATATATTACCAACACCGCGGTCCATCAAGAAGTTGAATCAACCATCTTCATGCAATGCAACACGAATAACTCAAAACCTCTTATAAGCATCAACATCAAAATCATATATATAATCAGTCAAATAACTAAAGTTTACTTAATATTTATGAATATAAATCTAGAGTTCTAGACAGTCAAAACTCTAAGCATTCTCAAGTTTCCTTTCATCCATGCCTTCTGCTACCGATGAGTTGTCAGCATCCTGGAGTCTCTTGTATCATCTGAGGGATCACTAGAAGACATTTCAACACCATCCAGAAAACAAAAATGCATGCTAACGACAGCGGGCTCCCGTGGTTGTGATTGCATAAAGAAGGCTATGTCATAAGTTAATAATTGTAATCCACATCCACCTGTGATTTACCTACCTCGAATGGGGAGTACGTTTGAAGCGTATACGCAACTGAGATCCAGTGGCACCTGGTCTTGCATTTACCGTCGTGAGTACACCGTGTTGACCAATACCCATTGGATTCGTCTCAGCTACAAAAACCACAGAAAGTATTAGTACTTACAGATACTGCTAATAATAATAATAATAATAATGTCATGACTGTTAATATTGTACCTGGAAAAGTTTTTCCATAGATGGTTTCGCCACCGGTGCCTGCAAACCAACATACCAAGAAATGCTTAAGCCTTGTTGACTGACTGACTGACTGACTGACTGAGTCTTATCAAAAGCAAGAAAGATTTAATTATTATTTATATAAAAATACATACCATCATGACTACCAAAATTACCTCCCTGCAACAAAGGAAAAAGAAGTATTATTAGTAGGGCTGAGCACGGTTCGGTTCGGCTCGGTTATTAGGCAAAACCCAAACCGAAACCGAAGTAATCGGTTATTTGAATATGCAAACCGTTCGGTTTTCGGTTTTCCGGTTTTTCGGTTTTTTTCAAGTATGTGTTGACGTTGCAAAAAAAAATTAAAAAATAAAAATGCATATTTTAAGCTTGTATAAGAACGTGCTAAAGTAGCACAGTCCACATATATATTGAATTCAAAAAACAAAAATAGGCACGTGCTACGTGAAACTATACGAATATAAAGTTGCTAAATAGAGTTTAAAAACTAAAAAACATTAAAAGTTTAGTCTCGATCTTCATTCATCATATTATTTATTTATCTTAAAAGTTTAGTCCATTCCTCCTCATCTTGATAATATTTATCATCATCAATCGGTTCGGTTCGGTTTTTTTCGGTTTTTTAAAAATGGATAACCGAATCGAAACCGAAATTTCGGTTTTTCAAAAAAATAAAAAATAAACCGTCGGTTAATGCTTCGGTTCGGTGTTTTCGGTGCAGTTTTTTCGATTCGGTTAATTCGGTTTTCTGCTCACCCCTAATTATTAGTAATATATTTTAAACTGAATCATCATCCTACCAATTATATAAAAAAAGAAAAGAAAAAAAAATCCAAAGCAAGGGTAGCAAAGACTAGGGGTGCAAACGAGCCGAGCTACTCAAGATCGGCTCGTTAAAAAGCTCGATCGAGCCAAGCTTCATCGAGCCGAGCCCGAGCTTGAGCCTAAAAGTAAGCTCGTTTAATAAACGAGCCCGAGCTCGAGCCAGCTCGCGAGCCTGTCATTTATATAATTTTTTAAAATATGTATTTAATAATTATTAATTAATATATATAATGTTATGAAAAAACAAATAAAAATAACTACATAATATATATTATTTTACACATAAAATTATATTACAAAAAAGTATATAAAAAATAATTGATAAATATAGTAAGCGAGCCGAACTCGAGCTTGAAAATCTACTCACGAGCCGAGCTTGAGCTTTGAAAATAGAGCTTGAAACGAATCGAGCTTGAGCTCTGTGTAAGTTAAACGAGCCAAGCTCGAGCCTAGTCGAGCTCGGGCTCGGCTCGGCTCGGCTCGGCTCGTTTACACCCTAGTGCCAACGACTTTGCAAGTAAGTGTTTGATTGATTTGAGATAATTAGCAGCAGGCAGAAGAAGCATACCATGATAGCGGCATGTAGCGCATATAAGTGGACCGTAGATCCTAAGTAGTGCAATGGTTTCCCGGTAATTGGTCCAATCCCCTTTTCCCCTGCAATACACAATAATAATGAATAATAATAATAATAATAATAATAACAATAATTATGGAAAAGTTAACTTGCAAACTAAATAAAAAACGGTACTAAACATGCGAATCAAATCGTAATTGCACTATGCTGTATATACAGTTGGCACGTTAATTTAATTGGTATATGACCGAAACCGCAAATGTGCATTATGTTAAAACCCTGGACGGACGTACCGGTGCAGAGTGCTTGAAAATTCTCGGCTGTCTTAGGCACAACATCAGCGTAAAGCTGCAAGCAAACGGCAGGATTAACTAATTGTTAATATTCTTCTTCTTTTCTTGTCCATAATAATAATAACATTAGAGAAACATAATTAACCTCGATTACAATTCTTTGACGCGATGATCCATAGGTGTATAAATCCATAAATGATGTGAGGTCGAAGGCTCACTCAAATATAAACCAAATACTACTAAATAGATAGCGGTGAGTGGGTATCGAACACAAGGAGTTTGTGGAAAATGTGTTAATAAGCAGCTTAACGATAAACTAATATAAATGTAAATGACACAAAGTAATTTCCAAGTTGGTTTTTGATTTGATTTTATATCTAAAATAAACTAACACGACAGTTGTAAACAAATAACTAAGCAAGCATTCCTCTTGGGGTTCGGGTTGTTACTCAACACTCTTGTTAACATTCAATGGATAAACCATAATATATCGGTTTTGTGTACATGCAATTGTTTGTGATTAATCAAGAACTAAGTACTCGGATTCCTAAAATGCGAGGTTGTTACTCAACAATCAATCAATACGATTATCCCTAATTCCTTCCACTAAATCTCGGTTGTCAACGACACCAAGAACGCATGGCTCAAAACTAGGTATAAACAATACGGACAAGCTACAAACAATCACACAAACATTATGATTATACTAACATAAACATTTAGATAATCAATCCAAGTTCAAGAACAACTAACATAAGTGTTTTGTAAATAACCTTACATCCCGAGAGGAATACCATAGAACTAGCCACTCATGTCTCGAGAGATCATTCTTGCATCAAGTATCTTGTTATTAGCAATCCCAAACATAAACAAAGGAGTACAAACACCCAAAATATGATTCTTCTCTTCAAAATTCGCCTCCAAGCCGTCCCAAGTAAAAAGGTAGATGAAAAGGCAACCAAAAACGGCCTAATAAGAAGACCGTGGGCCACGGTCCATCCACGGTGCATCAAATGACCACGGTACGGTGAAAACTATCTGACTGGAGCTGGGTTGACCGTGGTCCACGGTGTAGCTTTTGCTCATTTTCTTGTTTTCTTCATATCTTTCTCATTTCAACTCCGTTTTCTTCACCGTTTTCGCCCACGTTCTCGTAATTTCCTCCTCTGCCTCCTCCTACCTGCAAACATATGAGTAACCATAGTCAACTAATTCCATGAAATTAAGTTGGTTAAGCCAATGCATTTATATCTTTTAACTCGCTTAACGGCTTCCCTACGAGTCACTCGTCAATAAACGCGCGAGGGTTCTTCTTCATTGTTACTTCACCTGAATAAATCATCATGCAAAAATTAACGATGATTTCATTCGGTTAAGTACATACAGTAATTAATATGTGAAAATAGTAGGAAAAAAAGAAGAAGAAACCCACCGGCCACTTGATCGATTGATTGGTTTTTGTCACCTTCGTTTCTTTTAGACTTTAGATAATAATAATAATGTTTGGTGCTTTGAAAAGAGAGTGTATTTATTTATAATAGTTTATAGCATCTAACATTGGGCTTTATAGGCCCATATGTATAATTATTTATGGAAACAATAGATATTTAAGAATAAATACTATAAATAGAACTAATATGCCTTCCGTTTTTTCTAGGGTTCAACAACTAGGCTCGAGATTATCTCGTTTAACTTACACAGAGTTCGAGCTCGAGCTCGGCTTGTTTCAAGCTCTATTTCCAAAGCTCGACCTTGGTTCGTGAGTAGATTTTCAAGCTCGAACTTGGCTCGAGTTCGGCCCATTTACTCTTTACTAATTATTTTTTATATAATTATAATTATTATTATATATTTTTCCAGTTACAATTTATTATAAAATAGTATGTGCTATTTGGTTATTTTCTTTATTTTTTCATAACATTATGTATGTTAATTAATAACTATTAAATATATATTATGAAAGACTTGTTTAGGCTCGCGGGCCAGCTCGAGCTTGATAAGTAAAGCCTAGACGAGCTTACTTTTAGGTTCGGACTCAGGCTCGACTCAATCGAGCTTTTTAACGAGCCGATTTTAAGTAGCTCGCAAACAGCTCAGCTTGTTTGTGCCCTTAATTTTTTTCTCACAAAAGTAAATCAACAATATAGCATGTTAATTTTAAACAAAATTGTGACTTAATATTTAGTAGCGTGTTTCTTTGCGTAGGTGGCATAGTCGCATAGATGTAAATATATTTCTATTTATAAAAAATAAAATTGTATTCATGTTTTTTTTCCCTTCTAAGTAAAACAAAATAATAAACTTTTGGTCTCTTTCTATACGTTGTACTCTCTACACAACCAAGGACTCCAATGCTAAGTAAAATTGAAATCTTAATTAGAGGTGAGAGAAAAAAAACGGTTAATCAAACTGATTCGGAAACCAAGCCCGAACCGGTTTGTAACCGATCCTTTGGAAAATCGTAGGGTTGAGACCAGTTTGTAGTGTTTCCACACTGGTCTAGAACCATCGGTGTTACTAGCCGTCCAAAATCAATTAATAGTCACTTGAAACGGATTTCTAACCGTTTGAAAACGGTTTTGTCACCTTTTTTAAACTCATTTACCCCGCCTTACGTTATTATAAATAAATTGATAGTTATTGTTCTGGTTAGTCACAACTCAAAACCACTCTCAAAATGAAACCCCGCTCGTTTAACTTACATATTCAGTTTTTCACTGCCTCCATACCCTCAAAAATGACATCCAAACATTCCCAACTATCCATTAACGACCTCACTGTACAAGAAGTCATTGCCACAAACCGAAACCGCAAAAATTGTATAAATTCCGATATGTGCTTGATCAGTTGTTTCTTGTTTGATTTATCGATTTGTGAGTTGGTGAGTGGTGACCATCAAAGAACTTGGTGCAATGTTCATTGCCAACAAACCGAGACCGCAAAAAATTGTATATATATTTTTAAAATATATGTTTGGCTGATTGATTCAACATTCAAAAATCAAAATGGATCTCCATTCACTCTCAAGAATCAAATATGGGAAGAATAATAGCAGGCTTCAACAAAAGATGATTTCCTTTTCTTGCGGACCCAAAAATTTTTTTGGAACAGCAGAAAATCTCACGTGAGACTGTACCCCTCTATGTGTGGGAACGGATGGAATCTGTAAACCCTCGTCCCCTGTCGGGTTCGAACCCGGGGATTAAAACCTTGATGCATCCCTTCACCAAGATGTCCTTTGAACTGGCCCAAGTAAAAAGCGATATGCATCTCCACATTGGGAGGGTAGACCTCTTACCACTAGACCAACTTCTCAGCGGACTCCAGTTAGGATTAATTTACACCTCTAGCGTTTTAGGTTTAAATATAAACTGATGTTCTTGAAGTTGAGTTCAGGAGGTACGGTTGAGTTTTAGGTTTATATATAGATTTCTTGCTTAAGGATACTTCAGATGTACTCCACACAAGGAAAAACAAGTTAGATCATTATTTTATCGACTTTTGTGAGTAAAATCAGTATGTATATCCATACGGTAAGGGCATATTACAGGTTTTCGCCCATCCATAACTTGCATGTTTTAAATTCTTTTGTCTTCGGGTGCCAATAGCCCAAATACATATGTTGAAAATACTTACAAGTTGATAGTAACCAGATTCGAGATCGGCGGTCTCCCAAATAAGCAAGTAAATAACAAGAATGTAAATTAAAGTAAGACAAGTAATTTGGAACAATTTTTCTCTTCTTGATTACTAAATGGAAATGCCTTTTTATAGGCTACAATGCAAATGAAATGAAAATACACCCACTACTCCACTACTTTACCTAAGTTACCTAGTCCTAAGTTAAAAGGGAAGTTAAAAGAGAAGGTGCAATTTGAAAAACAAATAACAAAGATACGCATGCATGAGAATAGGAAACATGGTTGAAATAAACAATAAACGTGGGTGCAATGTTGGTTAAGTTGGGTCATGGAGGATGGATCGTATCACAAGTATACAACCAAATTAAACCAATTGTTATATTTAAGTCCTTTAATTTAGAAAACTATGAAGGGATGCATTACTACTTTATTGGAAAAGTATTTAAACTTGATTACTATTTCTTTATTTTCCTTAAGGAAGAAAGAAATAAATAGCTTATATAGCTAGCACGTCTTTCCGACATCGGTTGAACCTATCCGTTTAGAGCGTTAGTACTGCACAATCAAAGCTAAGCGAACATCGCCCACGCATTTGGTCAAAGATAATACAAAAGGTGACCGTAAAAAGCACAAGTGCCTAATCACATGTAAAACTATATACAAGATGACAGGATTCAGGCTTCATTCACATATAACTTCTAACAATCAAGCAAAAACTGGCACATAGAACAGGCTGTACATAATTAAAAGATTCAAAACACTCAACTATTGTCATTATATTACGCGCTTATATGTATCATATATATATCAGCTTCACCTGTTCAAAATTGAAAACAATATATTACCAAGACCGTGGTCCATCAAGAAGTTGGATCAGCCATCTTCATGCAATACAACACGAATAGTTCAAAACCTGTTACAACCAGTCAACCACCATCAATATCTTACTTATAACCAATCAGACAAATGGTTTAAGAGAGTTTACCTAATATTTATGAATATTAATCAAGACTCATTCGTTCTCGAGTTTCCTTTCATCCATGCCTTCTGCTACCGATGAGTTGTCGTCTCTTGAATTTAAAGTCCCGGGGTTCATCCTCTGAACCTCCTCTCGTGTGTAAATGAGCATCTTACGAACCATACCGCAGAATTCCCTAAATAAAATAAACCATAACAAATACAATATTTGAGTTATAAATATATAATGAGTTCCACAGTTATTAAAAGCGACGCTTTTTTGCGCATGGGCATTTTTTTCAGGCGAAGCGCACTTGCAGCGACTTCCATAAAAGCAGCGCAGTTTTAGGCAATTAGTCGGCAGTTGCTTTTTTTTTGATATTTTTAGCTTGATTTTATTTGATTTGGTTCAGATATATCACTTAACATGTTTAAACAACTTATCTAAAATTAATAGGTTTAACAAAATTAACTCAATATTGCTATAAAATGATAGCCAACTGTTAATATTTATTACTATGAAAATTGTGTTCTAAGTATGAGCAATTTGGCTATTTTGGGTTTTTAGATGATTTTGGTACTTTATGTTGAGGATTATGGTTATAAAATATTTGGTATTTGAAAAAAAAAATGATATTTTCCATTACAAATTTGTTTTTGATTTTTTTATTTAAGTGCGTTTTTTCTTTTTCTTTTTTTTTTTGAAGCCCACGCTTTTTTTGCACTTAGCGCCTAGGCCCTCAGAGAGGCATATGCGCCTTAAGTGCGCCTAACGCATTCGATAACTATGATAAGTTCTAACAAAAATGCAGAAGTACTTACTGCCAAGGATCATCACCAACAAGCATCATGTCGCCCTCATCATCTGTATACACGACTAACCAATTTCTGTTTCCGTTCTTTAGTTCACCATTGAATTCAAATAAATCATCCAATTCCGACATTAATTCATTGTAGTTGTTGAACTTTGTGAGGTCCACAGACCTACCAAGAGCAATCCCCTGCTTATGAACCTACAAATATCATGATTTACAAGTCAAAAACAATATTAAAGTTTGGCAAAACGGGCAGGTCAGAGTAAAGTTCTTTTAAAAAATAATACCTTTGTACAACTTCTTGTAGAAACACCCTGAGCTTTCACATTAGCAACTGACTGGAAACTTTGGTATTCTTTCTCTTGGTCTTGACCAATTGCTAAGTTATTAATCGGTTTTGACTTCTTAGACTGTTCAGACCTCAAATCAGAGTCAAAGTCAAAGTACTGTTGCGGTTGCAAACCATGACGTACATCTGATGCGTTTATGTTAGCAGCCAAGGGTACACCAAATATTTTGCAGCTTCCATCTTTAGGTATTGTAGGCTCATTTTGCTTAACCGGTTTTTGCATCATGTCACTGGACTGAGGTGGTGGCATCAACCATTTCCCGTGTTGCGGGCTAGGATGAAGGGCGTAATCGTCAAAAGCACTATACCTAACATCGCGTGTTGTCGGGTATGAGATTTGACTTGATTGAAAGTTACTTTTCATACCGCTGCCTAACAAGCTGAGTGAGAGATTGGAGGGTGAACTGGACATTGACCATGGGTTTGTGTTACCACTGGTTGGTATAGAGAATTCAGTTGCAGAAGTAACAGAACCGTTGATGGACCCGAAACCCGATAATAGGTCTGTAAAGGAGGATTCAGTTGTCCTGCTAACAGGTAAAAGTTTATCTGACCCGTAACACCGAGAAACAGAAAGGTCGGCTTTTTCGTTATCTGTTTTTACAGATGGTGTCCATTGGATCAGTCTATCACATGAATCTGACTCGTTATTATTATCAATAAATGTGCCTCTCAAGGTCGATAGTTCTTGACCTTGCAAGACCCTTGAGAATGCACTTCCTGGTGAAGGGTCTGCTGCAGGCATTTTTGATGAACCTATACGACCAAGAAAAAAGAAAGTCAACATGCTAATTAGTTCAGCATTTGCTAGATTAGTCAACTATCAATGTGTTGGATAAGCCTTGTGGTCAGTTCGTTAACAGGCCTAGTCGTGTTTTATCTCAAACGGGTAAAAAGAAAATCTTAATTAAATAGAGAATGGGTCAAACAGCTTAAAAAGTCTTCAGAAGACATTTTAATGTGTACAATCTACTAAGTTAACTTATTCAAAGACTTAGATTATCATAGTAAATTATTTTTTTAAAAGGGATTATGCATGTGGATTGCAGAGGCCATCCATGTATTCGACCTTTTTCATTAAGGTCAACTATATCCTAAAACTACTTTAAAAGCATGCACCTGGTTTGATTTATACCAGAATCTTGCTTAATAACAAAAATGCCAATAAGACAAAAATACCCTTGTATCGATCTATCAAAACACAAATGAATTCAATGTAAACAAAAAAACTAAGTGTGCTGGTCGTTTTACAATATTTCATTATATTTTGGCTGGATTTGGTATAAACAACGGATGATGGGTCCTATAAGGTAGTCTCAAACTTTCAATATATGAGTGGCTTTAACCAGAAAAGTTAGTACTTGGTGGGCTCCACAGTCCACATACATTATACTTCTTTTAATCATTTAAAGCATTCATAATTTTTTTTTAAAAAAAAAGTTAAAAGTAGACCAAAAAAAAAGCTCACGAGTCAACTCAATCTAGTCTCGCTCGTTTTTAGAACCCTTTTGACAATTTGACCTGTTGCCTAACCCATTTTAGAATCCCTTTGGAAAAACTACCTTCTCTGGTAAGAACGGAGGAATCGGGAGACGAAGTCAAAACGTTTGACCGAGGTCGTTTTTGTCTATGTACCGGAAGTGTATTAATCGCAGGAGGCATGAGAGCGGGTTCTATTTTCCATGGAGACACTCTATCTGGACGAGGAATGGAAGATGTTTCATCCCAACGCACCTAAAATAACATACAACATCTTTTAACATTTGTGATAGCCATCATAAAGTAAGGTACAGTTTCACATGATTAGCAGTAAATTAATACCTTCAGACATCTCCATTTAGATTCAGAACCGCTCTTTGGATCACGTTCTTCAATTCCAACGATAGTTCCCGTAAATCTACAATATTAAGCAAATTATAATACTGAAAGCAAGAGATTGTTCAAGAAGATGAGTAACTTGTGACAACTATACTTTTGATCTGCCGCCTCTTCACCCTCAAACCTCATGTTAAATCTCATCCCGATAGAGTACTTATTCTTGATAGATTCCATGTACCAATCATATGGAACAATAAACTCTGCGGGACTGGTCCTGTGAAATTTAAGCAAAATGTTACCATAAAATGTTGGATAGCCACTTAAATAAGTATAGATATATACATTTATATTCCATCATACAACATACCTAGGTTTGTAATAGACTGTGAAAATTGTTCCAGTTTGAATGGCGTGCCAGGCTGTCGCAAGGACACCAAGGTGCATGCTATGGCTGGATATGACAGATGAAGGAACGTTTGCTTGTTGTCTCATTGCACGTCTTACCCCGACTCGAAGCTCACCGTTCTCACCTCTGCATATATTTGCAATCCAATTGTCAAGAAAACATGAAATGATAACTAATCAAAAATATGGATTATTAAAAGTGACATTAATTATTCTACCTTAAAAAGATAAAAGCATCACCAGCAACAAGCTTTTTAGAACTAACAAAAACACTCCAACCACTTTGCAGCAGATGCCTTCGTGGTTGACCTGCCATTTATAAACAATTATTAATCAACAAACAAGTTACCATTTGATCAACTCAATAAAAATTTCAGCAATCAGTCAATTACCGCGAAATATGTGTCTAAAGCGCCATTCGTTTTGGTGTAAATCCTTCGCCACCAATTCCTGTGTTGGCGGTTGCTTAGACATGTCCTGAAACAGAGAGAACAAGAAAACACCACTCACAAATGATACAAATTAAACCAACTAAGAAAAGAAATATATAGTAATCTTTTTCATTAAGCGTTCTAACCAATGGTGGAAGACATTCATCAGCATGTCTTCTGAAAACTGAAAATCCACCATGTGTACTAGTATCCGAAGCAGTCAGCGTCTTGCAAAACGAATGCACACGAAACTTTGGTTCCGGGGGCAGTGGTGTATCCTTCTCAACAGCATTTTCATCTTGCTGCCATCACAAAAATGTTGGTAAAACAATCAACAATCTGATCACAAAATAACAGAATCATTTTAACTCATCAAGTTCTGATACTCACATTACGTTCAGGCATCAAAGTGATCTGTGCAAACACCTCATCTGTATCCGGTTCGGCCTACACACACACACACACATCCATCACAAAATAATCAAACCAGCCAACATAAGTTCACATTAGGGGTGCTCACGGTTTGGTTTGAATCAGTTTTGGGCTAAAAACCGAAACTTCTGAATTTAAATTTTTAAAAACCATTCAATTTTGCTTTTTTCGGTTTTATGAGCTTGAAAATTTAAGGCCAAAAATAATAGGTTGGCCAACAATGATTTTGGGCCAAAATCATTTTGTTAATTAATAGCTAATTGATTATAACACATCTGGGCTGTAATATTTGAGTTAAATAATTATTATATTCTTATACACTAGTTCATATAAAAAATTTAAAATGAAAATCTATAAATCCAGTTCGGTTTGCTTTTGGGTTTTCATTAGATGCAAAACCAAAACCGAACCGTAAGTTCGGTTTTTACAAAAACACAAACCCAAACCATCGATTTTTGTTTCGCTTTGCCATTTTCAGTTTCTGATCTGTTTCTTCAGTTTCATGCACACCGTTAAAATTAAATAACATCTTCAACAACCGTACCTTCAACTCGACATTAACAACACGGCAAAGTATCTTCGCCGGAAGGTTATACACTGGCATCTGTTGATCCGCCACCTGATTAGTCGACGCCTCAACCTACACAACAATAACCACCACAAATCACTCAAAAACACACCAATCGTCAATTTCAATCCATTCAAAACCCTAACTCACAAAACAATTCAAATCAAAACCTGTTCTATATGTCCTTGTGGAAAGTAAAACACCAGCTCGCGTTCACGCGGCACCGTAACCAGCGGACCGGCACACGCTCGCCATAGATCCTTATACAACGCCATATCCGCATCAACTAAACCAAAATCACAACCAATTACAATCAATTACAAGCTTACAACAATAATAAAGTACAAAACCCCAAAAATAGTAATAAAACACACCAGAATATGCCTTTACCGTTAATCGAATCATAATTACAAATAATTACAATCGATTACAAGCTTACAACAAAATTAAAGTACAAAACCCTAGAAACAGTAACAAAACACGCCGGAATATACCTTTGCCATTAATCGAATCATAATTACAAATAATTACAATCAATTACAAGCTTACAACAAAATTAAAGTACAAAACCCTAAAAATAGTAATAAAACACACCGGAATATACCTTTGCCGTAAATCAAATCATAATTACAAACAATTACAATCAATAACAAGCTTACAACGAAATTAAAGCACGAAACCCTAGAAAAAGTAACAAAACACGCCGGAATATAACGGAATATACCGGAATATACCTTTGCCGTTGATCGAATCATAATTACAAACAATTACAATCAATAACAAGCTTACAACAAAATTAAAGTACGAAACCCTAGAAACAGTAACAAAACACGACGGAATATACCTTTGCCGTTGATTGAATCATAACTACAAACAATTACAAGTAATAACAAGCTTACAACGAAATTAAAGCACGAAACCCTAGAAACAGTAACAAAACACGACGGAATATACGTTTGCCGTTGATCGAATCATAATTACAAATAATTAACAATCAATAACAAGCTTACAACAAAATTAAAGCACGAAACCCTAGAAACAGTAGCAAAACACGCCGGAATATACCTTTGCCGTTGATCGAATCAGCAACTGCTTCGTTTCTGTTCGAAACGTCAGATGACGTCATCTTATTCCTACGAAACCCTAACTCTCCGTTTTCAGCAGCTGTGAATCAGCTCAAATTGAACGTTAAACAAGTTAAATAAATAACGGAGTTTAATTAAGCAAGTAACTGAACGAATTAGGTACACAAATTGTGTGATGAATGAATAAGATTTTAGTAAATATAGAGAGAGAGAAAGACTGGTAATGCAATAATAATATTATTGGCGGGTGGTAATTGTGTAGCACAAGTGCGTGTGGTGACCGGCTGTAGCCGGTGATTTGGCTTTTGTACTTTTGCAGCCAATTGGCACTGTGGTAATGTGGTCATGGACCTATGTTATGTTAATGATATTTTTTTATAAGAAGGGAAAGTACGGAATAAAGTGTTACACGAATAGTACGGTTGGATGTGTAAACAGAGAAATTTTTTCCTTCATTGTGAAAACATGTTTTTACCTTTTTTTTTTAACGTAAAGGTTGTCAGTTTAACACAAAGTTTACCCGGGTTTTATCTTACTGTGTGTTTCGCTAGAGAGTTCTGTTCTTGTGGTGGCACAACGACTGTCAAGTGGCAGTCGGCAGTATGGTTTCCCGGGAGAACGCCTAAGCCAAACTCTGAAGTTAGCGTGGTCCAGCTAAGATAACATAGTTTGGCCAGAGTGGGTATCGGGGTCCCCAAATTCGGAGAGTATGATAGCCTAAATGCAAGAAAGCCGGTGTTTTAAAAAAAAGATAAATATTACGTGTAAACCTATCATGTTTGGGGCGTATACAAGGTTGACTCCTTTACTTTACCACCATGAGACCCTACCCTCCTTACCCCTATCAGGTTCAAACTTGGGATTAAAACTCTAATTCGTCCATTCACCCATATGTCCGTCAAACTGGCCCGAATGAGAATCAAACATGCATCTTCATTAAGAAAGACAATTAGACAAGCCTCCCATCAGTGAACCAAACTCATGATATTATTTTTACTTTTTTCATTGAAACATATGAAAACGAATAGTATCCACTTTTTTCTTTTCAAGTTTCATGATCGTTGGAAACTTCGTTGCTCTTTCTAATACTCATTAGAACCCATTTTCACAATATGTAATTTAGACTTCAAAGTTCAAATCATCCCGTTGGACATGAAAATCTAAATCGACGGACCTGCAAATGCCTATGTAATTGGTTATTTGGTTCGTTTTAAATAATCCCGTTGGACATGAATATATATATAATTTATTTTTATAACTTTTAAAAAGTGCTTAAAAGTTGACTTATCATTGGATAGTAAATGAGTGTGTCTGAACAGGTGAAAATTCGGTTTAATAAATAATGTAACACGCTTGTAAACGTTTAAAACCAAATGCATTGGAGATGCTGTTATTGTCAATATTTTTTTAAATAACTATATCATTCCCGTTTACAATAATGTGTGACCGGAAAAATATATATATAACCTTAACTTTCACGTGCTTATTATTTGGAAAATATAAATAGGTAAAAAAATGTGTTTAAAAGCCTTAATTCGTAATAAAATCAATAGGGAAAAAATAAGGCTAGATGCTTAGCTACTGGACCAGTCAATGGCTAGATAATGGACCCGTCTTTGAATAAATTAGGTTAACCACTTACAAAGTCTACATAATGGACCACTCTTTGATAAAACACTTCATAAATCTACTTCTTATTAACGCGTGGGGCAGCCTAATGGTAAAATGTGATCCTATATGTCCGCAAGAAAGCACTGAGTAGCCTAAGCTCACTATCTCCTATTCCAGAAAAAACCCGTTGTCCGAAAACCTGCCGTGATAGAACCCCGTAAAGATACTCAATGTAAACTGATAATATAAAACTAATGTAACATGAAAGGAATAAAATGAAAAGATCTGATTATAAAACATAAGAAAACTAAATTGAACATGGTATATAAACAAATGTAGAGGGTGGTTTTGTCGTTTAATAATTTATTTGATTGGCCAATAATAGTGATCCTTGTTTTCCAGACCGGAAATCTTGTGCACATTTTAAAGGACCGGGAGGCCACTTGTAGAAGGAAAATATGTGTCATAATAAATCATAAATTAAATGACATAAAAAGTTACTTTATATATAACTACGTATCACGGATTATTTTACGTTATACGCTTCTAATATTTATATGTTTTTTGAATTTTAATTTTATTTATTGTTAGAAAGTTAATAATATACTTAAAATTTGATTATAAAACAGGTTCACAAATAAATAAGATATTATATTCCAGTTTAAAAACTATTTGAGTCTGATGAAACCCATGACCCGTGTTCTTTTTACTATAAAATTGTTTCTTAATTATAAATAATATTATTTTTTAAGAATCGGATACAAATTTTTAGTATATCCCTATTTATAGGATTTTCATATCAAATATCTGGTGAAATTAATTTTTAATTTAATGAAATGTTAACCCATTTCAGGGTTATTTGGGGTTGGTGCAACCCATACAACAAAAAGCTTCCATTTACAAAAAAAAAAAAGAAAAAAAAAACAATTTGGTAACGTGAAAGAATGTATGAATGTTTCCTTTATATATATTTAAGATTTTTAAGTTCTTTTAGTCATGTACATGGCTTTGTGATTGGATTGTCAAACCAGGTTATATAATTTTTAAAAGGTTAAAATAAATTTGAATTCAGACTGATTTAAAAAACGACTAAAAGAACAAATTTTGAAAGTTCGGGTCGTGTTGGTCCAAAAAACAGAACTATAAATCTATAATGACAATTTGAATTAGAATATGAAGGCTAAATCAATTTAAAGTTTTGAGTTCAAACTCGGTTCCAACCGCCTTCCAACCGCCCTCGAAACCCAATTTGGATGGTAACTTATTCGAGTTTCGAAAATTAAAAATTCAAATTCCAAATAAGTTTTGGTTTGAATTTCAGTTTCTGGTGTATGATTTGAATAATATACTAATTCTCGACTTTATGACATGTATTACATCCCATAAATGACACAATGATTTATTTATTTTTAACTTTAGATTAAAAGTAGCATACGATAAAATTATGACTTCTAGTTTTCAGGATAAATATATACTTATACATAGTTGCATAGTTATATTTATATAATATTGAATTGCATCGCTAATATCCGACCCCATACTAATCAATATTGTCTAATTTGTCAATAATTTGCTCACAAATTTGTCTTTGAATATTAGATTGAAACTTTCTCATCAATACTAAACTTTTCTCTTATTCACAATTAATATGTTCAAAACGCATTGGCTACACGTGATGTTTCTTGACTCGATATCACACTTTGACCAGACTAAGAATATAGGGTTTGATTAACTTCAACGCGAATTTCAAAACCCCAAAGAGACGACCACGTGACAAGGAACCAATGTCACGTGTTTGATGGAAGGGTGTAGGGACCAAACCCATGATTTGTCTACAACCACATGTAACAAACACAGGAATCTTTGTCCGACAAGTAGATTATTGTTCCATGAGTGAAGGTGCATTGTAAGCTTACCATGCACCCTCTTCACGCCTTATCTTCTTTCTAGTCACCTCTTTTGTATCCTTTCTTCCCACTTGTTTGAAAAGGACAACTCCCCTTTTCCTCATTTTCCCCAAACATTCACTCCTCTTTTTCGAGCGGTAAATGAATTTTTCAAATGAGCTACTTGCTAAATTTTTTGTATCGGGATATATTCGTCTTTTGATCTGGGGAAAATTCTCACATAAGGCCGATGCATGTGAACACTCGTTCGAATGCACGACAATACGGTGAGATAAAACCCGCTTGGTTCAAGGATCCAACTAATGAAAGTCATATGCTCGCTCAGTTTCTCATCATCACCCTGATGCCTTTGCAATTAAATGCTATAGGCAGAAATCAAACATGGATCACATATAACATCTAGTTTCCCATATCATTTCACCACCAGCTTATTGACCAACGTTTACTCTTTTAGTATAATAATAATAACAATAATAATAATTATTATTATTATTGTTGGAAGAGTTAATGGCCATTTTCGTCCCTGTGGTTTGCTACTTTCGCCGCTTCAGTCCAAAATTTTTAATTTTGTCAATTTTGTCCTCATAGTTTTAAATATTAGCCAATTACGTCCCATCCGTCTAACGGCATCCAGCTATGCCGTTAGTTTAAGGGTATTTTTGTCTTTCTCCTTTTAATTTTGAGTTAATGGTCATTTTAGTCCATGTGGTTTAATATCTTTGCCAATTCAGTTCAAAGTTTGAAAATTTGTCAATTTAATGTTCAGTTTAATTCAGTTTTTTTTTTATTTTTTATGTTTTTTGTTTATAACCCTGAAGAGCATAATTCAAGCCCAAAACCATCGAGCAACCTCAAATACTGGTATGCATTTACTCTGTTGACAACAGTAATCCCCCCCTTATATTTAGTTTCTAGACATTTCCTAAAATCTTCTCCATGGTGGAATTAAATGGTAAAGTGGTCAAGGTAATTCCCTGAAACCGAATTATACAGAAAAAACTATAAATTGTTTTGTTGATTAATGTATAATAGTTGATTACGACCCAGATTTTCGTTATGATATGTTAATCTCTAAACCCTAAATATTATGCATTCATCAAAGAAACGATTTTAGTTTTTGCGTGCAATTCGGTTTCACAGAATTGCTTTGACCACTTTACCATTGAATTCCACCATGGGGGAGAGTTTAGGAACCGTCTAGAAACTAAATGCGAGAGGAGGGGGTATGATTACTGTTGTCGACAGAGTAAATGCAAACTTGTTTTGGGCTTGGATAATGCTCTCTAGGGTTGTAGAAAAAAAACTGACTTAAATTGAAAAAAATTCAAACTTTGGACTGAATTGGCAAAAGTATCAAACCACAGGGACGAAAATGACCAATAACTCAAAATAAAAAAGAGAACGACAAAAATAGCCTTAAACTAACGGCATAGCTGGATGCCGTTAGACGGATAGGACGTAATTGGCTAATATTTAAAACTATGAGGACTAAATTGACAAAAATACAAATTTTGGACTGAAGTGACGAAAGTAGCAAACCACAGGGACGAAAATGGCCATTAAGTTATGGTGATTATGTTTATTATTTTTTAATAGTCTAATAGACATGTGTTGTGTAACTTGTAGAGCTAAAGTACGTATCTTTGTTGCACCCAACTTGAATTGTGTTTATGTGTACATTTTATTATTTAAATTAATATTCCCAATGTTTTTAAAACCAGATCGGTTCGGCCGATCCAACTGGTCGGACCGGGATTCGGTCAACCGACCAGTCTGGTTCGATATAGTTCACTCGCTTCTCAAAAAACCGGCCGGGCCGAACCGGTTTAACCGGTCAGACCGGTGAACCGGACCGGTTCAACCGGTTTATTATGGAATTTTTATATATTTTTTCATTTAACATTTTTTTCATAATTTTTTAGTACGGCCGGTTCGACCGGTTGAACCGGTGAACCGGTAACCCGACCGGTTCAGTGTCCGATCCGGTTATGAAAACATTGAATATTCCAACAATACGAAAAGAAATAGCAATATGCGATATTTTATTAACTCCATGTTGGTATACAATGCTGATAATGATATTAAGACTTACACGTAAGGCTATATATTAAATCATAACTTTGAAGTACCAAAAAAATATGATACAGCTGAATTTTAATTTTATTTCAAATTTATTTAGTCACTTATATGTCTTGATAGTTCTTTCTAAATGGAATTAGCGTTTTAATACTCGATTACAAATTGACTAAATAAAAATCAGATGTAACCGAAACGATTTAAAAACCAAACCAAATTAGTTATTCGCACCAATTCGATTTCTATAAATTCAATTAGGTTACATTGAGAAAACGAATTCATATGGCTATTGATTTTTTTATAAGCATGCATCTCATCAACATCTGGCGCTTTAAATAAGTGGGGAACCTAGTTTGAAACGAAAACTAAATCGAATTCAACGGTATTCTGTTTAGTTTTAACCATTATGAATTTGGTTCGTCCAAAAACATAAAACGAGACTAAGGATTGAAATCCAAACCAAAGAACGCACGAGATGGTATTTGTTGTACATTCCATTAGGATGTTTAAGTTTGGCAAGTGAGCTCACGCATTCTTCCCATGGATCCTTCAATCATCATAGAAGCCAAAACTGAATTGAAAAAAAAAGGCCATATGAATTGCAAGAATAATCATCAAGATCAAAATTTTCATCTATTGAACTTCATAATCACAAGAATAATCTGACAAATTAACTTTTTTCATAGGTCATACCTCTTTTCAAAAATTTCAAATATTAAGCCTCTAAATTACATTAATTAAATTTCAACTTATGACTTAAACCAATAATCAAATTGCAACAACCACTACGGTGGAATGGAGGCCATTTGTAAATGATAAAACATATATGTGGGTTGGAGATCCGATGAAGTCGGGTAATAATTGAACAGGCATAATCAAATTCGAACATAAAACAATATCAAACGTCAAATGCAGCCAAACTTAGTCATTTATATGTTTTTATGCATAAACTAATGTATCTAAGGTTATGTGCTACAATGTTATATCATCGTTACAATTGTGTCGACCGTAGCACGCAAGATGCTTTCTAGTTATTATACAACCTCAATCATCGTACTCTTAATAATAAGAATTGCCACGATGATTGATACCATAAAAGAAACAACATATATTCTCATTTGCATGAAAAAATTTTTAACCAAAAAATTTTATCATTTTACATGAAAAAGAATATATTTCAATCCATTTTGATATATTATAATGATCAAACTTGCCTAGTTGCCTACAAAACATTTTATTCATCATCATCATCGTACTCAGTAAATCTCATCAATAGCAAAGTTATGGTAGGGTTTGAGGAGGGTAAGATGTAAACAGCCTTACCTCTACCCCATAGGAATAGAGATGCTGCTTCCGGTGAGACCCCCGGCTCGATAGTAGTTTTGCATCAAGCCTTGGACATAAGACACATAACACTCAACCACTGGGACACCGGCCGATTGGTGCGTGTACCCTTGTCTTTCGGCTATCAACGCCACCACATGATGCCTGATTAACCTTCCACCACTTTTAACGTTATTTTCACGAGATTAGTAAAATAATGTCAAAATTAATGTTGTGACATTTGTCAATTTTAGGTTATTTTATACTTGTATTCTTAATGTAAACCCGACCCGTTTTGTATCCCGAACATTTCGAAATTATCAAAATGATGAATTTATGTTACATATTTGTTTTATAGTTGTCGGATCTAAAAAAAACACCCTTTTCGGTTCTTAAAATGCCCCAAAAACGCTCAAAACGAACTCCAGGGACTAAAACTACCAAAATGGAGACTTGAAATACCCATTTGTAGTTTGTGCTTTTTTGGGTCTATAACCAACCCATTTTCATGCAACACCCTTTATGAAAGACCCATTCAACTTACCCTATATATACACACCCATCTTCTTCATTTGTGCTTGCTCATTTCCTCATTTCTCTCTCAAATTCTTGAATTCTAAGGTTGTTCTTCATAGTTTGACTCTTAAGGTCAAACTAAGCTAATCTTTCATTTTAACGAACTTCTCGATACTTAAAGCTTGATGTTACAACATATACAACATATATATAATATACATTCCTTGTTTACCTTCGGTCTTTCATTTCTCCGGTCTCGGCCGGTTGAAATGTCGGGCTAGTAAGGCAAAGTTACATGGAGGACTTTGTAGTCCTTGTTTACATATTTAACAAATCTAACCATATAACTTGTTATACTTGCTTAACTTCTGCATATTTTAGTTTATTGTTCATATTTGTCAAGTTCCATGGTATTGGGTATGTGGTGACTAGCCTCGGTTTCATCCCGAGTTGAGAACCGAAGCAAAAACCGAACTTTCGTTTAAAAGCTTTATTGTTAACTTTTTGAATGTAAAACCTGAGTATTATTTATAAGTTATTTTACAAGTTCCATGGTAATTGGGTATGTGGTAACCATCCTCGGTCTTACTCCGAGTCAAGGACCGAACCAAAAACCAAACTAAACCGAGTTCACTCGCTTAAGACACACAAGTGTGTTTTTAGCCACTAAAACTCATATTTTTCTTCAAGATTATATTTTAAAACAATTTTAGTTAATTTCTAAACATACTTGGCATGTCGGTAACCAACTTGATCTTATAACAAGTTCGGACCGATAAAGTTGATACTCGCTTAACGAACGTTAAGGTTCTTCACAATAGAACTACATACTTGGTTAAGTCTATTTTGATTTTATTGAGTTATCTCATAACATTTATTATTTTGGGAAGTTAACTTTGAGCCTGGTCAATTATCAAATCTCGAACCGACAAACCCGAACACTCGTTTAAACCTCGTTTTGGTATTCTTATAACCAAGGGTTTTGCAATATTGCATTTTAACCCACATTATTACTTAACATAGGTTGAGTAAAAAAAAACTAATGAATAGAATACCGAGACCCGGTTTCGAGTAAACTTATTTTACAAAACGCGTTTCTTTAATTTCTCAAATATTTACATTTTAAACCCTAAACTTTATTTATTTACTTTATTTGTCATGCATTTTACTTTAAACCCTTCAAAGACTACCTACTAACACAAGACCCGTTTAATATAGGTCTTGCTTGTTAAACCGATCTCTCCGATTATTCACGACACTCTCTTTCAAGTTACTTGTTAAAGTGAGTACTTTTTCATCCACTGTTTTCCATCTTTCATTTTGGGGTGACATTGCATACTTATTCAAATTCAAATGATTTATACTTGAGTCTTAAACCACAACACTTATTGTATATGTTTTCTTAAATAAATTCTCGATTTTGTGTTATATGCTTTACATGATTATGTGCAAATTCTTAAATACTAAGGCGGGTAGCCTCATCAAAGTATGATCATACGTTAATCCGAGTATATATGGTATCCCCATATAGAAAGGTGTCATCAATGTATTCTTATTGACGATTTCATTATTGTCGTCAATATATTCTTATTGACGGTTCGTCAATGTATTCTTATTGACGGTTTTATTATCTAAATTGTTGCTATTATTTATTGTTTTCATATACTAGTTGTGGATTTCATACTATATACTTATTGTCCAAAACTATGAAAATTGCTCACCAACCTTTGTGTTGACAAACTCTATTTTATACAATGTTACAGGTTTGATGTTAGCTTGATTGGATTACTTGAAGAAACTTATCATCTTGGCTTTAGGATATTAGAAAATGAAAGAACAAGTTATTTGTTTATCTATCTATTTGGCATTTTTGTATGAATAATTGTTGTGTTATTTATGATGATATGGATTTAAATGTGTTGTTTAAATATTGTCACTTTAGAGTGTCGTTGCGCAATGAACAATCATATCGCGCCTCAACGTTTCCGCCTTTATTGTTCGGGGTGTGACAAGTGTAATTTCACTTTTGTCCACCCGAGGGTTCACACATATATACATTATATGGGCGCACCGCAAACATGCGACAAAACATTTTGTTGTGAAATAATATAAAAAGCAGACTAGTAGCACTCGTTACTAGATCTAGACAACTTTTGGTGACATCACTTAGGGTCATGTAGACATCATCTATATATAGTAAAAGAGAAGGTTTGTGCCACAAAGGTAGGTTCCAACATTTCATATATATTAGATATTTATGCAACCAAATCAATTAAGGGGGTGTTTGTTTGCCACTGAATGAAACCATTCAGATGGTATATCTGAATCGCACAGAGATAAGAGCGTTTGGCTATTTCAAAAATGTCTTCTGAATGGAAAGTTGAACCTCTTAATCGGCCGGTGACAATATTGAAGCTGAATGAAAAAGAGACAAGAATAACCCTAGACACAACATAAGCATTCTCAACTCATTCCCTACCCTATATCCATATATATCATATAATTACATTAAAAATACCATCTTTTCTCTCTCATTTTCAATTAAATAATACTTTTTTTATACTTTTATCATTACCTTTTTTCTCTCATTCACTCACAACCACTTTCAAAAATATTAAAAAATTATAGACATCAACATTGTGTTTCCCCAAATTTAACCATAAACAGTAACATTTTATCTCTCCTCCTTTCACAACCACCGGGAATGCTCTAACCTCTTCAAACAATCTGCAAATCCAATTATCGTTGCTCAACCTAATCATCGACTCCCTCCCTCCCAAATCACGATTATACGGTGTTGCTAACCAATCGGTCGGCCCTCCTAACAGATCTGCTACACAATCGATCCCATTTGTACCCAGGTAATTTTTTCTCTAATAGCAATTTGCCATTTTATTTCCGAATTGCTAAGCATATGATTATACTTTATAACAAGGATTATTTATGATTGATAGGATTGGTCATAATTTATGGAAATTAGGGTTTCAATTTTATTTTTCACCAAAATGGTGAAATAAAGTGGGATTCGTCATGTATATTGTGTTTGTGTTTATATCAATGGGCTATCTCTTTATCACATGTGTTAATTTCAGTTTATGGCCCATCTTTCTT
Organism: Bidens hawaiensis; assembly: GCF_021521415.1. Lineage (NCBI taxonomy): Eukaryota > Viridiplantae > Streptophyta > Magnoliopsida > Asterales > Asteraceae > Bidens > Bidens hawaiensis. The sequence goes on from NW_027491668.1 coordinate 308,279, forward strand.
AGATTTGGAATGCTATTAGAGTATGTCATAATCTTTTATATAATGCTGTAATCATGTATTGAGTTATTAGCATAAGAAATTGATCAAATGTGTGTTCAGTTTCGTATAACCTTAAATGTGTTGGTTGTCTAACTTCAAACAAGTTTAAGTTATCAAACCGTCAAACCGTTCAAACTACGGGTGTTAAGGGCTCGGTTTCAAACCAGTAAACCATTCAAACCGGTAGTCAGTTTTTTTATTTAACTCCCGGTCAGTCGGTTTTAAAATTTTAAAACGGTAACCAACGGCTTCTTAGAGATTAGAAGAGAGAATCCGGAAGTGTGCGCTTGTTCTAATGAGGTTGTGAGGACGAGTACAAAAAAGCCCAATTAAAATGCAGTGCAACCGATAAGCATGCCAAGCTGCTGGCTTCTAAGATATTAGAAGAGAGAATTCGGAAGTGTGAGTTTGTTCTAATGATTCGGTATGTGTGCCATGAACTATGACTTAGATTATGTTGTTTTACGTTTGGTTAATGTCATCAATAAAGTTATAATTGAAGTTTATTATTGTCCACAAATTCAGTTTGATACCAGACTGCCACACCTTATTTACCCTCAAATACACTTATTAGATGTGGTATGTTAATATAATAATTAATTTGCTTCTAGCAAAGCTTCAATTATTTATGGATTCAATTCACATCATGCTACAATTATATCTTTATGAACTTCAACTTTCAGGCAGTTGACAAATTTTGATGAGATCACCTTCCATTTCATTGCCCCCCCCCCCCCCCCCCCGAGCCGGCCCTGCTTATATCGGTAACTTCATATGCATTGAAAATCAATTTGGATTATAATTTTATTTATGATGTTCTGATCTTCTGATTGGGCTCTATGAAGAATGCACACACAAGTTGGTTGGTACACAAGATTGCAAAGGTCTGAAACTATGCTTCCAAACTTATTAATTTATCAATTGACTGATTTTTAAGCTAATTGTGTGGTTTTTTACTTACTATTTGTGTAGCTCATCATCTAAGCATAAATGCAGCAGTGGAGCTTCTAAGAAAAGGTATAAAGAGATTCTGAATATTGATTCTTATGATTGAAGTTTTTTTATTATATATATGATCATTCTATATTGTTATTATGCAGCTTTCTAATCTTGGATATGTGTTTACTCGATCTTCACTCCGTGGATCTCTGGTCTACGAATGTTGATGAAATTTGAGAACAACTTTTGTTTAACGGTTGGTTGATTTGACGCCCCACCACAACGCGGGGGTTTGAATGCTAGTTAAGATACAAGATGGATAAGAATTTTATGTTGAATGATTGGATGGCTCAACCCAAATAGAAGGCCTACCCAAACGGTGGGTGTGACCATGAATATTATAGCTTCTCATTGTCATGCTGTAGGAGATTTTGATTTGGTATTTTTAGATTTCCATGTGGTTTATGTTTACTTCAGCTCCTTGTTGAGTTTCCATTGTACCATAACTGTCGTTGTTGGTTATGAAAGTTCGTTTTTTTAGTTAAAAAAAAAGATACATAACTTGCATTTATGATTATTATGTATACCTTCTGCACGAAATAATATGTAATTTGGATTTTCTATGATGTTTTGTATTTTCTTTTTATAATTATTTATCATTCAGAGTTCTAACCAAACAAATAAATTTCACTCAGCACGAAATAGTTCAGAGGGGTAGGATAGTCATTTTGCACAGTTATTCAGAGGTTCGACCAAACAGACATAACTGTTTCTACACTTAATGACTCATATTCTCTTAACCATTTAGATCTCTTATTGATTCAGCACTTAATGGTTCAGCACTTGCCAAACAGCCCCTAAGTTAGTTCTGGTTTGTTGGCTTTTGGTGATGTTGGTAGAGCAGATTGTGTTTCCTTGATTGGCGCAGGTTCGATTCTTCACAAAGGTAAATATCTCAACATTTTTTCCCACTGTTTAAAAACATGTTTTGGCTTAACATAAATTTAAAGTATTTATAAAACATGTTTATTATAAATCCAACTCTGAAAATGTTTGAGTTTTATCGACCGAATAAATATCGTTTTATCTTTGGTACCGCTAAAATGTTTAAAAACATGTTTTGCTTAACATAAATTTAAAGTGTTTATAAAAAATGTTTATTATAAATCCAACTCTTAAAACGTTTGAGTTTTACTAACCAAATAAATATCGTTTTATATTTGGTGCCGCTAAGTCGCCGCTGGGCCACTTGGCGGCGCCTTACTTGTCCTTAGTAATTTTTTTTCCGTTTCGGTGTCGTAACGAGCATAACGGAAGCCGACCGAACGACGGCACCTTACTCATCCATAGAAATTTGTTTTTTTTTTCGTTTCGGTACCTACCGAACAACAATTTTTTTGTTCGTTTTAATTCCGATAAAGTAGCAGACGTGACGGAAACCGACCGAATTCGCATAGACTTGCTGCCTCATCGCTCGGGACCGACGTCACTCGGGTTTTACCAACACCTGGGTTTACTGACCGACACCACCCTTTGGTCCAGTCAATTTTTATATTTTCCCTTTTGGTAGCTTCGGTACCATAACGAGCATAGCCAAAACCAACCGAATTCGTGTCCAGTTACCGTCTCAATGCATGAGACTGATAACACTTGGGTTTTACCACCACCCGGGTTTACCGACCAAAGAAACATCATTTTAAATAATTTATTTTTTATATGTTACTTTTGACAAATATATTTTGGGGTTTAACGCTAAGGTTTTACCAATGGTGTCTATACCATAACGAACGCAAACAATACTGACTTAATTCCCGTCGACACACCGACGTAACGCTCGGCCGTTACCAACACTCGAGTTTTACCAGCACCCGGTTGAGGTTTTACCAACTGCCTCGGCGCGTTCACGCCGGGTACAATACTAGTTTACATATAACACAAAATTTTACAACGAAGGCGTGTAGATTCACTCAAAAATATTGTAAGACATTGTGTAGTGAGCGGCAATATGGGGTGACAGGGGGTGATTTGGGCGAGGAACCCCCCCCCCCCCCCCCGGGTGATAAGAGGGGCGACAGTATACATGTCGCCTGGTGTGTTTTTGGATTTAATATAATTATATTAAGTATGTGTAATACACACACACACGTAATGTGATGGGGCTACAAAACCAGTACACCCCTAAAATAAAAATCGTTCTTCTGCTGAGTGGTGTCACGTGTTGAAAATCATCCCTACTTTGTAGCCCTCCACCATACATAGCCTAATACGAGAAGCTTGATTATATGTTTATAAATAAATAAAAAGTAATGTACTTTAGAATATGATTACGTGTAGGATAAACAAAAATCTTATAAGAAACGTGCATTGCGTTGAAGGCTACAAACATGTGAATGGACAATACTTCATGTTCATGTTGTTTCTAGGACAATTTATGATATGAAAAACGTGCGAATATTAAGTGTGATGCCTTTATTTAAAATGTATCTAATAATATTAACCAAGTAATACATGTTCTTTTATTTTGGTTGTCAATGCTCTCTTTTATATCCTTTCACAACTTGTTTTCTTTAAATTCTTAATTAATTTGTACACATGCTTTTTTCTTATAAGGACGATAGATGTCTGTTTCTGTATGTATATAATGTTTTTAGTGTGTATTATCGTAAGATTTGGTCGTTGTTTGTGTCTCGGTAGTGGTTGTTTGTGTGATTGATGTCTAGCATGAAGTATGTGTTTTGCATCTGTTGTGCAATGGTGTATTTCTACAATGTATGCCATAAGTGCAACTCGAGTGTAGGATGTGCATGCTTGCACATAAAGATGGGAGGCGAACACTAACGGAAAATGAAGTGTTGCTGAAAAAAGTTTGGATGGCATTTAGTTTTACATGTTAGTATGTTTTTACCGTTACCATCATGCAAGTCGTCAATGATGATGACAATGTATGTATAAAAGCTCAAGACCAAAAGAATGAACCCATGATCTTTTTATCAAAAATAATATAAAACCGCGCTTTTATGTATAAAAAGTCAAGACCAAAAGAATGGACCCGTAGTTATAAAAGACTATTTCAAAGTCTGCTTTTATATATATATGTTCATATTTCACGTGAAGCATGTGATATCCAATGATGTTACTAGTTATTGTTCACCAAGTGTTATGATATCCTTATGCATGTCTCCAACCCCCACTTCAAATATGAACATGAACCCACTCCTTGATATATTTTCCAAGATAAAGCGAATAACCTCATACACGTTTCCAAGTTTATGGTATTCTGGTTGTAATAGTAAATGTAATGTTGAGTGGATCGGTTGGTTGTAAAATTTCTCTTCATGTAATTGGCATGTTTCTTTTCTGGTTAGCGGTCTGCTAACTGGGTTGTTTTGTTTCTTGATTTATAAAGCTTGCCTTTCAAAAATAATATATATGTATATCCATCAAGAGCTTGAGAATAACAAGGAATTTGTCTAGCAATACTCATCCAACTTCATTATCAATTTCCTTGTATATCTCTCTAGAAGCACCCAATACCAACGGCCAAAACCACATATAAAACTTTACTTTTGGTACAAATAAAATGGTGTTTCCTCATATTCCACTCAATCATTTCAACTATTTATCTTTCAACTTTTGTGTATAGCCCATCACCACTTCAATTTTATATTTTTATATCATGACAATAATTTATAAGCATCCTTTTCAACTTGGTATTACACCAAGAATTAATAATATATTTTTTTTTGAATTTGTTAATATTAAGTTCCCACAAAATATAGTAGTTCTTCGATAATAAATTATTATAAATGAATTTGGGGTGTTATATATGCATATTGCTAGCTCGTCTTTGAGAGATGTGATGGAAATTAAAATGGGTAAATGGGTGATAAGGTAGCATAAAAGAAAGAAACAATTGTTTTAAAATTAATAGTTTGGTTTGCCGGTTGGCATAATAACGGTGGTTTATCTTCAATGTTTTGGTTTAAAAAAACATTGTTATAAGTTAAAAACACATTACATTGGATTTAAAAGTCAAATTAAAGTATGAAAACATTAAAGCTAAAATTAAACCATGAGGCATGTGGCTTGGTTGGTTGAGGGTGTAGTGCTTTGCACCCTTACCAAACAAGAGGTCCTGTGTTTGATCCATATATATGGTTAACACCCTTTGTCGTCTTGCCGTATAATGAGTTTGATTTACCTCTCAGGCCCTCATGTGTTCAACATGGGGTGGTTGATTTGGGTCGGTAGACAGTTAGCGTATCTGAAATAACACATTTCTGCACCCTTATCAAATAACCAACCCTTGCTTGGATCCGCGTAACATTCTCTCTTTCTTTCTTTTCCCCCCCGCCAGAATGAACATTGGAATCAAGAGAAATAACCTCATCTAGTTAATTACCTTATTAATCAAGGACTTACAGCGGTCCACCGACAACGTTGGGAGTAAGAAGACTTGACACGTCCTTATCTGGTCATCCCACTAGTTCATGTATTTATTTGTCAAAGGACCCATATCACATGCCACACAAAAGAATGAACCCATGGCTAAGGAGAACGAAGAGATGAAGATCGAAGACAATGACCCTAACTAGTGGAGAGTGAAGACAAACACCACTTAAATGCTTCGTATGCAATTTTTTTGTGGCTGCCTTTAGTTTCGAACATTTTGTTTTTGAGGTTGGATTAAATTTGTTAAGTCATCAATGCATATACGGTTTAATCATCTAGTTGCTTTGATTTATGTTACATGAGTTTGTGTTGGTGGCTATTTTTTGTAAAATAAAAAAAAATTCAAGTATTAGTGTTTTAAAATTAAAAGTAACAATCTAGACCTCTTCTTGCCTAGGATCGACTTCTAAAACAGGGTCGACCCAATGATTTTAGAGGCCTTAATCGAAATGAGATTTTATGGCTCTTTTATGACAATTGTTTTAAAAAAACCCTAAAAACAATGCTAATAATGAGTCTTGAACTTGAGACCTACAAGTTAACATCACACAAGCTTACCAACAAACATATAGACACATTCATTTCTAATTTGCCGATTAAATATATATCTATATATAATATTTCTTTTATTTATTTGGAGGCCTTAACTAAGTGCGAGCCTAAAACCTAAAAAGGACTACAAATGAAGTATTACAAGCCTTAAGACTATAAACAAGCTAAGTCTGAGTCTCATATGCCCACGGGGTCGTATAAACAAGCTAAGTCTGAGTCTCATTACAAGCCTTAAATATATATCTTCATTTCGCTGGCCTACAGGTCGTCCCTGTTCAAAAACTAAAAAGGACTACAAATGAAGTATTACAAGGTAAGATCGACTTTATTAATCAACTATTAATATAGCTGGGTCGGAAATTTAGTAATAAACACGATTATTTATCAACAACAAATCATCATCCGCCAAGCGTTTTGCTCGTTGAGTACTATTATGGGGTAGGTCCCACCCTATTGCCGGCTTGCCATGATTTTGGACTGCTTATTTGTTCTCCAAATAATCACAAGGCATTATGTTTGATTTTTATTGAACTTAATGAATAAGAGCATCATTCCTGACTTCCTCTTACAACTATTTGTTTTCTTGCTATTCATTCTGTATGTTTCTTTTTATAGTTTCGTTTCTAATGTGCTTTTAACCTTAACAACGATCGAATGGTTAGTTTTACTGGCTAAACCAGTTCAAATTGCTGGATAACGGCGTACATACATATACATATATCTATGTAAAAAATAAATATTTATTAACTTTTTCCCTTAATAAGAATTTACATTACTAACAAAATATGAAGTCTGAAATAAATAAATAAATAAATTAAAACTACAAGGTTTAAGACTATAAACAAGCTAAGTCTGAGTCTCATATGCCAGGATTGGAATCGTTCTTATTGGTTAACGTAGCTTTTGGTAATGACGGGATCAGTGGATTACCGCCCCACCCCCAGTTTGTATCGATGAGTTTCATCCGGATCAGTATAGTCGTACCAACCATCCTATGCCTCTAACTGTCGTATGATTGTTTGAATAAATCAGTTATGCATAATTTAAAACCAATCTTTATGCATCATTTTAATTAAAAAGAACTGACTATTTTATATCAATTTAAAATATAATTTATTGTCTATGGATATAACGATCTGGGCACTGTCTCGGAGAGAGGCTCGGTGAAATAGACATGTCTGTGAAGATGCGGACTACCTGCACCTGGACAGAAAGACCCTATGAAGCTTCACTGTTCCCTGGGATTGGCTTTGGGCCTTTCCTGCGCAGCTTAGGTGGAAGGCGAAGAAGGCCTCCTTGCGGGGGGGTCCGAGCCATCAGTGAGATACCACTCTGGAAGAGCTAGAATTCTAACCTTGTGTCAGGACGTACGGGCCAAGGGACAGTCTCAGGTAGACAGTTAGGGACCAAACGAGTTAAGGGGTAGGGTAACTAACATTTGACTAAATTCATATTTTTAATCACCGTATAACCAATTAACCATCCTGTAACCAATTTTTTTTATGTTTTAAGAATATTAAATTTTAATTATTTTGGTGTTAATAATACAATAATTTAATTGTAGGTGTCCAGGTAACCTCATTGTCTCCCTTAACTTTTGTTTAATTTCAATTAAATTATGATTTACTTATGTATTTAATCCTATTAAATCTTTTTAGCCCAACTTTTCTCAGGATGGGTCCAAATAATTAAATACTTTTATTAAACATCGGGGTATAAGTTTATCATATTGCTTTAAATTTGTAACACTTCAAAATACACCCTACACCTCGTATATACCGATCATGCAGTTGGGCGTCATAACACACAATTTTTATAAACTATAAGTTATATCTGATATCCGAAATGTAATAGGTAATCAATTATCAAAAGGTATGAGAGCAGGTGTGGCCTGTGGGTGTGAGACATAGTTTTACAATCACTTATGAAACTTAGATTATCAATAACGTCATGACGTCATCCCTACAAATACGTCTAAAACATGTTTGTGATATTTGATGTCGGATATTCCTTATATATCTAGCATCTTTTTATGTCTAATCTGGTTTAAATTTGCCTAAACTGTTACGATGCAAGTCTAATGTTTCAAAACTGAATATTTTTAAATGAGTTATAATATTTAATAGTTACTATAAACTAATTTATTGCAGGCTATTTTGAAGCAGCTTTCAACACCTGTAGATAATATTAATTATTAACCTAACAATTTTAAATAGTATTAAATTAAAGTGTCCTTGAAGCAAGTTAATTAAGAATGTTTCCGGTTATGTTGCATGTTCCACCCTCGTTGTACACTATTATCATCTATTTTACTTTTTAAATAAATATAAAAATTATTATCCCAATTAACCTAAGCTGGCACTTATCATAATTTATGCAAACATAATTATATCATTAATTCTAGTTGGCATCGAGGAAACATAATTTGGAATATAATTAAAGTTCACACTAGTAATACGGTAAGACCGTAACAAAATGACAACAAATTGAATTTAAAAAGTAAATATGGTATTTGAAAATACAAACCAATTAAAAGGCAAGTAGGCAACTACGATTTATGGAAGTTTTCGGTTATGATCTTACATGTGAATTTTACTTCTGAAGAACCTAAGTTTACATTTTCAGTTTCAACTCTCATGATGTTCATCCGGATATTCAACACATGAGTTACAATGTTTAGCCGAAACGGCAGGATGTAGTCTACACTATACACAAGTAGCGAGTATTGCCTTATAAAAGATTTATTCCTCTTAACATCATGTGAGAGGATAAGAGTTTGTAACCATGAAAAATGAGGGACAAAGAGTTGAGAGGTACAGAAGATAACCAAATCAGGTATTTCTTACATGAGAGATGTATCTATACTTGTCATTGGCTAGGACTATTGCGCCAAATGGCATGCCCACCATTGTTTGTAGGAAAGACTATCTGACGTGGAATGTTTAGCTTCTAGGCTTTGGATCTTGCACGACACACCATTAACCAAACAATCTTTGTACGCTTTGTTGGTACTCAATACGTCATAACATGCCTATAGACTGAATAAGAGTTGTGCTATTGGACTAGAGATGGTTTCTAAAAGTCTCAAGTGAGCTGGTTGTCAAATATACTCTTTTAAAGTTGCTTGTTATGAATATTTTCTTACGTAAGTTTATCGGTGATGTGTAATTGAGGTGTATCCTTGCATTGTTTATCTAAATGGTTTAGATTTATAACCCTTACATAATGGTAATTTGAAATACACCCCAACATAACCAAACCTTTATGTGAATTGCTTAGATCAGCTGATCAGATGACCAAGTTTTGAGTTTGGTCTTGAGCGAATAGAAGGTTCGCCTGAATAATCCAAACCAATTAGCCTACCATAATATATCTTAATAAACATACTACATAATATACATGATCAAACTTGTAGATATCGATAGAAGTGGATCGTGACAATGGTTATACTTGGTGATGACAATTTTGTGTCTATTAATAGAATAATAGTCGCTAGTCACAAATAATAATGTAAAACGTGTGCAGGTTTTTATGCCAAAAAATGTCACATATATTTTTTAATATTAATACAATATTATTAGCCGTCCTATTGATAAAAAAATTAAAAATAAATAAATATAAACTGATAAGTAGGTAACTTGCCGAAATCGCATTTGTTTTAATTATCCAAAGAATTTAATTATAGATTAACAAGTAAACTATAATTATTTTTTTCAAACATTTGACAAACATTATTTCGTAAGAGGCTTGGTATTTTAGTTTTCATAAATGCAACAAGTTACAGGTAACAATGTATGGCAATATATGAAGTATATTAGAATTATATAAACTATATTATTGAAGTAAGATTAATCGTATTAGCTTTATCATAACTTAAAGTTCTAATTTAATTATATTTATTTGTACTTATTCTTATTATTATACACGTAGCTAGTTGATAAATGATAGAAAAAAACTTAAGGAGTTTCATTAATATATATTGTATCCGTGCCGTATGAATTCTTCCACATATATAACAGTAACTAATATAAAATTTTCAAAATTTACAACCTTTAAAAACTAATCTAAGCACCTACAAAAGAACGCTAATGAAGTCACAACATGAATAAACCAATGACCACAAAAAAGATAAAATTATATCTATAGTGATTTCTATTTGAAAAACTTAGAATGTGATGAATTTAAAAAAGACGGGGACTTGATTATCGAGAATGAGCAAGAACATAAAGTGTGATTAACAAAGAGTTCTCGGTAGAAGCCTTTTAATGATCGCGACTGTAACCAAGAATTAAAAATGGTAAAAGCATCATTACTTAATATTCGTTAGTAACTGTTAAAAATCAAGCACGTTTTTATGTGGTAAAAAGTTGAGACGCAATCTATAATTTTCAAAAGTAAAACCCAAGTCACAATATAAGGATTTTATGTTAACAACAACGTAAATCTACTCTTATGTCTATAAATTTTACACACTATAATTTGATTTTTCAAAAGTTGTAGACAAGTTGAGTAATTGAGTTAAGATAGCTAATTTTAATGCACATCCTAATACATGTCGACTCACAAAGTATTTTTCGCTAATTCATATAATTTTATAAATCTATAGTTAAATACGTTAGAGGGTGTCTTATTCTAATCTAGATCAGGTTCAGTGTATTTTACTCCATAGTGTCCCAGTAGAGTTTGGTCAAATCCAAATCCCCATTTGTAAATGGGAGGCCAAGTGGCTAGGATAGTGTGCAGTGGATGGACTATTTTGTGAGAGTAATATTCGACATGTGATGTCATGTTAGTAGGGACAATTTTCATTTTAGGATGTAGTGGTTTGTAGCCTAAAATCGCCCTAAAATAATATAATATTATTATTTTCACAAGTTGAACGGTGACATTTATTTGTGCCTCCCCCCCCTTTTCCCAAATCGCTCTAAAATCGCCTAGGGGGCGGTGTGGAGGGCGATTTTCACCAAAAATCGCCGAGCTTGTCACCCCACTACGCTTAGCCTAACAATTAACAAATATATAGATCTACGGATTCATGTCCTATAATATTTGTAGTAAAATAAACTCTAGCTGTAATGAGTAAAATGATATAAAATTTGTAAGAATTTAAAATATGCTTTGAACCAGTTTTTACCTACTTAAGTTACAGCTAATTTTAATTTATTCATTCTGTAATGATAATAAGTAGAGGTGTACAAAACCGGTTTTAAACCCAAACTGAACCGGTTTGGCAACGGCTGGTCAAATCCGGTTTGACTCAAATCAGTTCGGTTTATAAACCGATTTAGAAGCAAGATAGGCCAGCCTGGTCACGTCGGTTCGGTATGGTTGGTTTTAAACCGGTTTTTCTCAAACCGGTTTGGTAGATCTTAAGGGGAGCCGGTCCTGAAACTGACGGTTTGGGTCGGTTTGGGCCAGTTTGGGTGAAACCGGTTTTAAACCAAACCGATTCGTTTCGGTTTTCCTAAACCCGGTCCCAAACCCGTTTTTTTTTGTACACCTCTAATAATAAGTCATATAATCGTCGAAATTTTCAAATCTAAGGCCCATTAAAGTATTAGGCGAATGAGTTCATGGAATGCAAAAGTATGGATCATATACTAAGCCCATTTAAGACCGGTTAAAGCCCACTAAATCAAATTTGTTCCGTATTATCAATTATGGGCCTATGGCAAGTTTGCTACCAGACAATTAGAGGTGTACAAAAAACCGGTTTGGGACCGGTTTTAGGCAAACCGAACAGAACCGGTTTGGGTTTAAAACCGGTTTCACCCAAACCGATTCCCAAAACCGACCCAAACCGCCAGTTTCATGACCGGTTCCCCTTAAGATCGACCAAACCGGTTTTAAAACCGAACCGGTTTGAGAAAAACCGGTTTAAAACCGGCTAAACCCGGTTTAAAACCGGTTAAACCGGTTTATAAACCGAACCGAACCGACATGACCAGATCGACCTATCTTGTGTCTAAACCGATTTATAAACCGAACCGGTTTGAGTCAAACCGGTTTTGACCAGCCGTTGACCAAACCGGTTCGGTTAGGGTTTAAAACCGGTTTTGTACACCTCTACGGACAATTCAGACTAACATGTTTTCACTTTTTAGTGAAATCAGGATACATCCTATCATTGATTTATCAAGGCAAAGGTAAAAACTTAGTTAGAAGGCCTCCAACGCGATGGTTTTAGCCGGTTCGTCATCGATGTGGCGCCCATACGTTAGGCGTGAGGCGAAAGGTGTTGGCCTCCGCACCTGACCATGAACGGAGAATAATGGGAAACATGGGGCGAACCTAAATTTAAACGTTTTTTAAAATAATTTTTAAATACTAATTAATTAAACTATAAATTAGCAATTCAAGTTTTCTTTTAAATTGGTAAATTTGAATAAAATTTCGCTAATTTAAAATAAAATTTACAGTGAATATGCGGAAGGGTGTGGTTGTTGCACAACCCCGCGCGCGGGAAGGGGGGGGGGTTGTTTCTTGCACGTTAGGGAAGATACTTCTTCGACCATCAAAGCTATCATCGTCACCCCACAAATTTTCAACGTTAGGGAGAGGGTTTGGTTTTTTCACGTTAGGGGTGGGGGAGGGGGGTTGGTTCTCTTCAACATGTATGTGATCATGAACGTGAAGATAAATGATTTTTCGTCTATTTGCCATGAGTGCAAACTGAACATGGGAGTTAAAAGTGATAATGTAAGTTGCGTATTTACAAACATTTAATATAAACTCGTGGAAAATATAGCCGTTGAGAAATATAGCCATTGAATGATATAGTCGTTGAATATACAGCCGTTCGAACATAATTAAAACATGACTTGAAACACAATTAAAATACACTTAAAACATAATTTGAAATACAATTAAAATATAATTGAAACATAATTAAAATGAGTAATTCGAGTCGGTATGGTGTTCGTCTTCCTATCGGTTGTAGCATTGCGGGCACACTTAAAAATTTATAAAGAAAATCAAATAGTTTATAATCATTAATGTATTTGTTATACTTTTATAGGAAAGAAAACATGAGGTTCAGAGATATTTAATCATTTGAACAAGAATGGCATGCATCTACTATAGACATAATTACTAAAAATGTCATTTTAACCATTGAAGGAAAGTTTAAGATAATAAAGGATTCTTACATAGTAAAAGCTAACATTATTATATAGTTTTTATCCCTTGTATTACGGAGATTGTTTTACATTTTTCGTTTTTAATATACATATTTTTTTTGGATTTATATTTTATTCATTGTAAGGAAGTTCATAACATACTTAGGGTTTGATGATGAAATGGTTTTACAAATAAATGAGATGCTATAACCCGTTTAAAAACTATTTGGGTTTGGTGAAACCATGACCCGCTTATTCTTTTACTATAAAATTGTTTATTAATTGTAAATAATATCAGATATAGCCTGTTTAAAAGCTATATGGGTTTGTTGAGACCCATGACATGCTTATTTTTTAACTATAAAATTGTTTTTTAATTGTAAATAATATTTTCTTTTTAAATTGGATATTAATTTTTACTATATCCCTATTTTGTAGGATTTTTATATCAAAACATTTAGTGAGATTAATTTTTAATTTAATGAGATTATATAACTCGTTTAAGGGCTATCTGGGTTTGGTGAGACCTATACACGTGAATTCAGGTTAAATGCATGAGAAGCCTTCATTTACAAATAAAGTAATCTAGTGGATTGAGAGGAGGTGTAGAGCAACCAGAGAGCTTTTAAATGTTTCGTTTATATATATTTAAGATATATATTGTTATAGAATTTTCAGATTTATAAAGAAAATCAAGTAGTTTATTGTATTTGTTATTGTACATTTTAAGAAAAAAAACATATTTATAGATATTTAATCATATAGCACTATTACATTCATGTATAAATATTTTTTTACAGCAAACTGCACTACTGCTAAAATACGATACTTATTTTAAAGGAACTCTATGCCTGAAGAGCCTAATTATTGAACCCGAAACTTTTCACTAGCCTTGGCGTTGGTCCCTAACTTTCAATAAATACACTTTTAGACCAATAGTTTATTTAAATGTAACAACTGTGATCTCCAAGGTGAACGCTTGTTAATTTTTCTACCAAACTTTTCAAATAAACCTTAAGTTAAAAAGAAAAGTATCCCAATAAGTTCTTAAACTTAAAAGTAAAACTCAACCCAAGCCCCCTCCCTCATAAGTTAATCATAAAACCACACTTCCCACATACTCATTCGATTGTTTCCCCCGTCAGCAATACTCACAAAATAGTTTTTGTAATATAATTTGCACTAAAGGGACATGAATTACTACAACAGCACACTAGCTAGGGGTGGGCAAGATAAGAGTCAGACCCTTGAAACCCTTTTACCCGACTCGTAAAACCCTTAATTAGACCCGGATATATAATATGGGTCGGGTAAAGAGTATTTAAATTTCACCTTAAAGGGTAAAAAGGTTTCAAGGGTTCGACCATTTTTCAAACCCTTGACCCGTTTACTAGTTTTTAGATAGATATAAATCAGATTCGCGATTAATCTGAAATGTAGAAGAGGTTGGTATTTTATATATGATTTATCATAAATTTCATAACTACTAAGAAAAATAAAAATAAAAGGCCATACTACTGATTGAACACACACACACACACACACACACACACATATATATATATGAAAATTACTGAATTGTTCTCTACATGTAATTTTTGAATGTGAATATTATTTGCATCGATTTAAATGGCTAATAACTTTCAAAGTTATAGTTTACTGTGTTATTAAATGGAAATATAATTGTTTTAGGATTCATATATTAAAGTTTATGTGAGATATGCAACTAGTAAAAGCAGAAAAGGAGTTGCGATTACTACTTTAAAGGGTAAAGGGTCCGGATAGGGTATTAGATAAAAGGATAGGGTCTTACCCTTTGAACAGTCCTAACACTAGCTACCACCATGTGGTGCCAAGAATTTACTACAACATTTTGCTGAAATAATTAAGTAAATTTCAGTTGTTTTGATGTATTTGATATTTGCATATGCAAGTTTGATTTCATGTTTGCTAGTTTGATACAGGCTTTCTATCCCATCGATGACTGCATAGTTGAAGTCAATTTGTGTTACCAAGTTTCAAATCATCTCAATAATCAATTAAATTTTTTTAATTTATTGAGTTTGGGTTAGGTTTTGATATGATTAAAAAACAATCAACGAATTGATTTTTGAATTATGAGAAGTATGTTTATCGGCTTATACATAAATTTTGACCAGATAAGAAAGGGTGGAGGGTGAAAAAAATAAATGAAGTTCATTTTGTGTCAATTATTATTTTTATTTGTATGTTGGTCCTACATGCTAGGGTTTTCTTTCTTTGTTTTTTATTTCTTTACATATTCATATATATTTTTCCCTTTTTAACCTAGGAATATTAGTTTTTTTAAAAACTAGACACAGAAGTTGTTAAAAAAAAGATTAAATGAATAATGGCGGTGTGGTGGAGGTTATTTGGTGTGACGCTCGTGCCTCGTAGACTCGTAGTTATGTCATTGAGGCTTTAATAAAAAGAAAGAAGTGTCACTAATTTAACGAAATATAACTAACATGGGTAATGATCTGAACGAAAACCCCAACTTAAAAAAAAACCTTTACATATTACATATAAATAACAAAAGTAAGTAAACGACAGCCGACATGTACGAAAATGACACTACACGCTTTTTAAGAAAACTTTATTAAATTCGGCCCATTACTAAAAATAGGCCCAGCTAGTTTCCAACGTGGGGCCCACATCGAAGGGTTAGAGGAAGTGGAAAACACTGCGCTTTCCACACCCTCCCCAAAATCCCCAACTTTCATCTTTATCAAATTCTCTCTCTCTACATCTACATGCATGCTTAAACCTTCAAAAATTGCTCAATTCGCCTCAAATTTATCAAATTCGTCATCAATTGAAGCTCTAATTGCAAAATTAGGTATGTTAATCACACAGTCGTAAGTTTCCGCTTCAATTTTCGTGCATTTAGTGTTAATTGTTAGCAATTGTTGATGAATTGTTTTGGAAGCTTAATCGGAGCTGATTTGTTGCGGTTTTTGTACATTTTGTTAGTTAGGTTTTGTAGCAGTTATTGTTATTAACTTATTATTAACTATTTATGGTGTATTTTTGCTTTTTACTATCTTAGGTAAAAGTTAGGGTTTCTGCATTTGGTTCAGTTTTGTGATTAATTAGGAAACTCACATTTGCCCTAGCTTTGATGAGTATTATTAGATCTGGAAAACTAGAACTGATATGAACATTGGAACTGACTTGCATTGGTTGGTTGGTTGCCTAATTAGGTTAAACTTTTATTTGAATAATTAATAAATAATATTAATTTAGCCAAAAAAAAAGTAATAAGAAACATAGAATAAAATGTAAATTCATTAATAAAAAAAGCAAGTACTAAGTATTTAAAACGTTAAATAAAATACTAAATTTGTTAAAAAATCGTCACTGTCGGAACGCGGAAGAACCAGAGCGCGATGGTTCCGAGCTTATTTTTCTCCGACATATTAAGTAAAATACTAAATATATTTAATTTAAAGTTCGTTTTGCTGGTAAAAAAAGGTTTAATTTAAGTTGAGAATAGAAGTACTAAGTATTTAAAGTGTTAAATAAAATAATAAACTCGTTAAAAAATCATCACTGTCAGAACTCGGAAGAACCAGAGTGCGATGGTTCCGAGCTTATTTTTCTCCGACAGATTCAGTAAAATACTAAATATATTTAATTTAAAGTTCGTTTTGCTGGGAAAAAAGGTTTAATTTAAGCTGTGAATAGAGGTACAAAATGTTGGAAATTATTTAGTTATATTGCCTTGTGAGTGTTTGATAAGTTAGTTTAATTATCAAGTTGTAATTGCTAACTGATACGCACGTCTACATAAGCAGTGGCGGACATAGTAGTTTTTGATGGTCGGAAATTTATTGTGATATGGCTATAAAAAACTGTTTCGGGTCAGGGCGCATAATAAAAACCAAGTTTTAGGTTTTAACTTGTTACCTAAGTATCTAACTTTAAACTAAAAATACACACATTAATAATAATAATAATAATAATAATAATAATCAGAATCTACCAAATCATCATCTAATCAAGAAAATAATCACATAATTAAACAAGTAATCAAGAACCTAATTAAGTTTTCTATCAAATATTAAGCAAACATCAGATGTTTCTTTATATGTTTAAATGTGCTAAATTATTTATATTAGAAGTTTTATTTATAATTTTTTAAGTTTCTAAATTTCTAACTAGTTTTCTTAGGGTAGAAATGTTATTGGGGTTGGCGTCTAAATTTCTTGGGGCTTGGTCTGAATTTACTAGTATATATAGTGAATAAAATGAAAATTCCATGGGGTGCAGGCGACCCCCATGGATTTAACAAGGTCCGCCGATGTATACAAGCTGATATGGTTATCGTTTATTGATAATTACATTTTGGTCTCTCGATAATAATATTTGGATGGACAATATTGCGCTCGATGAAAAGTAAATAGGATATTAAAAGTTTAAACTTGATTATAATGGTTCATATGCTCATGAATAGAAAATGAAACATCGACTCAGTTGATTTATTAAAATATCTTTAACGTAAAAGATGATCAAGAACAAGACTACTTTTATTGTTGTTCGTTTTGCTGTACACAAAAATAAACGATATGCATGATAATTAATAGAACACATTTTGATGAATAACTAATACTACACACATGGCTTTTGTCTAAGGAAATCTCTTTCATTAACTAATTAGTGAAAGGTAATAATTAAACTTACGATATTAGTCTATTACTACTTTGGTACAAATAAGAAGTGTAATTACATAAAGATAATGACTATTGATGATCACATATGCTAGCCTAAATGAGTATGGTTGATTATAAGAATAAATTTCAAATATGGATCATTAAATTGAAATATGGTTTCTTGCCAATCTACACGGTGAAAGAAAGAAAGCAAAGGGATATAATCTTACAGAAATTATTTTGATAGCATGTGAAAACATTCACATGTTAATCATCTTTCCATATTGCCTTTGATATCTTTTCATGTTCATTTGAAACATTCCGGTGGAAGAAAGTAAGAAATACAAATCTTTGGGGTCGTATTTTCTCTTTTGGATGAACATGCAAGTAAACAAAAAACAAACATACCCAGAAGAATTTATTCACGCCCTGCTTGCGGTGCGCACATATAATGTATATATGTGTGAACCCTTGGGTGGGCAAAAGTAAAATTGCGCTAATTTTGACGTTATTTTACTAATCACGTGAAAATAACGTTAAAAGTGGCGGAAGGTTAATCAGGCATCATGTGGTGGCGTTGATAGCCGAAAGACAAGGGCACATGCACCAATCAGCCGGTGTCCCGATGATTGAGTGTTATGTGTCTTATGTCCAAGGCTTGATTCAAAACTACTATCGAGCCGGGGGTCTCACCGGAAGCAGCCTCTCTATCCCTATGGGATAGAGGTAAGGCTGTCTACATCTTACCCTCCTCAGACCCTACCATAGCATTGCTATTGGTGGGATATACTGAGTACGATGATGATGATGATGATGACCCAGAAGAATTTATTCATAACAGAGCTATTGATAGGGTTTGCTGGTTTAGAGAGGATGTGATGGGGGCAAATCGTTCCTCTATCCAAGGGAATAGAATGGCTGTTCCCTTGCAAGTAAGAAAATATATAAAATAAATATGTTACAATTTTGAGAGTGATCGCGACGGTTTTTGCTTGTTGTGTAGAAATACTAATGAAGCTTAATTATTCCGTATCACATGAAAGGACATGCCATTATAAAGATGATAGATCAATATCATTTAATGAATTTTATGTTTGTTTATTGATCTCCATGCTATGCATTTAACGATCAAACTTGTATGAAGAAAGTGCATATTCTTCTATAAATTGGAGGCTAACCCTAAATGCTATAAAATATATAAGTTTGAATGAATACTTTCAAATTGAAATCACCTTGAATTGCTTGTGTGCTAATTCATGTATTTTGTTGTTTAGAAATCTAACTATCTATTATGAAGTTTTGACTTAGCAGTTAAACTAACTCATGAGTCATGACCAACTTATCAATAGTCAACTCACCAAACGGGAAAATGTTTGAATTTATCTAATTATATGGCAATGTGACTGTTCAATAAGTTAGTTTATTTATCGAACTATAATATTTAACCAATAAGCCCTTGCATATAAGTTGATATGTTTACCTTGTATATAAGTTGATATATTTATCACTAATTGATAGTTTTATTATGGTTCTTCCGTGGTAGTATTTTGATGGGACAATATTTGTTATCTTATCTTAAGTGGCAAAATCAAGAAGTTCATCATAAGCTGGGCATTAAAGAGTACTGTATTATGTTACTTTGTTGAATCTTGTGTTATGTCAAAGTTAAACCTGGCAAAACAAACCTTAGTGTTTATATTTGGGATTTTGGGTCAATATGGGTAATTATTAGTACATAATGGGCCATTTGGGCCTCAAATAATTTTTTAGGTGGGTTGATATGGGCATAATGAGTGGAAGACCTGATACAATCACACATAAGAATGGGCCGATGAAAAGTAGATGCGGGTCATAATGGGTGGCCTTTCCTCATCCACGTCTCCTCTTGCCGTCTACAGATCAACTCATCCTGAAATTATCAATTCTAAACTTGGAAAAGGGGTTGGGTCAGGCGGGTTCAGGTTACGGGTCAGAACATGTTCGGGTAAAACGGGCCAATTCAATAAAGGGTTATGGTGGTTTGGGTCAGGAGGGGTTCGGGTTAGAACAAGTTGGTTTGAAAAATGGCATAAAAATTATAACCAGAGAAAATTCAAATAATTTGACTAAAATCCATTCATTGAAAGAAATTAAAAAATTCTTCCTAAATGTTCGGTTCAGAAGGTTTTGCGTTAGACACGTAACTGGCGCCGGTGGGACGCATGTTACCTAACGCCGGTATGCATGTAACCAGGCCCCATTACGCACTTAACCTAGTGCTCGGCGTGTAACCGGCGCCGGATACGGGCGTTTAAGCGTCGGTTACGTGTACAGCGTTGGTTACACCTGCTCCATTGCCTGTTACGCGTGTGCGTCGGTTACACATGTGTCAACTTGAAATAGTTATCCCCTAACCTCTCTAGTTTTTTCAAAGTGTTGTCCTATGGAATTAAATAGTCAATCATGCTGCACAATACTTTCTCTGTCCAACATTAAAACTAACTGACATCAAAGTTAAGCTACATTTAGAAAAATGTTGATACTAAATTCTTATGAAAATTTGTGCTTCATTTTGTAATTTGAAGAGTAATTGGCTTGACTTTAAGTCAAAATATAATATGTTCTATTCGAGGGAGTCAATTATTTTGTTCTTTCTTAAGGTTTAACTTTTAACTCCTGAAGTATGCTACAAAGTTAATTAGGTTTTTATGCTGCAATTTCGTCACACTTTTTTCTATTCCACAGAACTAACATGAAGCTTTAATGCAGGAACATATAAATATACTTGGCTTACTGGTAACTTATGCTCTTCAATACCTTTAGAAGTTTCCGAGTATGAACTGATATAAAAATACCATAAAAATCCGACCGCCATGTCTTACAATAAGGTAGAAGCTCTTAGAGAAAAAAATGATGCTGAAAAGTTAATTCTTTCTAATGATTACATTGCTGCAAGAACAAAACTTAAAAAGGCCCAACAGCTTTTTCCATCGCTCGATCACATAACACCGATGCTAACAGTTTGTGAGATTGTATCGGCCTCCACAAACATAATCCCGGGTTATGAAACTGATTATTATTGGATTCTTCAACTTATGCCTTCATCCACTTTCGCTGATATAACCTCTCAATATCAAAAACTCGTGTCTCTTTTACAACCGATCAAATACAAGTTCCCTGCAACCGAACTGGCTATTAAGCTTTTACAGGAAGCATATTCTGTCCTTTCTGACAGGAAAAAGCGTGTGGCGTTTGATATTAAACGAGGTACAAGTTGGGTGAATTATGAATCTTTTGAAAGCAATCCTGAAAAAGAAAGCATCAGTGATAAAGTTAATGGTAATTACATTAACTTACAAGAATCAGGTTCTTCATCTTCTGATGTAATTTCTGAAGGGTATAAAGGCCAAGACACAGATATTAACTCGGGATCACAAGCACAAAGGCAGGATTTTTACAATTTTGATACTTACAGAACACCCGAGCATCTTGAACAAAGGGATATTTGGGCGGTTCATTGTAACTTAACTGAGCCAAGCATTGGGGGTAGATACGGTCAAATTGGTCAAAGATCAGAGGGTGAAGTTGAAATTACATGGTTGAAACCAATTCCAGTAACCGAAGGCGAAAGAAGATGGTTTGATGCGGGTTTGCCCGTTGCTTGCGGGTCATTTTGTATAGATACAGAAAGAAGCGGAACGGTCGGGTTGAAAGGGGTATTCTCGTATAAGTGCTCGTGGGATTCAGGAATCAGTGAAGATTTATACGAGATTTACCCGAAAAAGGGTGAAGTTTGGGCGGTATATGACAATTTTGATCTTGAGGAATGGTCTTACAACCCGGATATCGTTAAAGGGTGTTCTTTTAAGCTAGTTGAAATTATTACTGATTATTCTATTTACAACGGTGTCGCGTGTGGTCAATTGGTCAAAGTCAACGGCTTCAAAAGCATATACGAACGACAAACATGTGAGTCCAACAATTTTCGTATCGGGCCCCGCGATTTGTACATGCTGGCCCATAATGTCCCGGCTTATAGGTTCACAGGCGGTGAGATTTACGGGGTTAATGATGGCATGTTTGAGCTCGACCAGTTGGCATTAAGAAATCCGGATGATGGGCCCGTGGTTGAAGAGAAAGGCCCTGACTTTATGGTTTCTGCACTGAACCCAAACAGGCCCAACCCACAAAGCTCAGTTTTGGGCCCTAATTGGGCTGCAAATGACTTCACAACGGGCCAGGTTTGGGGTATATACCCGGGGAAAGACTTGATGCCTCGCCAATATGTTCTCATTAGCAACATGATTTCACCGAGTGGGTTTTCTGCAACGGTTCTAGAACCTGAGGGTGGTTTTGAGATTGAAGCGGGGTGGAAATCCCGAAACTTGCCTATAGTATGTGGGATGTTTAGAGCGAAAGAAGTCAAAGTCAATCTTGAGATAAATCAATTCTCCCATATGGTCAACTGCTTCAAAAGCACGACCGATTTTGTTTACAAGATTTACCCATCAAAGGGTGAGATTTGGGCGGTTTATAGAAACTGGAAGTCGGGTTGGAATCGGGCCAACTATGATAAGAGTAAGTGTTGGGTGGTTGAAATCTTGTCTGACTTTTCTGACGGGGAGAAGATGACGGTGGCTAGATTAGTTGAAGTCAAAGGGTGTCTGACTTTTTTTCAACGGATGCAAGCGGAAGACGGATTTGAAATGGTTCGCGGGTTGTCTAGGAGAGAGATGTTATGTTTTTCGCATCGGATTCCGGCTTTCCGAGTGCCTGGAATCGGAGGGCACGGGATTCCCGAGAGTTCTTGGCATCTGGAACCGAATGCTTTGCCGCCTAACATTGGAAAGTGATAATCAAGAAGGTGATATTTAGGGTTCATCTTAGAACAATTGTTGTAAGATTATTGTTGAGTTAATTTGATCCCTGAATAATAATGTGTACATGATCATGAGGAATCATAGACTCTTAAGAAACTGGGTAGTGTAGAAATAAGCAAATTATTTGTTCATTTTCTTCCTTAATTGCATATTATTTGAGTAGGCATTTCAACTTGAAATGATGGGACGGGTATCCGGGTATGATATTCTTTTTTTAAATAATTGCGGGTTTGGGTCGGGTACGACATACGGTGATACTTGACCAATTCCCTGAACCTGTTTACCAAATTGAAACTGATTATATTAATATGTTATATAGTTGTAAAAAATATAGTATGTTGAAGTGAGATACTTGAAAAGTTGAAATTTATTGAGTTGTTAATTACTTAATTAATGGTGTAATTGACTATTTGCAATTTTAAACCAGTCTGTTAGGTTAGTTTAAGATTGAGTTGTAAGTATATCCGTGAACCCGATGGGTAATGAGTATTGAGTATGGGACATGGGCGTTTATAGTCGGGTTTGAGACTGGGATTATCAAATTCCATCTCATACCCGGCTGATTGTGACCCCTGATCATTTTTCTTCATAAGCTATCGACCTCTTGCAGAGGTTTGCCTGTACTAGAGGTACACACAAAAACGGGCTGGGAGCCGAACCTTGTTCTGAACCTGAACCAAACTCGATTTTGAAACCTGTTTGATTGAACCTGACCCGAACCAATTAAAACACGACCCTTTTCCCCTAGAAAACCGTAGTTGACTTTCTTTGGCCCAACCCGAACTGATATGGGAGGAAAACCCAATTTGTGCACCTCTAGCCTGTACAACACATACTGTTATTTACGTGCTTCTATTGGTTAGTAGGGTATTTGCGGGACATATGAGTTTTCCGAAAGAGGTTCTCACACATATAAATAAAAAGAAAACAGAGAATTGGCAGACCAAAATATGTCTTACAACTATTAAGTCTTACTATCTTAATTTCTCCAAAGAAAATTAAACAGAAATGAGAAGTTTACTACTAAAATCCACTATTACATATTCCAATAAGTCATAATTTATCAGCAATTTTTGTTAAGGCCTCTGCAATCTTGTTAAGAGCAGACACCATGCTGTCATTGTACTCTTTTCCCTGCTCCCTATCCAACTGAGAGTTTGTGTTCTCGGCTTCCATTCGCGCGTTTAACATCTCACCATTCTTCTCAAGAACGTTGATTAATCGATCGTTAAAGTCTTTGTCTCGAGATTCATCCGTTGATACTCTTTTCCTCTTGTTACATCCCTCTTGAGGCATACTTTCTTTCCAATAGATCGGGTTTTGGTGTTGTTCCTGCATATTTCCTGCTAGACAGAATACGGAAGAAAATGAACGTGTTGGGTGATCGTAGGGGTGTTAAACGGGTCATGTTCGTGGGTTGGCGCGTTCAACTTGACATGAACCCTAACACGACACAAGCCTAAATTTTGTGTCGGGAATATGAGCCGGAACACACAACTAATAGTCATGGGTTGACACGAACACGGTCAATTTTAAAACCTTGTGTCAATTTCTCTTTTAAGTTTTAAAATTGGCATAAGTTGCCAACCAATTTAATTTATAACACAAAACACATTTTAAAACATAAAATAGGTAGAAAAAAAAAGGTTAAACGGGTCAACCCATGAACCCATCGGGTTGACACAAGCACTACCTGTTTAGCTAAGTGGGTATCAATTTTAAAAACTCGTGTCAATTTCTCTTAAAGTTTTAAAATTGGCATACGTTGCCAACTACTTTAATTTATAAACCAAAATACATTTTAAAACATAAAGTAGAAAAAAAAGGGTTAAACGGGTCAACCCAAGAACCCATCTACATGCACTACCTGTTTAACTAAACGGATTCGCAGGACTTGAAACTGACCCTACCTTTTTTAAACTAAACTCAAACCTGCGAATTTCTTGTTAGGTTTGTGTCGTGCCATGAACTCACATCCTTGGTAACGGGTCAACACAGGTTGGGCGTTATTGATCCGACCCAACAGCACTTTATTATCCATATTATTGAATGACCTTTTTTGAACACAATGGTTTTAAAAAGTTTGGGCTACTTTTAACCTTTTCGGCCCATTTTATCTTTAGCCAAGTTTTTAAAATTTCCCCGTTTAACCCGTTTAGATAAAAACAGCCTAAATCGTCCTGTTTAAATAAATTGGTCAAATTTGCCACATATGATTAGTAACAAACTAACAAAACTTTACCTTGGGTAAAATCCATGTAAAACGGTTGATACCTCTTCTCTGTTAGTCAAAGTCAAACATTAGCATTTAAAGTATCCAAAGATAAGTTTTTAAACAGGTGTTTGGACGCGTGTTCTGAATTAATTGAACACCTGTCCAAACACCATGTCAATTGCATAACAAAAATGTTAAAAGGACTCCCAACAACACTTCGAACATTACACGAAAGTGAAAAAACCTGAAATAGGCATCGGATCATGGATATCCGGTGATGCATTATCATGACCTTTCCCATTTCCAATCTCCACCTCCTCTAATTTATCATACTCGGGAAAAAGACCCTCGTATGAGGTGGCACGCCGACCACTATCAAAAGTAACATCCACCTCCACCTCAGCATCACCACCACCACCACCACCCTCTTCCTCGGCCTCTCCCACCATCGCCGACACCTCATTCTCATGATTTGCATCCGTACTAACCGTCACCAAAGCCAACTTATAAGCCTCCTTAGTAACCGCTTTCCCATCCAACACATCAAACACTTCCCGATCGAAAAACCCGGGCATTTTATTCTCTTTCCTTAAATCATTTCTCATCACCCAATAAGAATCACACTCTTGTTTCACTTGTGACTCCCATGCTTTTATTTTTTTATAGTCACCAACCATATTACTCCACCTTTTCCTACACTGTACCGGGCCCCGGTTCACCGCCCGTTTTTTGCAATACGATGAAACCGAGTCCCACTTCGGTTCAACATGGTCCGACCCGAAAACCGAGCTTGATCTTCGTCCCCTACGCCCCCTATTCTCGGCAACTTTCTTGCCTTCGATGAGTGTAAGTGTTTCTTGTCTTGTCCAACGAGGGTGTCGTGGCGACTTGTTCTTGTCATCCACCACTTCTACCGCCATTAGCGGTGGCTGCTGCTCATCAACCGCTAGTAGCGGTGGCTGCTGCCCATCAACCGCCATGCTTGGTGTGCTACCACCACCATCATCACACACTTCTGATTCTAATGCCATAAAAACTGAAAAAAAAAGAAAAACTTATTTAAGTTTTGTAAGGCTTATTTGTGTAGGTTCTTATATATATAGATGGTTTGTTATGTGCTACATTAAAGGATTTGATATTGTAAGATACTACCCATATAAAGGCATTACTTTCTTTGTTTTGTATTCAAATTAATGGGCTTTTAACCACATATTAAATACTTTATTAGGCACTAATTGTACCTTTAAGGCATATATTACCTTGCATTTTAGGGAGTTGAAAACTGGCTTTTTTGGACAATGTTTTCTGGTCAAACTTGTGATTGTAGATATGTTGACCACTATGTTCTTACCATTTTGGTAGTAATTAGGACTAATCTTAGGTTTCACACAATTTTTTTTTCATCGTACTCAGTATATCCTGCCAATAGCAAAGCTACGGTAGGGTCTGAGGAGGGTAAGATGTAGACAGCCTTACCTCTACCCCATAGGGATAGAGAGGCTGCTTCTGGTGAGACCCCCGGCTCGTTAGGTTTCACACAATGTTTAACATATTTGACTACTGTTTCACTTTATACAACACCCTTCTAACAAAATCAACAAATAGTTTTTAAGTCAAATAAGTATTAGGAATTTATTATAATAAGTAAGTTTTATTGTAAAGGTATGTGAATCAAAGAATATAAACAACGGTGAAAGTATGTTTTTGATGTGATGAACTTAGGTTTAAGCAATTCACCAAGAGTTTGCTAAATAATCGAGCTCGAGTCCGGTCATATACCGAGTTTGACTAGTCTCACGAACCTAAGCGGACGTATATATAAATCTAATAATTTTATTTGATAAGGTAAATATATACTACACAACAAATATTTGCATGCATATTAAATTATGATAAACACAAAAAAATAATATATATTATTATACATGAAATATGTATTTGATTAGATAAATATGTACTACATGAATATTTTTTCCCCTAGTCACTCGATGATTCTACTCCTCTCCTTTACAGTCTACACTCCTAATACCATCTCACTATTGCCTTCTATAACTTCTTATATTTTTTATCGTATACATAATTCATTATAAATATTTGCTATTATTTATTTTATTTATCTATACATAAATATAATGTTTTTAGTTAATATTTAGAAAAACTTACTTTTTTCATATTTATAATGTTACAAATCATGATGATTTTATCTAGTTATACAAAATTGTATTTTAGATTAATTATAGGACCTTCAATACATCAATTGTTAATATTACATTATACTAGATTATGTATAAAACTAAAAGTTTTAATTTTACAAATGTAATTTAGCAAATATATTATAATATATGAAAGGGAATAATGAAATATTAACTGGTTTTTAATAATACTTTTTTGGACATAAAGTTTAATTTTATTAATATGTTACTATGTTAGAACTAAGAAATTTGTTAAGTGACAACCCAAGAAAAGTACAATCCTGGGCCTCTTGAAATTTCAAATTTCTATCAAAGAGAGTTGCAAAGAATTATTAACTACGAACATTAAATGTAAAAGTACACAATTAGTATCAAAATCATCATTTTGATAAATTAATCTTTATAATTAATGCAATCCACCCTTCCCTTGGGACCTCCTAATCTCCTATGACCAAAGATTGTTGGTTACTTTGGTAGCGTGGATTATTATTGTGTTGGGTTATTTATTTTGGTTTTCTTTTATTAAAATGGTAGCAATAGTTCCTTAAAGAATTTATTAGAAATGATATACTTATATAATGCCTTTACTCCCACTTCAAACATGTATTTAATATACATTAACTTTAAAGATATATGATGCCATATAAAAAATTTTAACAACTTAATTTTAAATAAATAAATAAACTATAAGAATTAACTCATATCACACGTAAGACTTTTCGGATAGTGGATTTCACTTTCCGAATGACCGAATTCGAATATGAAATTTTGGATATCCGAAGTTTGGATATCTGATCGGATAGTAAACCGGATATCCAAAAATTTAGAAAAAAATAATACTAATAATAATAATAAAAATTTAAGAAACTACTTTTATAAATATTCCGGGTATCCGAAACATCCAAAAAATTATCTGAAGTGTCCAAAAATTATCCAAAATATCTGAAAAATTATCCAAATTATCCAAAAGTTATCCGAAATTTATAAATAATATTTATTATTTAATAATTAAAAAATATATCACGGATAGTTCGGATATTCGAATTATCCGAAAATTTTCAAAATCACTATCAGAATCCGAAATTTTTGTGAATGACTGCATAAAATTGTAGTAAAGATCTATTCAATTCTTAACTATAATTTTCTGGCTCCAGAGGCTGTGAAATTTTTGAGTAGGGTTCAGCGCGTCGTACACGGAACCTCTTCAGCTTCTAGGTCTCAAAGCTTCGTTTTTAGCAGGATTGGCTTTGCTGTTCAAAAGGGGGTTGCGGCTCAGCTTGTTGCCCGTTTGCCTGCCACTTTATTGTAATCGTTTTATAGTAAATTATATAAAACTTCGATTCTTAACCTAATTTTACAATCACAAATCAAGTAGTTCTAATCAATTCTTAAAACCAATTTCAAAATTACAGAGTAGATCTAATCAATTGATAAAAATTTTAGACCGATCCGCAAAAGCTCAAAGTGAATCGAAACATAAATAGCAACTCAAGCAATTTAAGTGCATATTAAATCGAAATCAAGGGAAAATAGGATAATCACAAAAGATCATTCACAATTAACTAATTGAAATTCCAAAATGACCATAAAAGCATTTAGTAAATCAAAGCATAAAGTACAACTCAGACAAATTAGGTTAAAATCATGCATATATAGCAAAAGAGAATTGACTTTGTTGAGGCAGAAGGTAAGCTAACACACCTTCTAAAGATCGACGATGTTAAAGAAAAATTGAGGAGAAAATTTGTACTTACCGTAATCCATGTATTGCCGATACGAGTTTTTACAAGCGTTTAGAGAGACTTTAGCTTGTGAATGAACGCCCAAAACTCACCCTTGACATTTATATGTAAGATCACGTTTGCCTCTAATAGGTCTATGTCTTAAAAATGACACTTGTACGTTTTGTCAAATAAGCTAAGAAAAGCCTTGACGATGCCGTTTTTGTGTTGGACATTTTATCGAAATATCAATTATGTCAAGTTATTATGACACTTTTATTTATTTGTTTGCTTAACTATCATACTTAAGAAAAAACAGAAAGAAGAGCGTATGTTCGTGCTTTGTAAATAAGTATTAATCAAATTAAACAAGACTAGGCCTAATAGTGGACCCAGCTATTAGGCTGCAGCCCAAAACATTGGCTACTAGACTGGGCCAAAGTGGGCCTATAACACCTTAACAAAAGTAAATATGTGTGTACAGTTTACAGACCACATCTGCAGAAATCTATAGCTGAAAATGTGAACCAAACCTTTACAGCTTGTAAGAAGAAAACTATTTGTTTTTAGCGTCTGCTAATTGCTAATAATTGAACTAAAAACTAATAATAATTCAACAAATATTTTTAGCAGCGATTAGCAAATATAATGAGAGTTAGAAAAAAAGCGAGACATGAATTAAATAAAATATACAAGTGTTTATGAAGTTATCTTTTTATTTAAAACTGTATTTTGATTGAATGCCTGATGTATGCGTGAGGGTATATAAAATTGTTAGGGTACGGATTTTCGGTATCCTTAGTAAGCAGTATGTTCAGGATAACTTTAAGATACAGTATCCTCCAAGGTAACGTGTATCCTTGATATGTTATATAACTAGCAATTTGTTTGCAGCCTTTCGTTGTTTACCTGGTCAAGAGATGTCGCCATCATTGCCTAAAAATCCGGACTTGCAGTTAATAAGGCGTGCTCAAGAAGGAAAACGCGCTTAATGGGGAATTAATGGCTGATTAGATTTAGTCCATAGTTTCCTAGTTTATAGGAAAGTTTGTTAGACTCTTTTTATTATAAATAGAGCTACAAACTTTGATCAACACACACTTTTTAGCACTCGAGACTTACTAGTACTCGCTTTCATTGTAATCACGATCCGATTAAGCTCCACCACCTGTAATCACATTATTATTAATAAATCAGTGGTGATAGTTTTCACCACCCGGGGTTTTTTTTTCTTGTTATCCTAAGGATAACAGTTTTTCCTCGTAACAAATCTCTGTGTTCAAGCCATATTTACAAGCACCTAGTCCCATTTTACTAATTTGGTTGTAAAATCACACTTGTCAATTTTTGACCAAAACAATTTGGCGCCCACCGTGGGGCTACGGTGCTTCAATCCTTGAAATCCGTTTATTTCATTCACTTTCATTCGCTTTACAATGGCCTCACAACCAAAAACCAATTCAGTCTTTGCTCCGGTGGTCACCGCTGCTTCAAATGTCAACCCAGGACCTCCACCAGTGCCGAAGAAAAACTCTTAGCCTATAGGAGAACTTCCACCATTCGTGGGATCCTCTACACGGGTAGAGCCGGTTATTTCTAACAATGACATTTTTGCTTTGATGAAACAGGTCAAAACACACATGGAGCAGCAAGAAAAGACCAACTCAAGGCTATTTAAGGAGATTGAAGGGATCAAAAAAAAGCCAGGGCAGGAGGCTACTCCAATCATGTCCAGGGTTCTTGATTTTGGTTCTCTAGGATCATCTATCCTTCAAAATCCCGGATCCTTGGGGACACAACCAACAAGAACTCCGTCTCAGAAGCAATCAGGATACTGGGGAATTTACCCTCCGGTATCCTTGGAATTACCTAAGTCTACGAGGCCAGATTCCATCAACATGCAGCCTCGCTCAACCATGCCAGCCGGCATATTCTCGTCAGGATCCCCCATGGTATCCTCTGAAGTGCACTTCGGGGATGATATCCCTATGCAGACATCACCTTATCATGAGGATACCCTTAACGGAGACACTAGTCGTCAAGGCTTAGGATACCAAAGGCTTAACCATGATCTCTGCAACAATGTATCTAATGCAAATTTATATGCTAACCGTGGATTTATGTAGGATAAGGGAATATCCCCCGAGATAGCTAGGGAATTGCAAAAAAATGAAGGATATGATTTCAAATATCCCCGGGCTAATACGTCTCATAGCTGAAGTTATTGCGGGTAGCCATTGGTTATCCAGGTTCACCTGGCCTATATGTGATGTGTAGATCCCCAAGAAGTTCCAAACTCCTAGCATGAAGCTGTACGATGGTACTACGGATCCTGAGGAACATGTAGCTCATTATAGAGAAAGGATGGAGATCAACCCCATCCCCATTGACATCAAGGAAGCCTGCCTATGCAAGGGATTCGGTTCAACACTAACGGGACCGGCCCTCAAATGGTTACTGAGTATTCCTTCCAACACTATTACTTCATTTTCTCATTTGATTAACTTGTTCAATAATCAATTTTCTTGTAGTAGATCTTTTGAGAAAATGACAGGTGACTTATATAGAATTGTTCAACATAACAATGAATCCTTAAGGGATTACATAATCAGATTTAGCAGGGAAGCTTTGGAAATCCCCAACCTTGACATGGAAGCTGCTGTTGAAGCCTTCAAGATGGGATTAAGGAATAATTCTCCTTTCTATGATGATCTTGTCATGACTCCATGCAGGAATCTTGATGAAGTCAGAAACAGGGCGTTAAGATACATTCGGCTAGAGGATGATAAGAAGGCTCATGGAAACTTGGTTATCCCGAAGTATGAGTCTACCAACAGGAAATCAGACTCTCCACAAAAGTTCTCCAGGCCAAAGCCATATTCCAAACATGATAATTCCAGGATAAATGCCGTGGAAGAAGATGAAGATGATGAAGAGTATCCTAAAATCTCTTAATATTGTTTTAATATTGATATAAGTGGTGTGATATGTGGCATGCAGGATTTAGGTGACAAGGCCAGATGGCCTAAGAAAAATGAAAAGCCCGGATCCATCAAAGACAAGTCCAAATGGTGTGCATTCCATGAAGACTTTGGCCATCGCACTGAAGATTGTATAGCTCTTCGGAAAGAAATAGGATACCTTCTCAGCAAAGGATACCTGAAGGAACTGTTTGGAAGAAACAAGAACAAGAGTCAGGATCCTCTCAAGATACCTGAAAGGGCACCTTTTCCTCCACCCGGAGCTAAGGTTGTATCCTTTATCTCAGGAGGATTTGACATCTGTGGAACCTCATATTCAGCAGCTAAGAAACGTTCCAAAGAAACGAAGATGGACAACGGAGAAAGACCTCTCCGCACTTCCACTCTGACAACTCAAAGAATCATATCCTTCGATGAGGAGGATCGATTTGATCTTGTGGATTCCAACCATGATGGTTTGGTAATCACTTTATGTATAGCTAACTGTTTTGTGCGCAGGATACTCGTTGATGGAAGAAGCTCTGTGAACATTATCCAGATGGATGCCTTGAAGAAGATGGATATCCCGAAAATGAAGATTATCCCAAAATCCTCAGTTCTCGTAGGATTCAGTGGCAAGAACAAGAACACTTTGGGAGAAATCAAACTTCCAATATATATTGAGGGAACTAACTCTCTACAAAAATTTTGTGTTATTGACTCATTATCTTGTTGTAATGTGATATTAGGCAGGCCCTGGATCCACAGCATGAAGGCAGTACCCTCAACTTATAATGTGTGAAACTTCCAAGTTCTTGGGGAGTCATCAAAATTGAAAGTGATCAGCAAGACGCCAAGGAATGTTATGCTTCATCAATGAAGTGGACTACAAAGCCTACTCAAGCATAGAAATTACAGAAACAACCAGGGAAGGTCCTGCAAGCAAGAGAGCAGGATGTAAAGGAAGTGTCTTTGGATCCTCAGGATATCGAGATCAAAGTATTATTAGGATCAAGTATTCCTGAGGATATTGAGATGGAATTGATATCCTTCTTAAAGAAAAGAGCTTCTACCTTCGCCTGAAAACATGAAGATATGACAGGTATCTCTAAATCTATAATTACTCATAAACTTGGTATAGGTAAATTTTCAGGCTGGTACATCAAAAGCGAAGGAAGTTTGCTTCTGAGAGAAATACTATCATACAAGAAGAAGTGCAGAAGCAGCTCAAAACCAAGATGATAAGAGAGGTCCAATATCCTAGATGGTTGGCCAATCTAGTTGTTGTCCAGAAGAAAAATGGAAAGTGGAGAGTGTGTGTGGATTTCACAGACCTAAATAAGGCCTGTCCAAAAGACCCATTTCCACTCTCACACATAGACTCAATGGTGGATTCAACTGCAGGCCACGAGCTGCTAACCTTCATGGATGCATCCTCAGGATTTCAACAAATACAAATGGAGCCTTCAGATCAAGAAGATACAGCCTTCATGACTCCCACGGGTATATACTGTTATACTGCAATGCCTTTTGGACTAAAAAATGCAGGTGCAACATACCAGAGGCTAGTCAACATGATGTTCAAAGACTAACTGGGGGACACAATGGAAGTCTACATAGACGACATGGTTGTAAAGTCAAGAAAGGCTGAGGATCATCTCAAAGACTTGGCAACAGCATTTGACATCCTAGATGAATATAACATGAAGCTGAACCCAGCCAAGTGTCATTTTGGTGTCAAAGCAGGAAAGTTCTTTGGATACATGGTTACCAAGAGAGGAATAGAAACATGCCCTTAGCAGATCAAAGCTATCCTGGATATCAAATCACCAAGAAATGTCAAAGATGTCCAAAGGTTGACAGGTAGAATAGCAGCTCTCAACAGATTCATCTCAAGATCTTCAGAGAAGTGTAAAGACTTCTATGATATCTTGAGGAAGAATCAAAAGTTCGAATGGGGAGAAAAGTAAGAAAAGACATTGGTATCCCTGAAGGAATACTTATCCTCAGCACCACTCCTGATGAAGCCAGTTGAATGCAATCAGTGTTGTACTCATCAAAGATCACGAAGGTCAACAGCATCGAATATATTATGTAAGTAAAAGCCTGCTAGATGCTGAATCCAGGTATTCTTATCTTGAAAAGTTGATTTTAGCACTTATAATGGCTTCTACTAAATTAAGACATTATTTTGAAACTCATGTTATTCATGTAAAAACTAATTATCCTATTAAAGCTGTTTTGAGAAAACCAGAAATGTCAGGTAGGATGGCAAAGTGGGCTGTGAAACTTAGTGCATATGATATTTCGTATGAACCAAGGACAACCATCAAATCTCAGGCACTTGCCGACTTTGTGGCTGATTTTAGCTAGGATATACTTGAGGAAGTAGAAAAAGAAGTTCAACAATTGGAGGTTAAGGAGACTTGAACCTTGCGTACAGATGGTGCCTCCAACATAAGAGGAACAGGTCTAGGTATCATGCTAAAATCGCCACAGGGGGACATAATACCTCTATCCATATCTTGTGAATTTCAGACTACTAATAATGAGGCTGAATATGAAGCCTTAATAGCTGGTTTGCAATTAGCTAAGGATATGAAGGTTAGGTATCTTCAAGTTTATGTTGATTCTTTGTTATTAGCTAACCATTTCAATGGCTCTTATGCAGTGAATGCAGAAAACTTAGCAAAATATTTAGAAATAGTTAAGAAATTAGCTATGTGTTTCGAAACATTTGATATAGTACAGGTACCAAGAGAAGAAAACACTGAAGCATATGCTTTGGCAAATTTAGCATCAGCTCTTAAGATACCTGATGACATCATGATACCCACTATACATATCTTGACTCCAGCAACAAAGGAGAGTCACGAAGTCTTGGAGACTTTAAAGCCTAAGGATAATCAGTGTCCTAGACCCATCCCATAATGCGGTATCTTCAGGATAACGAGATACCAGAAGGAGAAAATCCAAGAGCTATCCGAATGAAGGTAACCTAGTATATTATCTTAAATGATGCTTTGTATAGAAAATCACTTGCAGGTCCATACTTGAGATGCTTGGAACATCATGAAGCACAAGAAGTTCTCAAATATATACATGAAGGTGATTGTGGAAACCACACTGGGGGCAGAGCCTTAGTATCCAAGATACTGAGGACATGATACTTCTGGCCAACAATGAAGAATGACGCAATGAACTTCTCCAGAAAATGTGATGCTTGTCAAAGACACAACAACATCTTGCATCAACCAGCTGAACTATTATATCCTATCATATCCCCGTGGCCATTTATGAAATGGGGAATGAATATTGTGGGAAAGCTGCCCAAGGCTCCTGGTGGAAAGGTCTTTATGCTGGCCATGACAGATTACTTCTCCAAGTGGATCGAAGCAGAGGCATTTGTGCAAGTTAAAGAAAAGGATGCGATCTCATTCATCAAACGCAATATCCTGACAAGATTTGGTATCCCGGCAGAGATTGTTTGTGACAATGGATCACAGTTCATCGGTAGTAGAACAACCAACTTTTGTGAAAGTTGGGGAATCAAGATGGTGACTTCAACTCCAGTACATCCTCAAGCTAACGGTCAAGCAGAATCTAGTAACAAGATCATCATCAACAATTTGAAGAAGAAATTGGGATCCAAGAAGGGAAAATGGGCTGAAGAACTACCATTTGTTCTTTAGGCTGATAGGACCACTTCAAAAAATGCAACGGGACAAACACCTTTCTCTTTGGTGTTTGGGGCCGAAGCCGTTATCTCTACAGAGATGGTGATCCCCACAATAAGAACCAGCATCCAAGATACTGAGTCCAACAACCAGAGCCTTACTGAAGACCTGGATACCATTGATGAACTCAGAGATTTTGCTAGGATCAGAATGGCTGCATACCAACAAAGAATAGCCAAGTCCTACAATAAGAATATCAGGATTCGAAGATTCCAAGTAAGAGATATGGTATTAAGAAAGGCGTTTCAGAATACCACTAACCCAGTAGATGGAAAGCTAGCTCCAAAGTGGGAAGACCCTTACTTGATTGATTCAGAAGCATGAAAAGGGGCCTACAGGTTAATCACTATGGAAGGTGTTTCTATACCAAGAGGTTGGAACACTATCCACCTTAAAGCATATTTTTGTTAGTATCCTTGACTGGTATGTTCGTATCCTCAATATAAAGGTATATTCCCTCGTCTATTTTTATATTTTTTGAACTTTATTATCTCTAAATCAAGTTTACTGACTTAAGCATCGGAGGGGTGTTAGCCAGGCTAACACCCACCCCTCATTAAAAGCTTAGTGTTTTGCAGTTATCCCAAGGATATGTTATATTCACAACAGTCAGAGACTGATCACCTCACACATGAATAAGATATCCTTGATATCTTCTAAGGTTTCAAGGTCTGCACCTTGCTAACGAACGTCTGGAGCGCACGAATATGATATCCCTGATATCTCCTAAGGTTTAAAGGTCTTCACCTTTCCAACGAACGCTTGGAGCGCACGAATAAGATATCCTGGATATCTTCTAAGGTTTAAAGGTCTTCACCTTTCTAACGCCGCTTGGAGCGCACGATGATGATATAGTTCGAGGCAGGCGGACTAGACCGGCTGATAATCCGTTTGTTGTTGGCTATATACCGAATCCTTAAGATAAGTGGCAGACGTGTCACACATACGGTTTATAACATTTTCATGTTATCTAAAATTCTGGCATTTTCATGCCCATACGTTTGGGACTCTCCCCAGTTTTATCTCAAGCTTAGACATTTTCATGTCTCTCAAGTAAAGGCCTAGTCGCCAGTGAAAAGGCTTTATCGCCAGTACAAAGGCTTTGTCGCAGTAAATGGGCTCTATCGCCAGGATTATCTAACTTTGTTTTGAAAGGTCGGAGATCAGCTAGATCGCAAAATGTAGAAATATTATTGAGTTGTTTTTAACTTCGCAAAATTCCAGAAAGCATAATACCTAAAAAGATAAACAGTTGGGGACATCATATGTAAGCTGACTAGATTTATAAATGATCTCCACAAAGGTACTCTTTACACTTAATTTTATCACACAATTTATATTTCAAGGTATTGTCTTTTGGTTTGATTGTAATAACTCACACAAGGCATAAGGATATATTATCCTTAAGATATTTTATTTTCACTCCTAATAAGTCTTTTGATTATATTTTCTAAAAATATATAATCTTTAAAATATCTTATGCTCAGGATACATGATCCTCAAGATGTTTTATTAAAAGTCTTAAAGATATGTAATCCTCAAAATGTTCGAGAAGCATATTTTCAGGATACATTATACTCGGATTAATTTATTTCAGAAAATTGGAGATATGAAATATTTCAATTAAAACTTATTTAGATAAGCTATGAACACGATGCTTAAAGTCAAAAGATTATATTATTACTAATCATAAGTGCAAGAAATTAAAAGGGAAACACCCGGGTTTCGTCTTGAAAAGCCAAAATCCCTCCACCTGAATATTGCTAGATATCCACAAGTCAAGATAACATGGGCTTCGTCTTGGAAAGTCAAGATCCCTCCACTCGTGTATCCTATTATCCTAAGCTTACTTGTTCGAGACAGAAAAATAAAAATTGTTCAACAAACCATTACAACCCAACATTAGACCAACAAACATAAACACATAAAAAATTGGGCTCAAGCCTTTTCTTTACCGCTATCATTGCCCAATTGTGCTCCATCACCAACCGTCTTCACTGCATCCTTGATCGCCACCTCCACTGCCTTCTCTGCTCCACTCGGATCAGCCTCCTCCACACTTTCACCATTAAGCTCAGCCAAAACTCTCTCCCAAGCAGCCACATCTCAAAAAGGAGTGTCGACACCAGCATCTTTGGCCTCCTTAGCCATCTTGAGACGAGACTGAAGATTCGTAATATCGGTGTTGCTAAAAGTACATATTTCGCTCGCAGGATTTGCGAGGAGATTTTGAGACACGAAATCCTCAATGCCGCAAGGGTGAAGTTTTGGAGCCATGATTTCGTGAAGATAAAGAAGAGAAAAAGAAGAAAATTACCTGGATAAAGGAATCAATGAAAAAAAAGCATTATTTATGGACGACCTACGATTTACCCACTCACGGATGACTGACACATGTCGCCAATCTATCGCCATGTGGGGTTCGAATTTCAAAAATTTTACAGCTGTAATCCATGCCAACAGCTGTTAAATTTGGGGACAATTGTTAGGGCACGGATTTTTGGTATCCTTAGTAAGCAATATGTTCAGGATAACTTCAAGATACGGTATCTTCCGAGATAACAGGTATCCTAGATATGTTATGTAACTAACAATTTGTTTGCAGCCTTTCCTTGTTTACCTGGTCAAGAGATGTCGCCATCATTGCCTAAAAATCCGGACTTGCAGTTAATAAGGCGTGCTCAAGAAGGAAAACGCGCTTAATGGGGAATTAATGGCTGATTAGATTTAGTCCATAGTTTCCTAGTTTATAGGAAAGTTTGTTAGACTCTTTTTATTATAAATAGAGCTACAAACTTCGATCAACACACACTTTTTAGCACTCGAGACTTACTAGTACTCGCTTTCATTGTAATCACAATACGATTAAGCTCCACCACTTGTAATCACATTATTATTAATAAATCGGTGGTGATGGTTTTCACCAATGTTGTAAAACTCCCGAGTATGCGGCCGAATACTCCCCGCCTCGGCCGAGTACTCCTTAGGTATTTTCCGAGTAATCCCCGACTACTCCTGAGTACTCGCAACTCCCCAGTCGACCACCTAGGACCGCCTAACGACTTTTACAACCTTGGTTTTCACCACCCGGGGTTTTTTTTTCTTGTTATCCTAAGGATAACAGGTTTTTTCCTTGCAACAAATCTCTGTGTTCAAGCCATATTTACAAGCACCTAGTCCCATTTTACTAATTTGGTTGTAAAATCACACTTGTCAATTTTTGACAAAAACAAAAATGTTGATTGTTTTTCACACAAGATTGTGTGTTTAAAATTTATAAAAATGATTTCTACTAAGACTAAACCATATACCAATAGGCAAGTGTACCTATGCTATATGTAGATTAGTATTGGTAAGAACCAAGTATCAATCCCCGGAGGAGTATTTCTAATAATATATATTTTTTTAAATTAACCGGAAGTAATAATCATTTAAGATTGTTTTTAAACTAAATCTTTGTTAAATTAAATTAAAATAAAGTAGGTGAACAAGTATACGAATTTTAGATGAGAAAATCAATATATGAAGAATCCACTTAACTCTTTTTTAATTATTAATATATGAATATGTGATTAACTTGCTTTAAGAATATAAGATAGAATAATCCATCATTCCTATGCGAATTACCCTATGACATAAAAGAAAGTAGAATGCATAATTTAATGTCCACCACGAAAATGTCAATTTAATTAAGCAAACAGTTTTAGTGAAGTATAAAGTTTAGTCACACAACTTTTAGGGACTTCTCAAACCCCCTTGGTTGATTTAAGTAGATTATAAGTACACATTCCTTTAACATATGATTTCTATAACCAGCATGGTAACCTAATCAATCGTACTTAACTATCTTGTTTTAGAATGATCAAAACTAGAGAAATTGATCATAGCATGTATCTCATCTTCTCAAAGTCCAACACAAGAAAATATGTTTTGGATAAAATATCAATATTTCTTTTTCCCATTCCTAGTCTCCAAGAACATGAGTGAATCATGAATGATTATAAATATTTGTTTTAAAGATATCAATCATCAATCTTGAATAAATGGATTATGATGACAAAACATATTTCATCAAAGGATAATTGAAAAATAATCATTATTTCACAAAAAACTAAATCTCATATTCAATATAATCATCAAATAGAATTAAGTTTCATCATAAATTTAGATGGTAAATGAAAGTTTAGCTCATGATGAGCATAACAATGAAGATATCAGACACATGATTAAACTAGAACAATCTAACCAAATAGGAGATAAATCTTTCTTCAATAGTGATGGATGATGATGATGGATGCCTCCAAGCCTTTAAACTCTTCATTGGATCTTCAATTTGACTGCAAAGTGAGTGTTTTTAAGTGATAAACCCGTTCAAATCCTCTCCAAGCACACAAGGCAATGAGACATTCATAACTATTTATAGGCTGTCTGGGCTTCTAGGCACGGCCCCGTGGTAAGCTGTCCAGGTGCATTACATGCTTGTCAGACCGTACATATGTTGACTTACCACGAGGGAGTGGTACTTGAGACACGGCCCCATGTTTTGGATGCCGGATTCTTGTATTTTTGTCTTATTTGGTTAGGGTAACCATGGGGGTGTGATAGGTGAGACATGGCCCTGTGATTTTGGTCTTTGATTTTGTCTTTTCTTGGAAAGGCGACCACGGAGGTGTGGTCCATAAGACATTGCCCCATGTTTGCTCCATCAGATTTTGTCTTATCTTGAGAAGATGACCACAGGGTGTGGTTCTTGAAACACGGGAGGGGGGGGGGGGGTATGCTAGGCTGATTGGTATATAATTTCTTTAATTTTCTTTGTGTATCCACTCATTTCTTCGTTTGAGAGTAGAATAAACCTAAAAATAGAAAAATAATATAATAAGTAGCTATTTGAACTAAATAATATAATAAAAGATATATTTTTGGAGATTATTTGATACTCAAAAAATGCATATTTATATATATATCAATGTTCATGATTTTTTCATTCCTACAACCAATTTTGGTTACCACCGCACAAACCCAAAGATCCTAATTTGATTGTTTGGCTCAACCAAATACGTCTTCACTAACCCTAAAACACAAAACATAACTAGTAAAACACAAAACATAACTAGTAAGAAAAGATTATAAATACTGATCCAAAGCTTGAAAATTCCAAACACCTTCAATATCTTGTCATGCCCTAACGGTTGATGTTAATTAGCATATTTAGTGATATTCATACGGCTTTAAGAAGGTTCAAAGGGTTTATGAGTGGTGTGAACATAATGAAATGTGTTTTTGACAAAGCATGACCATCACATTGGACGATAAATCGTACAGTTACAACATGCTTAAATACTTAGAACGTATAGTAGCATTAAAAGACACAAGTAAGTCGTGTAGAAATGATGACTTATATATTAGTGTCCAAATGTCATAAGAGATTTGATGATATAAGATGTAATCATTTCTAGTGAAGATTATACTGTGTTATGATATATGGATTGTTGTGATGTCCAACTATTTGTGTTACTGTAATACAATCAAATGAGCTAGCTTAAAAAATATTAAATTGAAACATAAGCGTTCAAAATACTTCACTAAAGAAGTATTAATTACTACATGATATATTTCGGGTTTCGGGTTTTTTGGGTCGGGTTCTTCGGGTTTCAAAGTTATAAATCTTGACCCGAAACCCAACCCAAATCTCTCACGGGTTTTTCGGGTTCGGGTTTTTTTGGGTTGCGTTAATCGGGTTTCGAGTATCCTAAAAAACCAAAAAAAAAGAACAAAAGAAAAAACAAAAACGAAAAAAAAAGTAAAACTACAATGCTAAAATTAAAACAACATATTCTTCTTTGCATATAACACAAAAAATCAAATAACAAACCAACATAACTTGATAAAACAATTCAAAGATGAGTAAAACTAACTTGAACCTTAATCGTATTCAATATGGCGTGAATTGGTTGTTCGATTTCGGTTGCTATTAGTAATAAACGGAAAACATAAATTAATAATAAACAATCGATCCATAATAGTTATAATCACAACAGTCGATTAGAGCTATATTATGATAACTTTAGTGGCTAAGACTTAGCTTATTATACATAAAAATATATTTAATTTTAAAACTAGAAGTTTATTCGGGTTTTTCGGGTTGACCCGAAACTTATAAATCAAACCTGAGAACCAACCCAAATTACTTCAGTTCGGGTTCGGGTTAGTCTTTTCTCGGGTTCGGGTTCTTCGGTTCGGGTTAGTTCGGGTTCGGGTTTTTTCGAGTCAGGTTTCGGGTAAAAGTGACGGCCCTAATACTGATATGTGTTGGCTTTCGTTCGAATATCGCCTCATTTTGAGTCTTCCAAATACGCTACGTGTAACATCCGACCCCTCACACCACCAATATTGTCCTCTTTGCCCACGAAAAGCTCACGGGTTTGGCTTTTGTTGCTAAGGTGGAGACTTTTCAGGAGGTCACCCATTCTGCTACCACTCTCACCTAAGCACACTTAACTGTGAAGCTCTCCTCTCGTTCACTAATATTAAGACCAAATCACGTTGTTGATTTAAGATACCGGAGTTACACTCAAACAAGGAAAAAACATTTTAGTTTTCACATTTTATGTTTATGTTGTGTTAATAATAATAATAATAATAATAATAATAATAATAATAATAATCATCATCATCCAACCTTTTCATATTCATACACAACGTGTCCTTCATCCGTTTGTCTGTTTTTCTTCACCAAATAATATCATCATCATCATCATCATCATCATCATCATCGCCGCCGGCAACAGCTTCGTATCCATGACGTCAATCTCCGGTGACGACCGCCAGGAGCAAGAACAGGCTCTCATAGCTCTGATCGACCACCGCTCCAAAGAGGTCCATCACCTCCGTACACGTTTCAACTATTACAAATCTCAGGTTAGGTTTTCTTTTCTTTTCATCCATTACGCAAGCAATCCATTCGTTCAAACTTATATTATTACTTGTACGGTTCTACTTATTTAAATTAGGTCAGTTTTATCACATACAAATCCATTCATCACGTTTTGGGGGAAAATTGCATCGGGAACAAACAACTGTTTTTAACGCCACAACCGTAAGAAGCATCGGAGTAATATTACGCCGGCACTAGAGTAATTATTATTACGGTTTAGTTTTGAACTAGAGTAATAATAATAATAATAATAATAATAATATTATTATTAGTTTAGTTTATTTTGTTGTAGCGTTACACAATACAACAAAGTAAACTACACTAGGGTAATTAATTATCATTACTCTAGTGCAAAACTACAGCGTAATAATAATAATTACTCTAGTGCCGGCGTAATATTACTCCGATGCTTCTTAACACTTCTCACGTTAAAAAAGCTGTTTGTGTTTGATCCGACACTATATATGTATTCCTTAGTGTATCTAGATAACTCATGTAGTGTCATTATAAATCTTGTAGTTTGATATGCTATGTGGCATAGTTGTTTATAGCGAATAGCGTAGCCAAGCGAAGCGCTCATGTGTCGCTATCTGAATTTGGCGCCTTCATAGCGTGAAAATAGCAAAATTTTAGTTTTATTTCCTCAAATATATAGCGATAATATATGTATAAAATGGCAGGTTTTAATTTTTTTCGGTTAAGTATACATATAAAAACGGCGTATTTGGATACGATACACTCATATAGAATATTTCTAAAATAACGTCCGCTATTTCATT
Source organism: Bidens hawaiensis (assembly GCF_021521415.1). Lineage (NCBI taxonomy): Eukaryota > Viridiplantae > Streptophyta > Magnoliopsida > Asterales > Asteraceae > Bidens > Bidens hawaiensis. Next base: position 351,452 of record NW_027491668.1, read on the forward strand.
GCTATCGCTACTTCTGTTACATAGTTAATTTCCTTATGAGATGATAACCATTTTGCTAAATGCTAAATTCAAGTTTGTGTGTAAGAAAGTTTCTCAGTTAAACCAAACTTGTTATATTTGGGGATATGACTAGACTATATATGGACAATACAAGGGTGATGATGGCATAAGTCGCGTTGAATGAGCTTACTTTTGTGTTACTTGTGAATATATATACATGGTAAAGAATAGTAATATGATTTTTTTTAACTGGGAAATAAAAGCTAATATCATTTTGGAAGGTATGCAGCTTGAAGAAGCTGAAAAGAGATTAGGAGAAACAGAGCGTAAATTAGAACACCTCAGAAGTCGAGGCAACGCTGTACCGTCTACAAAGGTTTCTGAAAATGGTGTAAAAGTGAAAGAAGAGAGGAGATCATGTAGTCCTCCAATAAAGACCAGTCAACATTCTAGAAATGGAAAAAATGAACAAAAACCGCAACTTGTAATCCCTGCAGTTAATCCTAAACTATCTGTTCCTATGAAGATGGAAGAAACTGATAATAAATCAATGCCAACATATGGCAAAAACATTGTGAAAGAAAAAGTAAATAGAATCTCACGGGAACAAGAAGGCAGCGAGACTCAGTCTAGAGGAACAAAAAGGAAATTCGGTAATATTTTCTACTTTATTTAGAGTTAATTACAAAAACAGTTTCGAAAAGTTTGATTACCTAAGTTGGGTTTTCAAGAGCCATGCCATGGAAAAAATCAACATGGTCAAAAGTTACTGTCAGCTGCCATCGCATCATCTTGACCGGTTTACCTGGTCAGATCACCTTAACTTGAAAATTTTTCTAGACTAAAAAAGTTGGTTACCTTATTTATGCAGTTAGCCCAAATATTGATCTAGCATGATTAAAATTTGTATGTCCACGTAGGCTTGTAAATGAACTGGGTGAACACGAACAGAACATGTTTGTGCTGCTCTTTTAACTTTAACCGAACAATGATCAACCATGAACAATTAAGCAAATGTGGTTTTCTTGTTTGTGTTTATTAGTTAAGAACATGACATGTTCTTGTTCGTTTATGTTCATAAATAGTATAAACGAACGGACATGACTGAACGTTGATGAACAAACATATTTGAGTGAACACCAATTAAAGGTAAATAGGAAATCAAAATTTTATAGAAGTTGACTAAATTGTAATGGGTGATATCATAATTTCATAAACTAGGTGAATTATAACGGGCATCGGTTATTAAGTGAATATATAAACGAATGTAAATGAACAAACATGAACAAAAATGGATGAAAGAGGCATGTGTGCATGTTTGTTCGCCTAATTAAACAGAAAAGCCTTATTCATGTTCGTTCATTTTTTAAGTGAACGAACTCCCTGCCAAACAGTTCATCAACGGTTCACTGAGCGTTTGATTTGATTACAAGTCTATGTTGGCCTGTGCAAAAACGCTTGTTTTTATTTTAACATTGTGCATGAGATAAGTGTGTCAACGATCCATCATAATTTTGCCTTGTTTAGCTAATTTGGATGCTCACTTTTTGCAAATAATTTGAAATTGCAGAGCTGCGAGAACATAAAGATTTGATTCAGATGGTGTGCAGTTCATCTTCACCACGCATAATTAATTGTCATACATCCAACCATATTCCATCTCAGCATAAGAGGAAGTTGAGAAGTCTTGCTTTGTGTCCAACAAATGATCAGCTTTTCGTGACGAGGTATCCAAGTGTTAGAACCATTTAAGATATTTTGTTAATCTTGGTAACATTGAATCATTGATATTTAGTTTCCGCATCAGCACTACTCGTTGCAAATCTTCTTTCTACATCTATTTCAATTGATATATGCATATATTATTTTTCTTGCACACTACTTTTGTTCTTTTAGTGATTGGTTTGAATTGTTTTGCAGCGCGCTTGATGGATTTGTGAATCTATGGCAAATTAATGCCAAAGGGTATGTTTTATATCATGCTCCAATATCACTACATGTTTAATTCTACCATCCAAATTCCTTTGAAGCTTTTAAAAGATATTAAACCTTTTCACTTATCAAGAATTCAAGATAATAGTATATTTTATGGCATTGAAAACAGAGTTTGCCTTTTATTTTTTTATAATAAAATGTGGGTCTCAGGGGCATTTTATTTAAACTTAACATAAATTTAAACGAAAGTTAGTGTTAACACCCAAATTCGTGAAAAAGTTAAAACCACAAACCCAAACATGCAAGTTTTCAAAGTTAGTACCCAAACCTGTTACTTCGCATAAACCACATGGACCATCTGTGTAATTAACTCTTTATTATTACGGACAGCGTAATTTCATGTAACTGAAACTTACTACTTTTACAAATTTGCATATGCTGCAGTGACAGATCAAGTGCATCTCTTCTTAGTACAGCTGAATGTGCATCCACCAAACAAAGAAGATGGCCCGAAGATATAGCTTGGCATCCACATGGCGGCAGCTTATTCGCTGTCTACAGTGCTGACGGTGGCGACTCTCAGATATCAGTCCTCAATCTAAATAAACCAAAAGAGGTAAACAAAACGTATATATTATTATTAGTATGCAGTCGATATCACCGATAAATCACTGATATATCGGTTATTGGTCCCTTGGCGATATATAAGTCAGAATGTCAGTTCAGAATATCGGTACCGATAATATCAACGATATTGACCGATATTGGACTAATATTTGACCGGCATATCACCGATATTCCCGATATCAGTGTTTTAAGTCTTAGTTATCAACTTTTAGTGTTCAATGCTATTGTTTTAAGTCTTAATCAACTCTTACTTGCTACGATTGTTAGTGTTTTGCAATTTGCAAAAGGTAAATTTGTTTGGTAGGAGACTATACTGAATTATTAGAATTACCGATATCCCACTGATATCTCACTGCGATTACCGATATCTCAGATATTGGTCCTTGACCGATATCCGATATTTTTCCGCATTAACTGTATTTACAACTTACTGGCGCAACGGTTATATATAGATATTAAAAACCGTGACTAGTCTTATTGCAGAAGAAACGTGTAACTTTCTTTGAAGATAAACCGCACGTTAAGGGTATTGTAAACAGCATAATGTTTATGCCATGGGAAGATGTATGCTTTATCACAGGGGGAAGTGATCATGCAGTTGTTCAATGGACCGAGAAAAATGGCGAGGATTCTTGGAAACCGAAAGTGTTGCATAGAAGTATGCATTCTTCAGCTGTAATGGGTGTTGCGGGTATGCAACAAAAACAGATGGTGGTTTCGGTTGGTGCAGATAAACGGATTATTGGGTTTGATTTACAAACCGGGAGAGCGGATTACAAGCACCAGATTGAAAGCAAGTGTATGAGTGTTCTACCGAATCCGTGTGACTTCAATCTTTTTATGGTTCAGACCAGGTAATTATTGTACACTGTTGACCCGCTTATTGCCATTTCACTATTTGAACCGAACATTCGAAGGTCCAAGAACAGGACCGTATATATAGCCGGCTCTGATTATGCCGATACTGGTACCGATGTTGGTAACTATACTTATTTCAAAAGCTAACGTTAGAGAAAAATCAAATTAAATGATAAACAAAAGCCATAAAAACGAATGGCAGTACCGGTACTGATGTTCAGTTGGTATCGGTTTGGTACCAGTACGCGGAATAGTTTATCAAACCAAAAATTACCTTTTTTTTATAGATTCAACTCGGTTTTCAATAAAAGTTATATCTGAATGTTGACAAAAAAAAATTAATTAAACATAACTGCGTAATTAGGTTTCTTAAATGTTAACGAATGCAAATTATTAGAGAAAAATCAAATTAAATGATAAAAGTGTATATTATCTATAATATAAGGGGTGAAATTGAAATCTAAAAAACCAAACACTAAAGTTGAAGGCCTTTGTTGTAGAATTAATGAAACTTGAGGGAGGTATATGGTAAAAATTTTGGTGTAAAAAGTGGTGGTCAAATTTTTAGTGAGAGAAAATGGCTATTCATTTTTACATGCTAAATATATATTATTTATATTATGAATTTATGATTATAATTATAACTGCAGTACTCCAGAGAGGCAGCTACGATTATTTGACATCCGACTAAGACGAACCGAAATCCATGAATTCGGTTGGAAACAAGAAAGCAGCGAGTCTCAATCCGCCTTGATTAACCAGGCATGGTCACCAGACGGGTATCACTTAACCTCGGGTTCAGCTGACCCAATGATTCATATATTTGATATCAGGTTCAACTCCAACAAACCTTCACAGTCCATCAAAGCTCACCAAAAACGCGTGTTCAAAGCCGCATGGCATCACTCTCTCCCTCTCCTCATATCCATATCCTCGGATCTCAACATCGGTATACACAAGGTTGTATGAAAACCGCGCAAGAAGGGAAAAGAATAATACTGTGACGTCCGAGTTAATCAGAGGACAAAGTTTTGTGATATGAGGTGGTAAAATTTTATTCATGTGTAATATTGTTTGTTATATTTGATTATTAATATTTATTATAATCGCCCTAAAGTTATATTGATTGTAAATGGAATTACAATCCATTAAATTTTTATTGTTAGTATTGACATTGGCATTTTAATGTTGTTTTCTTATAGCTTTGAAAGTTAAATTGTTTGGATGAGTGGTTAAAGTGAAACAAGCACAACAAAATATTTTTAGGATGGATGCTTAAAATTCTATCAATTATTCACAATATTTCCAAACTATCCCTGTGTAAAAAAATAATACAAAAATAAAGGTAGAAATTTAATATTTACCTAAGAAGCTTTCAGTTAGTCATGCCTATTGCCTAGTAAAATTCTGCTAATGGCAAAATTATTGGCAGTCTTGATAGAGGTGCATGTTGTGAAGAAGTTATGTTAATTGTTTCTACAATTTATCTAAATTGTAGTTGCTAATATTGTTCATGTTGGAATCAACAAATATCAAAGAATAATTATAGCTAGGTTTTACTATACTGGTCTTTATGCGCGCACACTCATGCTCACACACGTATATATATTGGATGCAATTTCCGAGATATGGAAATTGGGTTAATTAACTAAATCAATTAACCCAATGACACATACGTTCCTCGACGAATTCCCCTAACATAAACATTTTAATTTATGATAGCTAATTAATTTAGATTACTAGATAACATGAGTGCTTTGTTTATTGTTCAATTAGGATATCGGTCCATCTCTAGTTGTTTAGAGTCATGGTCTTATATAACCCGAGCAAAGTTGTAATTATGATTATTTACTGTTTGATCCATGAAACCTTAATTGTTTGGTCATAAAAAAACTTGAACTTGCCTCGAAACCAAACTGTTAATAAAATGTATATGAGAAGCTACAATACATTATTGGCCTGCTTTAGCAGAGTTTTGATTGAGAACCAATTTAAAAGATCTGGTTATGCATAGTTAATAATTAAGAAGGATTCTTCTTGTGGGAGCTGGTTTTATGATTATCTGTAAAGGGTTAGTTTGATGAAGGGTTTGCATAAAGTATTTATTTTTGCTTGATTTGATTGTTTCTATAAGTAATTTATCTTATATTTTCATGTGAATCTAATTATTTATAAGATGTAGATAAAGGTTAGTATTATCATTATGTTTAGCATTGTGACCAAAGAATGATATTTAGGTTGAATATAAATCCAACATTTAACCAAAATTTTATTTCTCTTTTGGTTACTAATATAGTATAATGTTACTAATATAATATAATGTAACAATGCATATTTTTAATATATATACTGTCACATGTAATTCACCCTCTAGATCAGTTAAACATGATGACGTTGTAGACCAGATGAAGAAGATATTCACAAAACAATTTGTCAATCCCATGACTACAACGCAGTGGGTAGAAAAGAAGCCTGCATTCAATCACACTTTTACATTGCTTTTATAAACTGCCATTCCAAAAAACACAATATATTTAATAATCTGAACGCAGTTAATGGTGAAGAAATTTTGTGAGGATAACAAGTATAGCTTACATGCTCTAAAAGGTTCTGAAAGTTTAGGCTCGATTTTACGACTTCAACCGCGCTCAAAAGAAGCAATGGAGCTCTCAAAATGTTCAACTCAATGGTATTGTTTATCATCAAAATGTAGCAGACGGGAGCTTATTTCTGGTAGCGTGTACATATTATAATCTGCATGCAAAATAATTTCTTTGGAAGTATATATCTTGATCAGTTGCTAACAAATCAGTTTATGCATCAGAGCCCTATCATGTTGGAAGGATTTTGCATTGTCGATATTATATCACATGGCCAAGAATTGACTGTTCAACTTAACATGTACAACCTGGTTTGTTCCTTCTTACTCATTTTTTAACGAATAAAATGTTTTTTTTTATATTATGAAAGTTAAGTAGATTTGGAGAATCGACAGTTGTATGTGAGTTTTGGATTTGATAGGTCTCACCTGAATTGCTTGAGGTTAATGATAATATGTCCCAGCAGAGCCCAGTTGGACCCAGCAGAGCCCAGTTGGACCCACAGGACTCACCTTGAAGAGAGACGTCTGCGCAGAAACCAACTGGATCCGCAGGACCCACCATGCTCAGAGACGTGACGTCCTTACGCGCAGTACGCAAGCTGTTCCCGCAGGAAATGCCTCCCAATGGTGAAGTACTCCGCCTGTTCCCGCAGCTGCGGATACAAGCCATCAGGGAAGGCCACCCGCGCAGCAAGGCTACACGCACAAGACACTTAGCTCTCAATAATTCAGTAGTCACCTGAAGGAATGAGCAAAGCCGGGAACAATCCCGCACAAAGGCGGGAGGTGGAATACTCCCGCCCAAATGAGCCAGTCCGTACGATACTGGAAGATCTTTTGTACTGTACCTGACGAGGTATGGGCAAAAGATCTGACCAGAGATACGACAGCCCATTGACAACAGTATGACGAGCAGCATGCTCTTGTACTGTATGTCACTATTAGCCGCTACCTACTCACCAACTCCTGTCATACCACGTGCATAGCCTGCAGTTGGTGGAAAAGGAATAGTACACCGCAGGCCTGGTCACTGTCAGCCGCTGCCTACCCACCAACTACCAGCATGGCACGTGCGTAGGCCACAGTTGGTAGAACAGGAATACTATTCAACCGGCTATACCCTCTTGGAAACCTACCTTCGGCTATAAATACCCCAAATGATATGATCATCTCATCTTATCTTGTATCTTACATCTTATACCTGATATCTGCTCTAGCAATCTCTTAATATACACTTATATTCAAGAGCAATCTAGTCTGATTCTCACGCCGGAGGGTGGTCACAAGGAGGTACCCCCCCCTTCTCAGTGACGAGCTCACGGTGTCTGTTTTGCAGGTTATCAGAAGAACCATCTTTGCCGGGTCTAACCCCTCGTGGGAAACATCTATTTAACCCCCAGATTATCCGTAATCTGCCCGGGGTCGATTAGTGTTTCTTCATTGGCGCCATCCGTGCATAAAAGCTAGAACTTCATTTCTTTTCAGTTTTTTCAAACTTCTGGAAAGATGGTTAAAGAAACTCCGGTAACCACAACCCCAGCTACTGAGGGGAATACCGGCGACTACACAGTTTTTACGAACACTACCCCGGTTACCCAAGCCGGGGCAAGTGCAGTAAATTTTACGAACACTACCCCAGTTACCCAAGCTGGGGCAAGTGCAGTAAATAATCGCTCACTGGGATTCACCGATACCCAGTTAGAGAGACAACGAACGAGGCTCCCACGCCAAACACTCGATGAAGTTAAAGCGTGGGCGGAAGCACGTCAAAAAGAATTCCAAGCTGAGTTGGATGAACGCTTACGTTCACTCCAACAACCTGAGGAATTCGGAGAGTACTGGGACAATGATTCGGAGGAATCCGATAGTGACGCAAACCCTCGTCATAGGGCGAAAGGGAAGCGTAAGGAAACGGACTCCCAACCGAGAAGGCGTTTTGGAGAAACCTTCAAACCAAAAAACACAGGTGGAAACCCACGTGACTTCTCCAAAACATTTACACCAACTGCTGCAAAGGCGGGAACGTCCAAATTTGCAAGGGACATTGCGGAAGCAATCGTCCCGAAAAGTGCCAAACAGATGTCCAACATCGGCACTTACGATGGTATATCTGATCCAGACGATCATTTGAACAGGTTCATAGCGGGGGCAACCGTCAGTAGTTGGACGGAACCTACGTGGTGTTACATGTTCCAAATGACGCTTGTTGGGGCAGCTAGAGCGTGGTTCGATCGTCTACCGGTCCACCACATCTATGATTGGGAAGACTTCCAGCAGAAATTTAGCCAACACTTCAGCCAACAAAGAAAGTATACCGAAGAGCAATGGACAATCCTCAAATGCATTTGAGAGGAAGATGAATCTTTGCCAGACTTCATCACTCGCTTCAACTCAAAGAAGCTAAGTCTGGGTAATATTAGCGAAGATCTTGTTCGCGCTGCTTTCATCCAGGGCGCGAACGACCCAGAGCTCATCCGCACCTTAACGGGTAAAGATGGCATGCCATCCACATGGGATGCCATCATGACAGCAGCTAAACGCTTTGCGGAAACGGAGAAGCAACTGGGTAGAGATCTCCCCCAGAGCACAAACCTCTACACCCAGAAAACAAGAGAAGACAACGTTCTTACCGCCCGACTAAACAAAAAGCGGAAGCTAGGCATTTGGCAGTCAAGGGTAAACTTTGACACCTCATCCGGCTTGCAACATCGGTTAGGCGGAAGGGATAACGTACAGTCGAACCAGAACTCCAGATGGACGCCACTCACCAAAAGCGTCACCGAGATATTCGCCATTGAGGAGCTCCCATGGCCAAAGGCTCCAATAATCCGACATCGTCACAATGCTGATCGGAGCAAATACTGTGACTTTCACAGGACAAAAGGCCACAACACTGAAGAATGCACAGACGTAAAGGACATCGTCGAAGCATTTGTCAGAGATGGGACGCTCGCACACCTCGTGGCGTAACGAACGCTGAGCAGGCTGATGCGTGTAGAACCCCAGCTGGGGAAAACACGAATAAAATTGCAGCTTCAATGCCGGAGACTACATACTGCGTAAACAACGATATCCCGAACCAGGTGCATATCGGCTCGATGGCACTCCCATCCCAACAACATGGAAGGGAGCTCAATTACACAGTTTGCATGTAGATCAATTCCAAATTTGTAAAGAAAAGGCACAGAGCCACTTCTAATGGAAATGATTCTCCTTAGAACATCGACGCTGATGATTTTACATTTATACTTATGAACTTTCCACACGGATATGCCGGTCTTCACCGCATACATAAGTGTGAAAGAAGTCGTTGCGTGGGGAAGGCGGCAAAACCCGCATAAACCCAAACGGCAAACCTTCACGCAGGTCAGTTAAAGGTAAAGTTCAGTCATCCCACTAAATGAAAGTGCCGGTCTATCCGCACGAATCATGATAAGAGGAAACTGAACACTAACCTATTAACAACCGCGCGTCGAACGGTTAATTTATTCAACACTGATATGCCGGTTTTCACCGCATAATTACGTGGAAAGTCGTTGCGTGGGGAAGGCGGCAAAACCCGCATAAACCCAAAAAACGGCAAACCTTCACGCAGGTCAGTCATAGGTAAACTTTGGTCATCCCACTAAATGAAAGTGCCGGTCCTAACCGCACAAATCATGAGAGGAAATCGAACCTATTGACAACCGCGCGTCGAACGGTTAACTTATTCAAAATACTTTAGAAAATTTCTAACAGAAGGATGAGGAAAACCTCCACGCAGGTTAGATGTAGGTAAATTTTAGCCATCCTACTAAGTGCAAGTGACGGTCCTACCCGCACAATCACGAAAGAGGAAGCAAAACTTCAACCTATTATCTACCACGTTCAAAGGTTAACTTATTCTAAACACTTAGAAAATTTCTAAAAAGATGAGGAAAACCTCCACGCAGGTCAGATATAGGTAAAGTTTAGCCATCCTACTAAGTGCAAGTGACGGTCCTACCCGCACAATCACGAAGGAGGAAGCAAAACTTCAACCTATTATCTACCACGTTCAAAGGTTAACTTATTCTAAACACTTGGAAAATTGCTAATTTAAACTAAAGTATGCATGAGCAAGTCATATAACGTTTATAAAGCAAGTCATCCAGTGAAAGTAGCGGTCTTACCCGCACAAAGATTTATATTTCATAATATTCATTACAAGAATGGCCGGGTAACTACCCGCCTACAAGAATATAAATCTATACAAGCTAAACCTATCCTAACAGTGGGAAGGGATCTTCAGGATCAAGCTTCAGGACCACTTCCACTTGGACCAGCACCATCAGTAGAGCGTGGCGGTTCAAGGAAAGCTTTAAGGATAGCTAGCCCATCATCATCAGCAGCAACTTCGTTCACCTTCTCCACCACCGGATGCGGGAAGGCGGCATACTGATTCACTGCTTGGTCATAAACAGCTTCAGTATCCACATCATACAAAGGGAAGTTGGAAGGCGGGATGCCTTTCTCAACGAACCCTAGACCAAGCAGGAAGCCGGCCTTTTCCCCATCCTCATGAGAAGCGTTGAGGGCTGCGCTCATGGCATCGTCGTATGATGTGTCCGTGAAGACTCGATGCACAACCTACAAAAAAAATATACAAGTATCAAAACCTTTTCTATTTACAAAGAAAAGCGTGAAGACATTATGAAGCTAAGCTTACCTGAGACAACGCTTCTCGAAGAAGCCATTCCCTGGTAACCAGAGCTTCCTGGAGGGCAGCTTGAGCTTGGTTACAGGCGCGTTCGGCTTCACTTTTGTTAAGGTTGGCAAGCAACACTTCTTTAGCCGCAGCCTCTTCAACGCCCTTTAGCTTCCGCTCAGTATGGTCAAGCACCCCCCTCTGGTCCAAGATCTCTTGGAGCTTCTTGGCGTCTTCCATCGCCAAGGCATCATGAGCCTGTTGGAGCGCCTCTAGTTTGGCTTTAAGTTCCTCATTCTCGAGGCGTAAAGGCTCAGCAACAGCTTCAGCCTTGGTGGCCCTCTCGGTTGCGTTCCGTGCAGTTTCCTTAGCCAGCCGAAGCTGTTCGTTAACAGCTTGGGCAGCCTTGGAACGGGCCTCGAGCCGGGCCTGAACTTCAACCTCGAGGGCCTTGAAGGCCTTCTCCTTTTCCGCAGCCACTGCGGTAAGCCTCCTATTCTCCTCCCGGACAGCCCGCGCCTGAGCTACTTCTTGGATGCGAGCTACTTTTAACTTGTCGTTTTCACGACAAAGCAGCTCGACGCGCGGCTGCATCCGGGCCAGGAGAACCCGAAGCTCATTGGTTAGCCTACCCTCCTGGTAGCTAGCCATGGCTTCCCCCAACGCACCACTGGGAGCTGCGTGACGAGCCCACTCCACGCACTCCACAGGCGTGCGAAGGGTTGTTCCTCGGCGGATGTTCCATCGTGGAACATACACTTCATTGGAATCCGACACTGCAAAAAACAAAAAGCAGTTAGGAAAAGATGATTAAAAAAAAAAAAGGCCAAAAGAACCCTACGCACCTGTAGGGTCGACAACAGGCCGATAGCCGCCAAACCCATCACCTGAACCCAAGGGAAATCCATCCAAGAGGTCAGGCAGATGGGAAGGAGGCAGAGGTTGGCGAGAAGCCCCAAGCATACCTGGAGGATCGGCCGTAGCTGCCGACGTCGGAGGAGGCATGGAGGCCGCCGCGGTAGAAACCAACGGAGGTGAACTCACCGGAAGTGAACTCACAACCGTGGTCGCCGCTGCGGAAGTACCCGCAGGAATAGACACCGCCGGCTCAGTAACAGATTCAGTAAATATGGCACTGACAGCCGGCGAAGATGTCATCGCAGTTGGAACAGTTGGCTCAACTGGGTGAGCAACTGAACCAACAACTGAAGCAGGCGCAGCCGCCTGGGTCATCGCATCAGGTAGGTTGACCAAACCTACCGTCATGGGTCCGGAGGTGCTCCTCCCCGCTCCACCGTGGAATGCGGTAGCATCCACGCCTGCACAAAGAAGATATAAGTATAATGGCGGAAAGATATGAAGTTAAAAAGTAAAGGAAGTTTGTACTTACGGGTTTTCTTGAGCCTAAAAGTGCGAACAGGCGGGGACGAACCCGATGGAGCCGGCCTCTTCACGCTGCTCACCGTCGTTGTCCTGGGCTGCTCGGAGGTGACGGTCGTCTCAGCCTCCGGAGCAGTGGTCTTATCACCACCAGGGTTCCCCGCCACCTCCTCGCTCTCAGTCTCTGAATCAGACCGAGGCACCGGATCGGCAGTGGAGGCAACCTTCGCCTTCCCCTTCCCGCCGGCAGCCTTCTTCTTCCGCACCAACGGAGGACCATCTGCGGATTCCTCATCAGAACACAAGATTAGAGGAATTCCAGCAGAGGTTTCAGCATTGAGGGGTCGAGGGTTGAATAACTCCTTACCTGGCCGCCTGGCGCTCAGGATCTCGTGGCCTGGCGGGTAGACCTCCACGAACCGATCCGCCGTCTGTTCAAAAATGGGCAACTCGTTCTCATCTAGAGCACGAGTACCCATCCGAGCGGGACTATCAGCCTCCCGCGGATGCAGGAGCGACTGCAAGTCGTTCCCCTCTGAAATAAAAGAAAAACAGTTAGAAGACAAACCTATATAAACAAAGAAGACAGAGCATACCGTAAGGGACAGAGTTCAAACCGTATTCGAGGACGATGGGAACCTGTGACGCCTCCTTCCACACCCGGCTCATCCCAAGCATCACCATCCCAGACTCCGCAAAGCGGTATACCGGAGTCTGGACCTGGGAGATCTTGGCGAACCACTCCGCCTCCTGGTAGTTGAGGGCGTGAAGGGCGGGGAGTGCTCTCCCATTCTTAAAGGTCATCGCAAGGGGGATGACGCGAGCGGAGATATAAAAAAACTCACGCTTCCACGACCGAATACTGCGCTCGGTAGCGCAGATCTTCAACCCCTTGATCCGATTGACCAAGGTGTACCACCCCTGGATGCACCTCCAAGAATAGAAGGTCATCAACCGGTCAGCATGGGGCTCCACGTCCAGAATGAGGCACACCCACTCAAAGTGGCGGATCTTGGCGATCGCCATCGGGTGTACCTCCGTCAGATGCACGCCGTGCCTCTCCAAGACACGGTATACAAACTTCGTCAATGGGAACCTGAGATTCCCATAAACGAAGAATGCAGCGTACACCCCTATCTTGCCCTGGGGGGCATCGTACACCGTCTGGTGTGGCTCCGGAAACTCAGGCTCTAACGACTCGAGCATGAACTTCCGGACGACGTACCGATAGAGGTCGGCCGGAAGAGCACACTGGCATTCGCCAGCAGTGCTCTTATCGTCTTTATCAGACGTAGACGTCGGGATCTCGACGTGCACGTCAGATTCTTCGGCAGCAGCTTCAAAATCGTAGGTAGAAGACATGGTTTGGAGGTAAAGAAGAGTGATTTCAGGAGAATGCTTGGCAGAAAGTATTCGCCGGAAATCGTTTACAAGAAAAGAAGAGTGAAAGTGTGAATTACAAGAGACCCTCTCCCCCTTTATATACTCATCGCAATTAATGCGATGAATTTAATGCGGAAGAGAGAGAAATCGCAGGTGCAATGAAACTATGACACGTGGCAAAGTGCAAGCTGGCAACAGCTGTTGAAAGGACGCGTGCCATTAATTTCGCGGCCACGCGCCTGAAAAATCGCGCCTACGCGTCTGAAAAAGCGTCTGGAATGACCATGTACTGTCACGTCACCATAACTTCCTGCACGTCCTGACACAGTCAGAAGAAACCGTCGGACGACGTTTCAACAGTTTGGACTGTTCTTATCCTTTCACCAACTCTTCGAATTTCAAAATTTCAAAAAGATTCAAAAGTAAGCGGGAAAATACCCCTTACCTTGGCAACCAAGTAACTGTAAGACAGGTGCGAGTACAGTGTTAAGGCAAAACCCTTCACATACTTAGCACCTGCAGGGAATTGAAGCCAAGAATACCTCGGCGACCAAGTAACTATAAGACGGGTGCGGGTACAGTGTTAAGGCAAAACCCTTCACATACTTAGCACCCGCAGGGAATTGACGCCAGGAATACCTTGGAAGTAAAGTAACCGTAAGACGAGTACGGGTACAGTGTCAAGGCAAAACCCTTCACATACCTAGCGCTCCGCAGGGAATTGAAACCAAGAAGGATCTTCTGGGCAATGCTTGCGGAAACGAGAATAACATCCCCGCATAGCGGGAACGTCGAGAACTACATTGTTTGAAGCTTCAAGATGGAATTGGTGGTTTTAACATAATTGATCACTATGTTCAAAACTACCAAAACCTCATGGAGAATCCACACAAGTGTGACTTAACGCTCCTGACTTGCGAGGAGGTTACAGACCTACCCGCATCATACCCAAAGATCAAGCAGGAAAGTCGGGAATTTCTGCAAGTGACATAAGGACTTCCGCGGGAAGAATCCCCATGGAAAACCTTAAAACTAACCCCTTTTCAAAAACCCTTTGCTTAAGTCCAAAAGTTCACCTCACTTATTAAACACTCATGAGAAGAACATTGGACTGGGGGGACTTGAAGAGGTAGGTCCCAGCAGAGCCCAGTTGGACCCAAAGGACTCACCTTGAAGAGAGACGTCTGCGCAGAAACCAACTGGATCCGCAGGACCCACCATGCTCAGAGACGTGACGTCCTTACGCGCAGTACGCAAGCTGTTCCCGCAGGAAATGCCTCCCAATGGTGAAGTACTCCGCCTGTTCCCGCAGCTGCGGATACAAGCCATCAGGGAAGGCCACCCGCGCAGCAAGGCTACACGCACAAGGCACTTAGCTCTCAATAATTCAGTAGTCACCTGAAGGAATGAGCAAAGCCGGGAACAATCCCGCACAAAGGCGGGAGGGGGAATACTCCCGCCCAAATGAGCCAGTCCGTACGATACTGGAAGATCTTTTGTACTGTACCTGACGAGGTATGGGCAAAAGATCTGACCAGAGATACGACAGCCCATTGACAACAGTATGGCGAGCAGCATGCTCTTGTACTGTATGTCACTATTAGCCGCTACCTACTCACCAACTCCTGTCATACCACGTGCATAGCCTGCAGTTGGTGGAAAAGGAATAGTACACAGCAGGCCTGGTCACTGTCAGCCGCTGCCTACCCACCAACTACCAGCATGGCACGTGCGTAGGCCACAGTTGGTAGAACAGGAATACTATTCAACCGGCTATACCCTCTTGGAAACTAACCTTCGGCTATAAATACCCCAAATGGTATGATCATCTCATCTTATCTTGTATCTTACATCTTATACCTGATATCTGCTCTAGCAATCTCTTAATATACACTTATATTCAAGAGCAATCTAGTCTGATTCTCACGCCGGAGGGTGGTCACAAGGAGGTACCCCCCCCTTCTCAGTGACGAGCTCACGGTGTCTGTTTTGCAGGTTATCAGAAGAACCATCTTTACCGGGTCTAACCCCTCGTGGGAAACATCTATTTAACCCCCAGATTATCCGTAATCTGCCCGGGGTCGATTAGTGTTTCTTCAGATACAATTCTTGGAAGTTGGAACCAATCAATATAAGTACGTGGTTAACCATTAAAATAATATGATATGTTGTTTTATCATGTTTGAAATAATTTAACAGGGATATGATATAGCTGATGCAAATATGCTTCAAGGTTTCATATTCAATGATGATGCATTATTTACATAAAAAAAAAAAACAGCAAAACTAGTCCTTTATGTTTGCATGTTTTTTCAATGGTCGTCCTTTCGCAAACTTAATGACAGAAAGCATTCTTTTTGTTTAAAAACTATATCACCTTATATCCTTTTGGCCTAACCCAGTTAACTTTCTCATTAAATCCGGTCATATGCAAGGCACATGAGGGTAGTTTTGTACATTTACATATTTATTTAATAATTGAGAAAATAAATATTATATATATATATATATATATCAATATATATAGGATTTGTATCATTTGAGAACTCCTAAATTATTTAAGAACTTGAAGGAACTCTTAATAAGTAACGTTTTTTATAAAAATTTTTGAATGTTAATTTTATTTTAGTGTAGTTTTATCACTTTTGACATCTATATTTACAATTACAATTATGAAAATTAGTTCTTTTTACGCATATCTATGTTTTTTTACACATATGTAAATTTTTATCACATAAATTTTACACATGTGTAACTTGTGATTTATATATGTAATCAATTTTTTTTTTTATAAATATGATAAAACAAGTCTCAAATAATGTTAATATATAAAAAAAGTTAAAAAAATATTTGGTTTTTAAGAGTTCCTAAAAGTTCTTAACTTTTTTTGAGTTCTCAAATGAAACTAACCCATATATATCTTAAACTCTCTCTCTCTCTCTCTCTCTCTCTCTCTCTCTTACTTCTTTCTCTTTTTCTCTCTCTTACCACCGCCAGGTCCACCACCACCACGCCGTCTGGCGACCACCCACACTACCGGACCACTACCTCAAAATCCATAAATCCAAAGGTTTTGGATGAAGATGGTTCGATTTAAAGATATGGTTCAAGAACAAATTTAGGGTTTTAGGTTTACAGAACATAGATACCCCCAAGTTCCATGCAGAATCTCCGGCGAGGCGGTGGCCGACGAACCCGCTGTGTTTCCGGCAAGTGTCGGGGTTTTGTTACCCAAAAAGAATTATAATTTTCGCTTCTTATTGTTGTAGAAACCCTAATTGATGAACCCAACTGTGTTTTCGTTCAGATCTGGTTCGAAGCCCTAATCAACGCCGACACCATCTCCGTTCAGATCTAGTTCGAAGTCAAATTGAAGCCATAACCCAACCCAGGAAGAGTCAGTGTTCAGATTAGGTTGTTTTACACCCTAGTTGCATGAAAATCGGCCAAGCAATTGGCTTGGGGAATTTTATTCAAATGTTTGGCGGCAACAGTTGACGATGGTGATGGTGGTGGCGCGGCAGTTGACGATGGTTGTGGTGGTGGCAGTTGATATGGTGGTTATGGTGGTGAGAGAGAAAGAAGAAGATAACAGATTGATGAAGAGTAGGGAAGAGATTAGGGCTTCTTAATTAATTTTAGTTTAATTATTAAATAAATATGTAAATGTACAAAACTACCCTCATGTGCCTTGCACATGACAGAATTTAACGAGAAGAGTTAATTGAGTTAGGCCAAAAGGACATAAGGTGATATAGTTTTTAAACGAAAATGATGTTTTCTGTCATTAAGTTTGCGAAAGGACAACCATTAAAAGAACGTGCAAACATAAAGGACTGGTTTTGCTATTTTGTCAAAAAAAAACTCACCTACAGGCTACATCCAATGGCAAAAGAAAATCTCTGATGTTCCGAAAACACTTGGAGCAAACCCACAAGGAGTAACTTCAACTAAACCCGCTGTTTATCAGGTAAATGCATTTCATTTTAACATAATGATGTATTTGTAGCTAATATATTTTGTATTGAAAATAACATATTTAGCAATTCTAAAGGTATTCATGTCTCATGCTAAAGGGATACCTGCTTTGGAGTTATACAAGTTGTATCAAAAGAAATAAGTAAGTTGCTTTATAAGACCGACTATATTTCCTTTTTATGTTACTTGGCTTAATCATTTGGTGAGATATGTTTTTTATAACTGATGTGCTTTATTGGCTTGTAATATCAGGAGCTTTGATGTTCCTTCAGTCTTCTATGTTCCAATACATCTAGCAGGTTTCTAGATTTTAAGAAATCATTTGGGAATTCTGTTTTAGAATTTATCACTAGACCAACTAAAATAAATTATGATTAGATTGTTGTTAGAGCATTCTCATCCCACCCCTCATTTTATGTGAGGGGTGTTTTTATAATTTAGAGGGTGATTCAGGGTGTTGTGAGTGAAGAGTGTTTATATTTTAGGGAAAGTAGTGATTTTTCTGTATATTTGAAAAGTTACTGTTCATCCCATATAATTTTTTAATATATTTTTAGAGTGGTTGTGAGTGAAGGAAAGAGAAAAGGTAATGATAAAAGGTATTATAAGTATTATTTAATTAAAATAGAGAGAGAAAATGTAATGAGTTTTAGTGTAATTTTTAGTTTAAGGATAGAGGGTGGAATGAGAATGCTCTTATATTTCAAGATTGATAGCTTTAAATAATTCTCATATTTCATATATTATATTTTTTAATTTAAAAATAAATATTTTTTCAACCCGTATGTCACACGAGCATATAGCATAATAAAACATATTCTAGAAAATTTTAAATTGACAAACACTTAAAACACTTATGTGATGATAATAAAATATTGTGAAAAAGAAAGAGTAAAATTACATAATTCCGCATTTGTATTAATTATTACAATTAATCGACTGGAGAACCTGAAGACCCGAGATTGATCTTTATTTGTGTTACTTTTGGTGGATTATAGCAATGAAGCATGGCCGGCCTTGAGGTGTGTGAGCCGCACCCTCGGCCGAGGCATGTTCATACTACACATATTTATATGTAGTGTATATTTTAGTCATTTACACAATATATTAGAACATGCATGTAAAAACTTGTAGGCCCAAATTGAAAAAAAGGTTGTAAGTACATATTCTGATACACATACGCTAAGAATATAGAACTACAACACTTAGTAAATTGAAATATAAAATAATTAGGGATGAGAAAAACCAAACCATAAACGAAATCCGAAGCGTTAATTGAAAAAATTAACCATAATCAAACAAAGCCGACATTTATGATTAAGTGAATATGATTAGCTGACCATTCGATTATGGTTATTGTTAGGGTGAAGAGTTTGGTCACCTAAGAGTAGTGAAAATACCATAAATACTGACCAATCCCGGCACATCATTTTTACCCTCAAGTATCCTGGGCTACCCTAAGGGCTGGCGGTGGTGTACCTGAACTACTCTAAAGATTTTAAATCATGCTTAAAAATAACTCAAAAATAAAATTTTAAAAACTCAAAAATAAATAAAAATACAAACATTATGAATTTAAAAATACATAATAATTAAACAATACTTTATTCAATTAAAAATAGATAAGAATATTATTCCCAATTCTATCGGTTTTGACCTTTGTTATTACTTCAAACGTGTAGTTATTGCGAGCGTTAATTTTTCCGACTATAATTAAGTCGTCATTTCGAATATACTTGGTGTTGTGTTAGATCGCTTGATCCTCCCTCCGAAACAAAACAGTTCCAAATTCGTGGGGAAAACCCAATGTTTGTTGCTCCACGGGGTTCATGTCTTCGGAAACATAGACCCAAGCCTAACTAACACTGCTTCTTCATGGCTCCATCTTCGTAACACAATTCGCTGAGGATTTGGTTGCTCTATATATAAAGATTCGGTTGATAAAATGGTTAAGTGTGGTAGGAAGTAAGTGAAAAAATGAGTAGGAAGTGTATGTATTTTGGGGGCGAAGTGGGATTTTAAATAGGAAAATGAGCGTATTTAATTTGGAATTTAGGAGATTGGAGGGAATTGTAGCCGTTGAACAACTAAATTTGGTGTAAAAGCTATGGGGGATACAACCCCTCACAGAGACCCTGCTGCATGTTTTTGAAGTTCCCCATGGGGGTAGTACCCCTTGGAGTACCCGTCGCCCCACACTGTTCATCCTTATGGCTAATGTGTTTCTATTTATCGAAATTAACTTAATTGAACTAAGCCTTTGTTTATATTTTTCAAAATTTTATATCTTTATTATCAGTCTTTTATACCTCTTTATCTAACTTCGAGCATTTTTTATTTTATTTTTTGCAACTATCTATAACATAGTTTGAAACAATATAACAAAGCTTGAAACATCATCATTAAGCTTGGACCACCACAAACCAAACTAGTTCAACTAAAACAAAGAGGAAAAAATAGACTGGACAGTTAACTGAAACCGACCTATAACTGACGGTTAACTGACCGTTTAGTAGTTATGATTAAGGTTAAGCCCTCGTAACTGAACCAAACCGACTTTACACACCCATTTTAACGGTTAGATGCATGAATATATACTATGCCCGGCCAATTATGCATGTTAAAAAATATACATATGCTAAACAATTTTGCATAAAGTAAAACTCATAACGCATTAATAATATAATTTAATATAGACATGTCACATGTGTGTATATATATCACTAACAACAGTATTTTTCTCCCTATTTCTGTTTTTATATATTTTATTGAATTTCCCATGTAAATTGTTAGGTATATGTTATGATGATATCATATTTGTCAATACCAGCCGCATCTACTTCCTTAAAAGTCTTCTTATTCATACATGATCATATATAAACCTAGTCCTTTTAGTCCAGAAACCAACTTCATTCATTAACCTGTATCTAACACACACACCCACGAACACACGTACAATGATGAAAGTTGGTGGTGGCGGTGGTGGACGTCGTCGGCACCTTTTGAGGATTGACATAAACTTAGTCATATTATTAATAAGTGTCAGACATGTTTAGCTTCTCAGGGAAGTTACCTTAATTTCTTGCCTTTTCTCCCATGTTTTCTTCCAATCTTTCCTTTGTGTTAGTCTTAGAATGTTCAAAATTTAGTCTAAAGATGAATAAAATATTACATCTTTTGTGAACAATAGAAGTATTAATCTTTATGTATAGTATGTATGTATAGTATGTATTCTTCTTCTTCTTGTTAGAGAGCTGAGATTAATTAATAAAATTTGTTCTTCTGTTGTTCAAAAATAATAATCACCGGAAGTCGCAATTCTCTGGCCGGAAACCTAAGAAACTAATACTACTCACTTTCTCAATCAATCAACAAACTTACACAAGTACACATATTATGTATACTCACATGTGTCAATATATAGGAATACATAAAACATTTGTATGTTGTAATTCAAATTACTCATGGCCATATTTTCGGCCGCCAATTATTGGCATATTTTTTTGGTTTTAACGGTCGGTGATACTCGTTTGTTTGGTAGTGAAACGGTTCTCATGAAAACGTTGTTCCTAATGCCCAAGTTACGGATTTGCATGCTTAATATTTCGATGATTGTCCAGAAAATGTGATCAGTTTGCATTTGTACTTCATGTTAAAGGGATGTTGAAACATAATCATGACTTGGTTAAGATAAAAATAGGATAAATAATTAAATAGATTGATGACATTTTTTAACTTTACAAGTTTTTAGTAGTAGCTAGTAGGTGTGCCAATATATAAACAAAACTTCTTTCAAACACCAAATCAAATGTTTGTTGCTACATGTTGACTTGTTGTCATAAGCATTGTAGGTATATTCATTATACACAAATGCTTAAGAATCTCTTAAGTGTGAATACCGTAAAATGCAATTTTATATGGAGCTTTTATGTGATATATAAGACAGTTACATAATTGCTATAGGATCCCCCTGGCCACTCACTTTGATCGTCTTTCATGCACTATATACAATTATATTATATTAGTTATCGTAAGTTCTTAATATATTATTGGTTATAAAATAGACATGCCCCACGAAATATAAGCATTTACAATCATATTGCGACATGGGCTATATGCATCTTCTTCAAATGAAAAAGGAATCATACAAATTAACAAAAAGGTAGTGATAAAAGTTCCATACATAATTAAGCTCACTTGAAATAGAAAAAAAAAACACCAATATAAAGGAACACTTGCACAATTCTCATCTTATCAAAATCTAATCATATCCTCCACCATCATTGAATATATCTCAATATGATCACATTGAACTATGGATCTCATGATTGATTTGTTGGATCAAAATCTTGCCAATATTGTGAAGGGTCAACACTTGATGAACTACCCATATCCGTGGAAGATGAAGTACTATAATTCGTAACATTTGTATCCGATGTAGACATCCCATGCTCGTTAGCACCATAAAAAAACTGTGTGTAATCTTGAATGTTAGGGTACGCGCTTTGATATGGAGGTCGAAGATGAGGCGTTTGAGAATTTTGTACTGAACGATGTGGCATTTGTAATTGGGGGCGAGTCATGAAGTGACTTAATTCTGGCCTTCCCTGAACTCTTTCAGGGAAATTGAGCTTTGCTTTGGTTCCTTTAAACCGAAGGGCCGCTTCATCATATGCAAGTGCGGCCGCTTCGGCTGTCTCGAATGTCCCAAGCCACACCCTTGCCGCCTTTTGAGGATCACGGATTTCTGCAGCCCATTTTCCCCATGGTCTTTGCCTCACTCCTCTATAGTGTCTCCTTCTTGGGTTCACTTAATTATCACACAATCAAATTATTAGGTTTTGAAGCAATTATAACACATAAATCACCACTTTAAGACATAAATACTTCATCCTGCTTGGCCAATGACTTTAAGATCACCACTACAACAACTATATGTAATTTAAATCTTCAAAGACTAACTAATTAAGCAAACTTGTAAAAATAACAACTCGGTCATATTTTTAGTTTGCCAAAATTAGAAGTTTGCAAGTGTTGGATGATAATTAACTTTTCATACTTATAATAAATGGAAAGTATTAATCAACACTTGTGCATTAAATGTGGAGCTTAACCAACATTAAAGTTATTGTAATTAGACAAAACCCTAATTCATTTGGTCCATCCCTTAAACTCAAAACCAACCCTAGCTAGCTAAAGTGAAATAATGTGGCTAGCTACATTAACATCAAAAAGGGTGACATAATGTTAAGATTGTACATACAAAATTAAGACCAATTAGGGTTTCTATACAATTATTATATACACAACTATATATTATATAATGAACTAATTTAGAAAGTTTTACCAAGCTCTTGACTTTGTGGAGGTTGGTTTGATGTAGTAGAAGTGGAGTAAGACATGTCGCTGCTACCACCGCCACCCGTGGTGGCGGTGGTGGTTCCGATGACTTGAGAAAGAGCAGAGACGATGGCGGACATGTCTTGTTGAGATCTAGGGGAGTAAGCTGGGAACATTTGGTGTTCTTCTTCTTCATAATCTTGTTGGTATTCGTGTGGGTTGTCCTCCGATTCATCGGCCGGAAAGGCCCTCTTTCCATGTCTCCGGTGATCCACCTTGACCTTTAGAGAGAGAAACACTACACAGAGTGAGAGAAAATGGGTGGTGAAGATGCTATTAATTCCGTGTGTAGTGTCTATATATATATGTGTAGGGTTTGAGCAATAGTTTATTTTATTGTGTTGTTGATTTTTTTCTCTAGAGGACCTTTTTTTCTAAATTAAATATGTTTTTTTTTTTCTCAATTAATTTAATATTTTCTCATAATAGAAAAAAGAGGGATCCAACAAGAGTGAAGAAAACAATGGATAATAGATTTTTATTTGTGTTCTCAATTATTTTTTTAGCGGTGTTAGGTAAGTACTGGTAGCGGTGTCTCTTTCAAAAGATCATAACACTTACAAATCTCTTGTTACCCTAAGTTCGAATCGATCATTTCTAGTGGTGCTCATCCGTATTTACAGAATTTGGTGTAAGATTGAACCGTAACCTCCCAAAAAGAAAATCATCTAGTGGAAAACCTCCTAACCACCTTAGCTAACTTGAGAAAAATTTGAATAAGAGTTATGTTTTTTTTTAGTGAATTAGAGAGAAATTAATATATCAAAGAAAACTATAAATTCATTTACATATATAGGAATCAAAATTGCAAACCCTAGTTCACACTTTCAGCCAACCACTTTGACAACACATAATCATTATTTTAATCCAATTTAAATTATATTCATATACTAAAAAATGATGATAACTTGATAAGGACACAAAACTCTCAAAATACACTTTTTTATGAGTTAGGAGTTTATTCGTGTAATGTTGTATAAGTATTATGTATGTTATATTAGAAGAGATGCAAAAGTATAAACTTGGATGAGGAACATTTCTTAAGAACGGGTTTGGGTCAAATAATTTAAGCCCGTATGTATCGTTCATATTTGAAAATATAAAAACTTTAAAACAGACACATATTATTATTATTATTATTATTAATCATATAAAAGCACCTACAACATGCTTCAAATTTCTAAGTCCGGCTCTATGTGACAAGGGACAGATGAATGGATCGATCACAAACCCCATTGATGTGGGCTTCAAGTCTAGATTTGCAAACTACAAATGGATCAATTAAGTGACGGTCCCCTCTCTCACATACACAGACACATATATAGTTTTAAGAGAAAATTACAATTTTTGTTCTTTTGAACATACAAAATTATGAATTGAGTCCTTTTTTAAAATAGTTTCACTCTTTATCCTTATTTGCATATTTCGCTTTGTTTTTGTCCTTTGAACTAACGACCATCCAAAAACCCAGTTAAGTGTTGGCATGTGCCAAACATGTGAGGGTAAAAACGTAATTTTCAATCTGTATTATAATAAAAAGAATAATATATTTTAGGAGGTGTGGACTTGTGGCTCAGATCTTCTCTCATATCTTTATCAAAGATTCATCTTCATCAAGCCATCTTGATCCCTAATCCACCGGCACCACCATTGACACAACCTGCAACTATCGCTTACACCACTCAAACGGCGGTCTTCATCTTCATTAAAAACCCCTCTTCTTCTTTCACAATTTACCCTAACCCATCACCACCATTATTAGCTGCTAGTAACAACCGCCAGTAACACAAATACAAAAAATTGGATAGTATCGAAGGTGCTTCCAATGACTTCATACAGGTCATGGTGGAGCTAGCGGACCATGGTCGTCATGGAGGTGGATGTCGGTAGCTTCTAGAAGCTCGATTATGGATCCAATTCCGGTTGAGATTTGAATTTGCGTGGATGTGAAACGAGGATGTGGAACAGTCGAGGTCGTTGGATACATTGTATGATGTCTGGATCTACGATATGAACGGTTGATTCTGTAGGTTCCCAGCCGGATCTACACGGAATATCTCGTTCTACGTAGGTGCAGAATCCCTACGTAAGACGTTACGAGCGTAGAAGACAATATACGTTAACACGATTAAACACACGTTACAATAAACAAAGACACGTTGTATTGCAACTGGAAACACGTGATATCAATCACCACTGATTACACAAACTCTCTGACTCGTTACAACTCGATTAACTGATTAACTGATCAACTTAAAACTGCCGTAACCTAGCTGATTATATAGGCGACAACTTCGCCTAGCATGTTCAGGCGAAGTTGTCCCTAACTTCGCTTATCTAACAAGTTCGCCCGTATCAGCGAACTTGTTGGCTAACTTCGCTTAATACAAATACAAAACATTACCAACTCGATTACAGACACTAGACACTGAACTACTGACATCATGTACCAACAGACTCCCCCTTGGCAGTAGCTTCATATCTTTATCTTCAAACACGTGTCTAGTAATCTTGAACAATCTTGTATCTTCATCTTTAAGCATGAACTCCTTCACATACACAAACGGAAACAACTCTTTGATATTTCCTCGCTTCGTCTTTCCAAGCAGGAATATAAAATATCTTCTTCTCATTCAGCACAACCTCTAATGTTGTAACTCTTCTTAAACATAGTAGGGACCGCCGGTTTCTTCGTTTTTACGAACCACTGAGCGTAGCCTTCTTTCCATCTAGGCTGCTCTTCCCATTCCGTCTCATCATTTCCCATATCTTTACTCATATCTGCCTTATCAACATCCGGAATCGCATGCTCCACATTCTCCTCTACTATCTCTCCCTCTTCTATCTCATTATCAATAACAATCTCTTCACCAATCTTCTCTATCTCTTCAATCGGTAATCATCATCATCACCTACAAACTCATCATCCATCTCCTCAACATCCACGACCACCACCTCATCACCTGTACCGCCCGCTGCACTTGTTGACTCCCCCTGAGATGTGAAAGTCCCAAGAGCTTGTTCAGTTCTTGGCAACTCTCCACTTGCACCTTTCGATGCATTGGGATCATCGTCTCTATCATTTCGCTTCTTAGTCCTCAGCTCATCGCCTTTACAGCTCGTCTCCCCCTGAGATGCCAAGAACTCCTTCAAAGCATCAACGATTTTGCCATGTTCTATCAGCAGGGACGACTGCAATAGTCGAGATATAAGTTCGCTTAGGGTTTCAGAAGATAAGTTCGCTAGTTTTGAAATAATGAACAGTTTGACCATTAAAATCCTTATATATGGGGACAAAGTTATACAACTTCGCCTATTGCAGGCGAAGTTAAGGATAAGTTCGCCGATATATTAAACTTTACAAAACAAACCCCTATAATTTGAACAATTTGCAATTAAGTTTGAAAACATCCTTTAAAGAGTTAAATGATACGATCAAGACCAAGTAACCAGGTATAAACTCATACAACTACATAAGTAAAAAAGAATTTTAACAATAAAGTATACGGGATCAAATTTTAGTCTCAACAGGGACCACTATGTTTTAGAAAAGATCCGAACAGGAATCATACTAATTAAGTGACTGTCACACAGATCCGTGTTCAGCTGTATTATGACATAAAGAAACAGGTTGTAAGCAGGTAAATAACTTAAAATGGTTTTCATCGTTTATGTGATACGGGTTAGGTTCAATTAAGCTCAAAACTTAAGTGGGCAACAACTCAGAGATTGTGATGCCTCCTATCTATTCTCAAAGCGTATTTGGCTTTCCCAAGTCACCCCGAGTTGACCTCGACCCGTAGTGTCTGATGACATAGTAATTACTCTTCGATCTTCAGACTCTTCTTCCCGTTATCTTTCTTACATCTTGATTGAGAAGTATTAACATTATGACTCTAGAATGTCTCAATAACACATTTTTTTTTAAGTATTTACACAACTTCAGAGTAGTAAGCAACTGCAAGTTCCGAATCTGGATCACTGCAGTTTCTTGACACGCTATCTTCACGGGAATCAGAACACTCACGGGCTCGTGTATGACTGGGTAATCGATTTTCTGCCTATCATTCGGAAAGATATATATGGAGACATACACAACTCTTAAGGAGTTTCCACGTAAAATCGAGTAGATTTAGTTAGTATCACTTCTACTTTTACGCACCATAAGAAAACTACCATGACATACAATGACTGTTCTAACGTCTTTTAGGCCTAATAACTTCACTAGTTAAGCACACAGAATCAGTATATCTATCACTTTCCAAGGTTGGATCAATTTTCTGTTAAACATAGTAAAGGAACTTCTTACGAAGTAGTAGGCTTGAAAAATAATTTCATCTCCCTCAAAAAAATTTTAAGTTCTATCGCCCCGATCAAATTGAAGTTTTCAGGTAAACGGCTATCCAGAAGATCCAATGGATCAGCTGGACCGACCACATACAAGTATGTGTCTTTCTAACTAAGTATGATCGACTAATTTTCAGCGAAAGAATAAAAACACATCATAAACCGCCCCGGTCACTTTCAGTCATCTGGTTAATGGCTATCCTCATAGTCTACACGTAGAAATGAGGACCAAACATATCCGAAGATATGTCATTCAAACTGAGGCAACCGACATAATTCTAAGCGATAGTGATGTTTTTTTTTTAAACAAAAACACAGTTTCTCGGGATTGATCATCCCATTTAGCTCAACAAGGTTTTGAAAACGATTTTTGTCAAACGCTTTAGTAAACAAGTCAGGGAAATTATCTAACGTATCAACCTTTTCGAGCACAATCAATTTCTTCTCAGCACAATCCCGTATAAAATGATGACGGATGTCAATATGTTTAGTTTTGCTATGCTTTACGGGATTGTTAGTTACTGAGATAGCAGCAGTGTTGTCAATGCAAATAGGAGTATGAGTGAAATTCAGACCATAATCGCGCAATTGCTGTTGAATCCAAAGAACCTGGGAGCAGCAGCTCGATGCTGCCATGTATTCTGCTTCACAGGTTGAAATGGCGACTGAGGTCTGCTTCTTGCATTGCCATGACACTAATCTGCCTCCAAGAAACTGACATCCACCTGTTGTTGACTTCCGATTCTGATTGCTTTTGACAGAAGACACGATTCTTCTGTGGCCATCTCAGTCGACCTCATGTCCATAATATACGTATTCTTTTCTCTTGGAGCCTTCATTACAATCCAATCCTCTGGTATTTTGAAACCAGGATACAGTACGATCGTTTCATTCTTGGTAAAGTGCACGGTGTAATCTTTGTCACAGATCTGCGATACACTCAGAAGATTATGCTTTAGTTCTTCAACGAAATTCACTTTCTCTAAAGTCATTTTTCCATTAGTCACCGTCCCAATTCCTGTAATCCTTCCACCGCTCTCTCCAGCAAAACTCACTCTTCCTCCCTGAACAGGTTTCCATTCGTGTAACAAATTCTTGTTACCCGTCATGTGCCTGGAACAGCCGCTATCCACAACCCATAGATTGTTTGCAGCCCTGTTCAACTGTTCCTGCACGATTAAAGCAGAGGATTAAAATCTGGGGACCCAAGACCTATTGGTCTTGGGTCGATACATCCCGTACCTTGGCTGTCCAAAGTTAGTATCAGAATAATTTCTGTAAGTCCTAAAAGGATACCTTCTTGTAGATTGACTATGAGGCCATCCAAACCTTCGTGAATTAAATGAATTATTACTTATGGTTTGGTTGTTAGCAGTGAAAAACTGAGATCGATTTCTTTGAAAACCTGGATTAGTCCAATTTCTGAACTTTGATGAGTTTTCATTTTTACCATTATTGTACTTACTATTAGTTCTGTTCTCAGTTTTTGAAGGCCTCATACCTCTGAATCTCTGCTTCAGAGGGCAATCAGCAATTAGGTGTCCTAATTGATTACATCTGAAACAACTCCTGTGTTCAACTTTCTTTTCAATAGTTGTTTTAGATGTTGAGGCTGCATTACTGCCCGCTTGTCTCACATATGGTGGGACATACGGGTTTAGTGGAGATTTCTTTTCAGGTGTTTTATGTTTCTCTCCACTTTTTGGTAACACTGCCTTTTCTTTTGTCTCACTCGACTCGGATGTCTTGTCCGAATTTGATGAGACATGACTAGGAGCAGAAATCTTAACACTCGAAACAGGCTTACTTGTTTCGCCTTTACAAACTTCTGGTTCTTTAATAGTAACCTTAACCGGAACTGTCTGACCAAAATCAACATCAACAGATTTCTGATTACTAGGATCATAAGTATAATTATGATTGTAAGGTGGTGGAACTTCATGATATCCAATTCCTCCCCTTTTAACCGGGGAACCTTGATCACTAACGAGGTGATCAAGTATAGTAGAGGAATTTCTGAATTGCTCAAGTTTTCTGTTAAGTTCCACCACTTTCACCTGGTGATCAGCTATCTGTTTATCCCTTTCAGCTATTAGTTTGGTTTTCTCTTCTAACACTTCATAGCTAAGATCAATTACTTGTATTTTCTCAGCTAGACTGGCTTTAAGACTTCTAATATCTTTCTCACTAGCTTTTATTTTTACCTTATAACTGTTTTCTCTAGCTTTAGTGAAATGATGATCTTCTTTTAATGTTTTAAATTGAGCATCCAAACTAACAAACTGATCAGTTATAGTTGTCAATTGTTCAGACAGATTTTCACATTTAGTACAAGGGAGTTTGGTACTTACCTCGGTGAGCTGGTCTGTCACTTCTGCCATGTAGGCTTCATTTTCTCCAGTTACTTTCTCACTTCCTGCAGTTTCGATGTTCGCTAAATTGGCCTGTTCGAACACTTCCTCAACATGCAGATTCCAGTTGTACTCCCCGTCTTGTCTGGATATCATGGCTCTATTCTCATTACTTCCACCACTCTGTTGTGTAGACCTGGTCTGACTGCGTTCTACACGTTCATTTGTGCACTCCTTCGCAAAGTGGCCATTCTGTTGACAGTTGTAACACCTAACCTTCGACTTATCAAACCCTGGTCTTTCACCCACAAACTTCCTACCAGTCTTCTTCATAAACCGTTTAACCTTTCTCACAATCATCGCCATCTGCCACTGCAGATCCATCTCTTCCAGATCATCAGCGTCGATCTGATCATAGTCTTTGTCTAACGTTGCAGGATCAACAATCTTGCCTTGAATGTAATTTTCATACGAAGCAATGAAAGATGCATAGAGAGCAAACTGTTGTTCAGCAGATTTAACACTCATGGGCATCTTAGAGTAGTTGTTGTTAGGAACACTTGAGGAAAAACTACTCTTGGTTGTTTGAGGTTTAGAAGCGTTTGATCCACCAGCTACAAAACACACATCACCATTCATGTTGAGAGATACATGACCTTCATGTGTTGAGTTAGCGCCCGAGTCTCCCTTTGAGTAGTAAGCAGATGATTCAGACTTCGAACTTGAACTTGAGTTAACTTTTGCACCATACATTCCTGGATCCTGAACCTGATCAGTTGGTGTCTCTTTTCGAACCATGTTAAGTTCAAAAGTTCTTAGTTTGTTGACTGCTGTTTCCAAGTCATAGTCGGCAAACTCTTTGTCTTCTCTCATCAAGACAGTGTACATCTCCCATTTCGGTAGGAGAGCATCAAGAAGCTTTTCCACGATCTCATCTTCTTTGTAAGCAATGGAATAATTTCTTAGTTCTGTCATCAGATGATAATATCTAGTAATGATATCATCAAGTGATTCATTCTTCAAGTACTTGAACACCGAGAATTGGGTTTTAAGTAGTTTAATCTTTGATGCACGAATCCCCACATTACCCTCAAATCGGTTTTCAAGCGCTTCCCAAAGCTCTCTGGCAGTTTTATACTTCCTGAAGGTGTGAAGAATCTCTTGTGGAAGAGCCATTGTTATCGCTGCATGAGCTTTGCTTTCAGCCTCATACATTTTCTTTTCTTCTTCTTCCATCTTGTTGTATTTCTTAATCTGATCACGACCCTCATACTCAGCAGTTGGTGGAACGTATCCATCTTGAATGCACACCCACATTTTAGCATCTTGGTACTTGACATATTGCTCAAACCGATCTTTCCACGCCACAAAATCGGTTCCCTTAAGCATCTTCGGTGCCTTAGTAGCTGAACCCGCTTCCACTTCCATCTTTACCAGTTCCGTAATGTTTATTGAAGACATCTTTCACGAAACACAAAGAAACCCGAAAAATAAAATAATTTATTCTTAACAGTACTGTAGGCGAAGTTGTGGATAACTTCGCTTGAGTCTGAACTTCGCTGATTCTGAACTTCGCTCCCTTTTTTTAAATTCGCCTGATTTGGCGAAGTTGAGAATAACTTCGCATAAGTTAAGCGAACTTGTGAGGTAGGCGAAGTTGTGGGTAACTTCGCTTGAGATAAGAGAATTTGTGAGGTAGGGGAAGTTGTGGATAACTTCGCTTAACCTTATATCTTCGCCGAAACCCTACGAACAGTAGCGGCAACTTCGCCTGATGAACACGATGGATTTGCAGGTTTGATTTCTGGATTTTACGAGGTATGTGAAGGTGTAATGGGTTGTTTATGATGGTGGGAGGTGAGTAGGACACAAAAACTCGGTAAACTCGTCCCGCGAATAGTCGAACGGAACGATTTATACACCCGCGTGATAATCCCGAACCACACAATCACGAGCAAAAGCTCTGATACCAATTGTAGGTTCCCAGCCGGATCTACACGGAATATCTCGTTCTACGTAGGTGCGGAATCCCTACGTAAGACGTTACGAGCGTAGAAGACGATATACGTTAACACGATTAAACACACGTTACAATAAACAAAGACACGTTGTATTGCAACTGGAAACACGTGATATCAATCACCACTGATTACACAAACTTTCTGACTCGTTACAACTCGATTAACTGATTAACTGATCAACTTAAAACTGCCGTAACCTAGCTGATTATATAGGCGACAACTTCGCCTAGCATGTTCAGGCGAAGTTGTCCCTAACTTCGCTTATCTAACAAGTTCGCCCATATCAGCGAACTTGTTGGCTAACTTCGCTTAATACAAATACAAAACATTACTAACTCGATTACAGACACTAGACACTGAACTACTGACATCATGTACCAACAGATTCGTTTTGTAACGCGTGGAAAATTGGTCAATTTTGTTTTTGACTTAGGGCTAGGGTTTTGAAATTGAAAGTGTCATGCGCTCCTGATCTACGAACTGTAGGTCCCGATGTGGGTGGATCTAACAATATTCTTGGATCAACTGAGCTTAGTGCTAGCGGAAATCACACTAAGCCACCTAAGCGGTCTCGGATCTTAAGATATTATTTTCGAGTGAGAGTAGAAAGAGAGAAAAAGAGAGCCGAGAGAAGGAAGAGTGTGTAATGAGTTTTTGGCAAAATATGTTATTTCTCTCATGGCATGCTCCATATTTATAGGGAGGCATGCATGAGAAGCATGATTTATCTTCACTAAGGCCCAATGGGCTTCTTTACAATGGACCGTGGCCCAATACATACAAAATGACCAATCGGCCCCAAATATATAATCGAACCAATACAAAAGACTAAAACATAAAAAACGGGACCTAACAATCTCCCTCTAGTCTTTAGTATTGGAACCCGTCGGTGTCATAGACGAGAAGTTCTTCATCTGATAGTGGAAGTTCAACAAGTTTGTGCACGAACTTGTTGAAGGCTTCAACTATCAGTTCGGTGTTTTGACGTCCCAAGTCCTCGACGGTCCCCAGTGGCTTGTTGTAGAGCTTTCTCGCATCTTCAATGTGTAGACCCATAAGCTCATGCTCGTCAAACACTCTAATCTCGTGCATATCATGGCAGTGAATGACGGCCTCACCGGTTTTATTATCAAATTCCCAGTCAATGAAATCTCGAAGAGTTTTGGGAAGATAAGGCTCGCCGTGATAAATCTCGTGACAGTCTTTCGGTGCCCTCTATCGCCACATGGTGCGAGGCTCTATGGTAGCTGGATCTATCTCCTTTAGGTTCTTGTATTTTCGACCCTTGTTTGGTTCGAAATCTTTGTAGTCTACCCTTGATTGACGATGGAGATAGTCTGGGACCCAGCTCTCTAACGTACTCCCAACTGCACCATGGCCTAAAGCTTGTCGGAGATAATTAATGTCGAGCTCTGGTAGCAATTTCAGTTCATGGTGGTTGAGATAGATCAGATCTCCACTGTATCTCCTGATGGCCCAACAGTTGTTTCGCTTATCATACTTCGCGTAGACAATGAGTGAATCGTAATGATAAGGATAGTTGAGCACAGGGGCACACGCACGACTTGACACAATGTGTGTCTTTATTTTCTTTTTGGTGGTTCCTGTGTCAAGTCGTCAGTTGGATTGGAGACTGGATCAGTAGCAGGAGTCTTTGTAGTCTGAACTTGAGCAGGAGGAGTGTCTGGATTAGGTGAGTAATTGATGTAGTCATCTTCAACCCCCTTTTCTGTATTCTGTTCAATAAGTTGCTCCAAGTTCTTTCACGCTTCGATAAAGTCATCCATAGCACCTGCAAAGTCATCAGAAAATAAATCTTTATACATGTCAGTAATCTGAGTGTCGTGCTCCCTGACTTTGCCAGCCAAGTCATGAGCAGCAGGGTCTTGAACGTCATGTTGAGCTGGTGGAGGTGATTGAGTGTTATCTCCACCTCCACATCCTGCTGCCCCAGCCCCTCCGTCTCCACCTTCATCATCATTATCGTCATCAAAGCTATCATGCACGTTGTCATCATCATAATCTTCACCATCATCATCACTATCATCACCTTCATCATTATCATCCTCCTTCTCACCTTCTATTCCACCTTCATTTCCACCACCAATACCACTAGATTGGCCGCCCTGTTTTACTATCCGACCAACAGTCGCCTCACCTTCAGAAGCCTCGGCCTGAACTCCTCGCAAGGCCACAGATAGACCTGCGGCAGGCCGTGAACCACCAACTTGAGAAGTCACACCAGACCTTCTCCAACTTCCGAAAACTACATCAAGCCTATCCTCCAGACCATGAATATCATCTTCATGAATTCCCATTAGGTCTGAGGCCGCTTGGTATTTACCCACCATTTCTTCATTCGTCTTGACTTGAAGCTCATTTAGACGATCTTGTTTCTTTAGTTGTTCTTGAGCATCCTCCATTTCGGCTCTGAGTGTATCAAGGGAATCAGTTGAAGCGAGCTGATTCTCTAAGGTTGTAACTCTGGAGTTTGTGGCCTCATGTTCAACATCCCATTTTCTAGTGGCATCCTCAATCTTCTTATTTACACTTGTTCTGAGGGCACTTGCACTGGGTAGGTCTCTTTTAAATGTAGCCAATCTATCTCCGAGCCTTGAATGATCTGCTCTCAAATTAGCGTTTTCAGAGGCTTCTTGGTTCATCAGTACCTGAAGATTCTGGATTCGGGTGTGGAATGTGTTGATTAGTAATTTTTGATTTTCAGCAAGTGCGTCGCTTGCTGCCTTCTGTTCTTCCAGCACCATTATCCTTTCCCTTAAATCTGCCTTCTCTTTTTCATCCTCAAGTGCCTTCTGTTTCATGTCTTTGATGAATTTGAGGAGCACAATTTCTCTCTCAGCCCTTTTAGCGTTGGACTCCTCCAGAGCGACAATCCTATCGAGGATAGAATCGGTGAATACCGGAGGTGTCGAAGACTTCCCTCGGGCGATGGGTTTGCGTGAGATGATTGTGGATGGTGGTGTGATAGACATTGTGGGTGGTTGGGTCGTTTGCAGAGGTAGGGTAACAGATTGGGCAAGGATTGGTGAAGTTGTAGTGGTGGGTGGTGTTGTGGATTGGGTTGGAGAAGTTATGACTGTTTTGCTCCATAGGCTGGTTGTTTAGATAGGTGAACTAAAGAAAGATGATGTGAATATCGAGGAAATTGTGGGTTCGGTGATTGGTTATGTGGGTGGTGTTGTGACTTGGGAAGGTTCTGGTTTAGTCTGGGTTGGTTTTTGTGGTGGTGAGGGAGGTGAGGATGGTATTTGTGGTAGGAATGTTGATATGGGTTGGTCTGTTGGTGAAGGTTCGGGTGAGGATTCTGGTGAGTCATGGAGTAGGGTTTTGGTTTTCTTGGCTTTGGTTTTCTTCCTAGTCTTAGGCTTCTTGTAGGTAGGAATTTGGATTTTTGTTACGTCTAAAGCTTTGAGGGCTTGGGCTAGGGCATCTTTGGTGATTTTGGGTTGGTCAGAGGGTTTGTCTTGAGAGGGAATCTTGACAAGAAACTTGGTTGACTTCTGGGAGTCCCCAATTTTCCTCAAGCGCTTCAGGGGCGGCTGGTCTTCTTCTTCCTCCTCAAGTTCTATAACTTTGCTCTTTTCAGCCTTCTTCCGCTTTAGATCTGTTTGGCTTTTGTGCGGTCCTCAGCCGGCTCGTCACTAGAATCTTGGTATGTCCCGACCTCTGGCTCATCTCTTCTTCACTTTCAACAGACGCCTCATCCCTAGCAGGCTCTATTTCCTCAAACAATCCAAATTTAGGACCCGGCCTTGGTCCTTGATACTGATGCCCCCTTCCTTTAGTGCCGAGCAACACACCAAAAATCGACAACTTGATCTCATGTACATGATATGGCTCAAGATGAGATTTCTTGTCTTTTGCT
The DNA here is from genome assembly GCF_021521415.1 of Bidens hawaiensis. Classification (NCBI taxonomy): domain Eukaryota; kingdom Viridiplantae; phylum Streptophyta; class Magnoliopsida; order Asterales; family Asteraceae; genus Bidens; species Bidens hawaiensis. Next base: position 386,886 of record NW_027491668.1, read on the forward strand.
TTCTTTGATCCCCGTCTTGGAACATCTGGGATCAAATCATCCAGGAGCATCAGTACGAATCTCGGATACAAAAGCCATGTGGATCCACTCCTAATATTCCCCAACATGCACAGGAATATTCTTCTAGAATAATTGAACTTCTCTTGAGCAGTTAAAGCATACATGATCCGGACCCAGTCCACACTCATGCTATCAAGCCCTCCACGTATATCAGCGAAGCAATGAATCACTATGTGGAAGAGAAATCTCCAGTATGGTGGGAGATGCTTCTTCTCAAGGCTTTTCCACTCGGTGTCGTATCCCATCTGAGCAACAAATTCAATCAGCTTCTTTCTATCACCCTTCTCAAACTTGTAATCGGGCTGGTCATCAATCTTTAAAACCCTTCTAATGTCATCTTCAGTAATAGTCAATTCCTTTCTTGCAATTGTTGTTGTAAACGATAGAGAATCATTGGCAACCTTGGCAAACGCCCAGAAGTCCGAGACCCACTTGTAGTAAATGGCTGGGTCAGTAGATATAGCGTGTGCAAGGGGTGATTGCTTGAGCCCCTTGACCACAGAAGTGAAAACTTTATCCTTCTTGGCCTTTGGTAACTCGAGAGCACAAAACAAATTGTGACCCTGAAATCAAATCATAAGATCATGAAAATCATCATTAAAATTAAAATAAACAAAGCACATAAGTTATACATATATATAAAAGCGTTAAGTATATACATGTTACATAATTTAATTAATTAGTTGTAGTTAATTAATTATGTATATTATATAGGTTACCTAGTCCAATATACACAAATTTTTTTTTTAAAACAGTCCAAGTGTCCAAACAGTTCAAATTTTCAAAACAGATCAGTAACTGACATTGTTAAATTTTTCAAAATTCACCAAGTGTGAGTTTTTCGCATGAAAAATTTCGCATGGGAATAGTTTCGCTTCACATGGGCATAAGAAGCGAAACATAAATCATTTCGCTTCGCATGGGCATGCAAAGCGAAACAAAGTGCCCTTTCACTTCGCATGGGTATGCAAAGCGAAAAACCTATTATGCGAAAAAACCCCACTTGCCAATTTTTGTTTCCTTTTCTATCCATTGAAGTCACCTAGCCCTGAATTGGGTTTCTGGAAAGTTTGAACCAAAAATCCTTTGGTTTGCCTGGTCAATTGAACCCTTGAACACAACAGTTACCCCTAAGTCTACAAACTTTACAAATTAAAACTATAACTAACAAACGATGATGATAATCATAAATCTAATGTTCTTATAACAAATTACGACCATGAGAACATCACAAATATGTTATCAGTCCCAAATCTAGCCGACGGTTCATAAGAACCGCCGTCTCGATCCACGAGAACCCAGAAATAAAGATGAAAGAGTGAACGGTAGCGTTTATGTTGTTATACCGAAGGTGGATAATCTGGATTCAACGGCATAGTGGAGAATAATGAGGAGGATCGATGAAGAATTGAAGAGAATTTAGGGTTTGAATGTTTGAAGATGAGAGAGAAGAGAGAGTAAAAGATAAAAGTGTTTGGGTGAATAATGAAAGATATTTTAGGTTTCCCTTATATATAGGGTCAGCCTATCTCGCGATAAGGTCAAAACATTGCGAGTATTCACCGAAAATACACTCTCAGTCCTCGGTCTTTAAAATAATTTGCATTTTCAATCCCTGAAAAACATTTACCCATCGAATCCGAGCACTTGTTTGTTTTGTAAAATTTTCTTTTCTTGGTCCGTAACCGTTAACGTTTGCACGATCGATCTCTTTTGACAAAACAAAACACAATAAAAGAAGACACTAAAAATAAAAGCAAAAATAAAATTAAAATTAAAACAAAATAAATTAAATTAATATAAATTAAATTAAATTAAAAATAAAACTTAAAATATTAAACTATGCAGATACTTAATATTTTAGAAAACAAAACAAAATAAACTTAAAATAAAGAAAATTTAAAACATTTTAAAGTTAAAAACAATAATATTGAATTAATTTACATAGTTCTTTTCTTTAGTTAATTTACAGAGAACGATCACGACATGGAATCATATTGATTTGCAAAGCCCTAGATCGCGTTTCCATTTTAAAATATTGTGACACAAGTTCATCATTGACTGTAGATATTGTCCTCCTTTTTAACTTGACAAGTGTTTTGATGCCAAAATGATACATTTGAAGTACAATTAGGCAAGGTGCTTATGTGGTTCCCATTTAATCAAACATATTACTGATTCCATCATATCTCGGTCCTACTTTGTGTTAACATATCACCTCAACTTGACTTAAACCTTTCTTAGCTGATCACAGTACTCTTATTAACACTTGACTTATTGTACACTGTACACATGACACTTTGTGCTTTGCACACTTGACTCGATCTAGAAAGATTAAAATAAAGCAGAAGTTCAGGCCATAACAATCAGGTCGGATAATACCATATTATCGTGTAGAGAAAGTCCAAGGCTTGAACAAAAGAAAGAAAATAAAACAAAGCAGAAGATTCAGGGCCTTAACAATCAGATCTTGTATGACTACAAACGTAGAAAGTCCAAGGTTTGAGTCAAAAATAAATGAAGAAATAAAGCAGAAGTTAAAATTCCTAAGATTGACTCTTTTTCGACTCTTTTTCTTGATTTTTCTGACTCTTTTGTTTTCTTTTTCTTGTTTTTCTTGACTTTTTACTTGACTCTATTCTTGACTCAATGAAAATTTAAAATTTACACTGACTTTCATAAGACAACTGTGATCAGGTAAAGAGAGGCTTGGGTATGACATGTATAATTACATTTCTGCCTTCATGAATATGACTTTACGGAATCATGCAACCGCTTCATAATCGTATATCCACTAGTACCGGCAGGAATTTAGGTTTATATCATCCGACACTTACTTGTTTGTCAAGCCTACCTACACATCTATGAATAACCTTGTAGCCTTTTGTTCTACTCTTTTAACGCTCTAGAATCTTTACAAACCAATGTACCATCACTTTCCAAAGGTTCGGATCAAATTCTTAATTGAAAATTTTTAAAATAACCGACTCCCTCTATGAAAGAGCTCCCTCTCAGCGGGACAACACTTTTGAATTTTCTTAAGATTTTCTTAAATGAGAGAAAGGAAGAAATTAATATTATATATTATATATAAAAACTTCAAATCTTTTTGTTAAGTCAGGTGACTTGATTTTAGTTTTTCTAAAAATAAATTTAAAATCTTTTTGGTGAGTTAAACTTAACTCATTCTCTCCCTCTAAAAGTGTGACATATTTGAAAAATATTTACAGTTTTAAAACCAAAAAAATAAGATTTACTCAAAAGAAATCATGCCCAATGACTCAACGAGAAACAAAAATCGAGCACGACTAAAAGCTTTAGTAAAGAGATCTGCAAAGTTATAGTCAGTATGGACCTTTTTTATGTCGACAAGCTTACGATCATAACAATCACGAATAAAATGTATTCGGATGTCAATGTGCTTAGTCTTTGAGTGCTGGACCGGGTTTTTAATAATAGCAACGGCCGCCTCATTATCACATTTGAACGTTGATCCATAGAAATTCAAACCGTAATCCAGCAGCTGATGCTGGATCCATATCACTTGAGAGCAGCAGCTGGATGCAGCAATGTACTCGGCTTCTGCTGTGGAGGTGGACACGGTGAATTGTTTCTTGCACTGCCATGAGATCAACCGATCACCCAGGAATTGACATCCACCCAATGTATATTTTCTGTCTAAGTTGCATCCTCCATAATCACTGTCGGTGTAAGCATGAAGTTCCAAATAGGAAACATGATGTCTGGTCTGCTTGCAGTGACAAACAGGAAACATGATGTCTGGTCTGCTTGCAGTGAGATACATCAGAGAACCAATCATTGACTTGTAGAGGTGTTGATCGACTGGTTTTCCCGATGGATCATGTGACATCCGTGGCAAAACCGAGTACACCTTAGTACTTACAAACTCGAATAAGCGTTTAACCGCTTATTACGTAACGAACAAACGAATAACCAAACGGGTCTGGTTATGGTCCGGATATCCCGGGGTGCCATCTATAAGTGATATACGATCTATGCAAGCTAAAATATTAGTAATATTGCCTTAGTTCGATAGCAAACAAGTTAAACGAAAACATGCTCGTTTAACTACCCGCTATAGATTTAAACGCGAAAGATAGTTACAAACCAAGCATTGTATCATCCGTTAAGCCGAAAAAGACTTACCAAAAACTTATTGGAAATTTTTTAAGCGATCCGCGAAAATATTTTTGATTTTTACAAACATATAGTATGTTTTTATAAATTTACACAAAAATAGCCGAAAAACGCTCGTTTTCACTCCGTTTGTCGCACCCGATATATGTTTGTCGCCAAAAACCGAACCTGAAATAAATTTGGACTCGGCATTTCACTTTCAGGCACGTAAATCGAGAAAAGTGGGCCAAATGGGCCCAAAAGGGGGCCCAACAAGCCCAGCCCGCCAAAAAAGACTTTTTTACCCTTGGTTTTCCTTTAAATATTAACAAGTTTAAGATATTTTGTGAAATCATTTTAATGAGAATTCTGGACACAAGCAGCTCTCCATCAAGAACCAGCAAGAAACTAGGTAAAAATGTCATAAATAATCGATTTTCGGCTCGTTTAAACTCGATTAATATCATATAAACATAACTTGATTGCCAAAAATCATTCCTAACCATGTAAAAACCCTAAAAATGGTCCATAAACATGTTTTGATCATACACATGGTAAGGAACCTGGTATAATAGTTTTTTTAGCCATAAACACGGATTAAAGGGTTGAAACGACGTTTTTACGGTTCCAAAGTTCGTTTTTGTGCCCTAGCTGAAACCCTAAGTTAAGGGCTGTTATGTTTATGAAAAATTTCTTTGTTTGTGATATAGGACTTGTATCTAGCTTTCAAAGAAGCACAGGAACCTGAAAACTTGGTTAGAATGTCGGAAACGAGCCAAACCCGCTAAGGTAATGCCGAAACACTCGCTTACGGGCTGTTTAGGTTAAGGTTGTGATGTGCATATTTTTAGGCCTTGAAATTTTTCAGGAACATCAGGGACCATGTCAATAAGTCCCTGTTTAAATTTGGTAATTTTTCGACCATCCGAGAATATTTGGCGAATTTATTACCGAATTGGGACATTTATTTGGGAAAAATAGCTAAAATACTTCAAAAATTATGAAATTTTTCTGGGAACTCAGATTTGATATATTCTGATCACATATGAATTTTGGGATCATTTGGAGAAGTCTAAAGGTGTTTTGTGTATATGCGTTCGTGTGTGAATTTTTATATCCGAATTTGGGTCGAAAAGAATATCGCACAAGCTTTTTACATTCTGAAATTGATACAGGTTGATTTGGGACATGATTTAAGCATTCAGGAATTTTTGTGGAATTTTTGTTAATTGTTTGGGGTAAACGGACGATTTTCAGGCGAAATATAGCTGACAAAATGAATTTTTATAAATTAATAAATCAGTAAATAATTCCAGAAATATTTTTATAAAATCTACATATTTTAATTGATAAGTGGTTAAATTTTCATAATTTAATGATTAACGGTTAATTAATTATGTTAATTTAAAGATTAAACAAATTCAGTTTTTATAAATACCGGCAGGTTCGCGACTGCGGGAATATCAAAACACCAAGAGTGATCAAAAATCATATTTTCAGATTAATTAAGTAAAAATGAACTTTTTTATGAAAAACCTGGACAATCCGGGTGGATTGTGCGCGTTTCTTCTCAAATCAAACTGAATAAACGGAAACGGGCCCCGTGGCTAATTCGGGACCCCATAATGTGATCCTTCTTTATAACTTAATCATTTTATTAACCAATACATTTACCCAAGCTTATTTTCCCATAACTTTTTTCTGAACGCGTAAACGAACAACTTGGCCCAGTTGGGAAAACAGAAATCTGAGCCAAGTTCGGTTTTAAGTATTAGACATTGAACAACATCACAACCTAAGCCTATTGCCACTTTCTGGGCATTCCAGCTATACCCAGATTAGTTATACAACCCAGTTTAGTACTGAGATTATAATAATATTAAAATATTAATATTATTATAATATGGACTATAGGGACTAAGTGATAGCAAGGGAAACGAACCCCGAGCTGACCTCGCACTGAGTGCCTACACAACTGTGAGTTTCATGACCCCACTCTTTAAACTATTTTACGAACTTTTGGGGTGGAAAGCATGTTTATACACGTTATCTATCTGAAAACGGATCAGGATATAAAATATCTGAACATTTATATATGAAAAGTCCCTACAAACATAATGATTGACTTCGTGCTGATGAAAGATGATTATTATCGTTGATTGATATATTGAGTGGAGATAATACGAATTGCAAAACATAATGAAATTACACGTGACAGCATGTTTATACAAACACGTTATGTAATGTTAAACATAACCAATTTAGGAGACAACGTGGTCTGTAATGGCTATGGGGATAACTTAGTCTGTGATGATTATGGGGCTATTGTGGGCGGAAGGGGGGCCACAATAGTAACAAACTAAAGTTGAGTATGACCTATGTGCCAAGTTCTGCTGCAACTTATAAACTAAAGTTGAGTATGGCCTATGAGCCAAGTTCTGCTGCAACTTACTAAACTAAAGTTGAGTATGGCCTATGAGCCAAGTTCTGCTGCAACTTATAAACTAAAGTTGAGTATGGCCTATGAGTCAAGTTCTACTGCAACTTATAAACTAAAGTTGAGTATGGCCTATGAGCCAAGTTCTGCTGCAACTTATAAACTAAAGTTGAGTATGGCCTATGAGCCAAGTTCTGCTGCAACTTATTAAACGAACTAACTTGATTATGACATGAATGTTAAGAAAATAATGTGATTATGCGTATTGTGGGCAGATGGGGAGCCACAGTATTTGGTGATACGTGATAAATACTATATGTGTATATGTGTCTATATACATGCTATGTGATTAGCCGTAGGAAATACTATGTGTAGAATATACTAATTATTTGCGTGTACACTATATAATGTTTGAGTTTACGTGGAATCATTGTGGGTGGAAGGTGGACCACAGTGGTTGATGTTAACGCGGAACCGTTGTGGGCGGAAGGGGGGCCACAGTGGTTGAGTTTATGTGGAACCGTTGTGGGAGGAAGGGGGTCCACAGTGGTTGGTTAAACACGGAAATTGGAAACAGGTAGTACGAAAAAACAATCACGATTTTACCGAAATTTCGAAGTTATATTATAAACTTACATGTGTGCATATGCACACACAAGGATATGGCTGTACATATTTATACAAACGTAAATACATATTTTTACATACGCGTGTACATACAAACTATGACTGTGTGGTACACAGAACTGATTTCGTTAAACTTATGAAACTCACCAACTATTCATAGTTAACCTGTTTTAACATGCTTTTCAGGTAATCAGATATGAGAAGTAATTTCCTGTGCGTTACGTGTCTGATTGGTGATTGATGTCATGGGCATTTGAGTTAAAAGTAAAGTAATTGAAGAACCGTTTTGATTGTATCACCTAGTTTGTAAAAGATGTTAGAACGATATAATATATTGTAAATTAGTTAGTAATGTTTCTTTATGAATAATGTATTTGATACCAGTTATATCTGTTGCATTTCTGTTTTACGCTTCCGCAATTCGCTTAACGGGGTGTGACAGATCAGGAGCTAGAACAGGTCTTGAAACCAAATTTCTGAACAATGTCTTGAACGTACTTTTCTTGGTGAATCAAAGTCCCGTCCTTCTTTTGCTCAACTTGTAAGCCTAGGAAGAAAGTCATCTCCCCTAAGGAACTCATCTCAAATCACTGTTGCATAACCTCAGAGAACTCCTTGCACAAATCCTCATTCGTGGACCCGAAGATAATGTCATCGACATAAACTTGTACCAGAATCAAATCACTTTTGACCTTCTTGACAAAAAGAGTTTGATCGACAATTCCTCTTTTGTAACCATTCTTCACTAAACGATCAGCCAGTGTGGCATACCATGCACGAGGTGCTTGGTGAAGACCATATAGTGCTTTGTCAAGGCGGTAAACATGATCAGGATGAGTTGGATCCTCAAAACCTGGAGGTTGACTGACATAGATCTATTCTTTTACTTTCCCGTACAAAAAAGCAGTCTTCACGTCCATTTGATACACTTTGAAGTTCATGTACGAGGCGTATGCCAGAAAGATGCGAATTGCTTCCAGTCTGGCCACCGGTACATAGACTTCATCGTAATCAAGACCTTCACGTTGCCAAAAGCCTTGTACAACAAGCTTGGCTTTATTTCTAATGATCAACCCCTTGTCATCCTTTTTATTTCGGAACACCCATTTCGTTCCAATCAGCCTTTTATTTTCTGGTTTCTTTACTAGCCTCCAAACATTCAGCTTCTTAAACTGTAACAGCTCTTCTTGCATGGCCTCTACCCAGGAGTTGTCTTTCAGTGCGACTTTGTAGTCCTTGGGTTCCACCTGTGAAATAAAACAAGCAAAAAGACATCTGTTAATGTTACCGGAAGTACTGCGTGTTTGGATGCCAGCGGACGGATCTCCGATGATGTTCTCAGTCGGATGTTGACGATGAATAGGTAGCTGTGGAATTTGGTCGACATGCTCGACTGGTGTGGCCTCAAGTTGGATGGTCAGGCACTCTATGGGATGGAAGACAGTGGTCGCAGGGACATAAACACTCGGTTGAGGATTAATTTCATCTTTTTGTGGTTCAACCAAATGTTCTGTAGCAATGGGACCTTCCCATAGGTTGTCATAGAATGGAACAACTACTGTTGGAACAGAAGTAGTGTTGGTGTCATCAGAAGCATCAATTGGACTTGGTTCAAACTGGTCATTTGATGCATTCACCTCTATTGCAGATCCTTTATTGTCTTCTTCTGAGGGAGGTGTGGGGACAGATTCCACCACACTTGGTTCTGCAGGAGGCAGTTCTGCTTGATCGACTTGAACATTTTGGTTGTTGTCGGCTGACATGTATGAATCAGAATCTGAATCAGTCATGTCTTCAACAGCTTGCATTTCAGTGGTGTCGGCAGAGCGCTGCTCAACAACAACCGGGGCTTGTTGATTAGCCACGGGTTGTACATTAAGTATAGGTGCAGCAGCAGCTATGTCAACATGTCCAAGATCTTTCAAAACAGCATGCATCAGGATAGACTGATCATCATCTGGTTGAACAAGTGGAGAAACAACATGGGAAACCTTTGGTACAACTGATGTCATGTACATTTCACAAAATTGCTTGAACAATCTTTCATAATCAAACATCCAGTCTGGACCATTGTGTGCATCAGTAGGGTTTAACTCTTGCCAATCAATGTTGAAGGACTCCAAGATTACTCTTGATTTCTTGTTATACACGCGATAAGCACTTTTATCAGCAGAATAACCAACAAAGTAGCACTCATCCACCTTTTCAGCAAACTTGGAGGTTGTTCCAGCAAATTGATGGATTGCTGGTTGAGATGAAAGCAGTTGGTTGTGAAGGCACACTTGGGGAGTACTTAGGAGTGGTTACGGGATACACATTCTGTTAAGTCTTGCTCATAAAAGCAGTTGACATTGAGGAAGCAGTACTCACTCCAGCTTGATTCAGAGAACTTAGATGATTGTTTATTCTCATTTGCTCATCCATTTCAAATGAATTGATAGTGGATATCAAGTCAGTGTTTGACATCATATTTAGATTGGTAGTTCTATTGATTGTGACAATATTGGTACTCCAGCTGTATGGCAATGAATTCATCAACTTGTGGTTGACCTCAGCATTTGCAATGTTGACACTTGCAGCCCTAATTCTCACCATCAACTTCTCAAATCTCTTTACCAATTCCAAAACAGCTTCACCTTGACGATGATTAAACATATTGAACTCTTCCTTTAAAAGGGCCTTCTTGTTTTCCCTAATTTCAGTATTGCCTTCAACTTTCTCAACAAGTGCTTCCCACAGACCCTTGGCACTTGTGTGTTCACGAAGAGTTTCAGTGATCTCATTTGAAAGACAAACGGTCAAAATGAGATAGGCTTTCTTGTCTTGTGCTATCAGGTCCCTGTCTGCTTGATCATAGTTTTCTGGAGCCTTAAGTTGTTCCCCAGCATCAGTGCGAGTCACGGAAACATGAGGACCTTGTTCAAAACATCTCATCAAATCAGTCTCAGTCAATTAGATATAATTCATAAACTTCCATTTGAACTCTGCACAGTTATCATCCAAGGTCATATACTTTGATGGCTTTGTAGGTGTTCCCACTTGGTTTTCCAACAACAAATACCCCTTCAACAGCTCATAATCTGTGCTTGTCATGATTTTAGAAGTCTCAAACACTTAGCAACCTTCAAACAGCTTGAAATTTAACACAGGCAAGTTTTTCGCGCGAAACACTTTTTCAAGCAAAGCGAAAAGGTGAAACCAAGCGAAGTGAAAAAGTTCAGGTAAGCGAAGCGAAAAACTTCTGATGAACAGTAATGCGAAGCGAAAAAGTTATATGCGAAGCGAAAAAGTTTCAAGCGAAGTGAAACAGTTTCAAGCGAAGCGAAAAACTCTTTGATGCGAAAAAGTTTAGTTTTCTAGAAGTAATCTTTCTTGGAATCTGTTCCACCTAACTGTCAGTACTAAGTCAAAGGTTGGTACACTGATTTTCATGCCATGAGAAGCGAAAATTTTCACTTGTCAATTTCAACACTTTTCAAACCCGCAAACACTAACTTTAATACTTTTATAACAAAAACTTTTGGATCTAGAACTTGAACATGAGCTATCTTTACCAAGAACACCTTCTAAGACATTTTTATGAAGATTTTGCCGATTCTTTTTGTATTTTCCTGTTTTTGTGGTGTTTGTGAACTTTTCTTGCAAGATCACTTGTTTTCTTCTACTCAAGATCAAAACCCAAGGTTGTGATCCAAAAACCCTCAACTAGTGAACCGAAGCTCTGATACCAATTGTAGGTCCCGATGTGGGTGGATCTAACAATATTCTTGGATCAACCGAGCTTAGTGCTAGTGGAAATCACACTAAGCCACCTAAGCGGTCTCGGATCTTAAGATATTATTTTCGGGTGAGAGTAGAAAGAGAGAAAGAGAGAGCCAAGAGAAGGAAGAGTGTGTAATGAGTTTTTGGCAAAAAAGGTTATTTCTCTCATGGCATGCTCCCTATTTATAGAGAGGCATGCATGAGAAGCATGATTTATATTCACTAAAGCCCAATGGGCTTCTTTACAATGGACCGTTGCCCAATACATACAAAATGACCAATCGGCCCCAAATACATAATCGAACCAATACAAAGACTAAAACATACAAAACGGGACCTAACACGAACTGATAGTGATGTGTTGGTGGGTTTTACATGGTGAAAGAGAAAGAATGGGGTTTTGATGAAGATAGTGGCAGAGTGGTGGTGGTGGTGGTGGTGTAAGCCTTGTAATGGTGGTCCAATTGGTGGTCAGTCATAGATGATGGTTTGATGAATATGATATACGGATAAAGATGATTATTTGATGGGCCCACAACCCCTAAAATATATTATTTATTCTTATTATAATATAGATTAAAAATTACCTTTTTTCCCTCATATGTTTGGCACATGCCAACACTTAACTGGGTTTTTGAATGGTCGTTAGTTAAAAGAACAAAAACTGAGCAAAATATGCAAATAAAGGATAAAAAGTGAAACTCATTTTCAAAAAGGACCCAATCTATAATTTTACATATTCAAAAGGACAAAAATTGTAATTTTCTCTACTTTTAATAAATTTTAGTGGGGTTTGTGAATATTATAATTTGGTTTTTTAGAAGAAAATAGCTTTTATTTTAAGTTTGGAATCTGAAATAGAGCAGATGTACTTTTATAAAGGTTTGTTGTCGTGGACTTGTCGATACTATAACAACTTGCAGTATGTGACAATGATAAATTTTTAGTAGAACTGGTTGTATCATATTGACAACTTTGTGTGGTAGTTATTTTTTGTAATTGATTAATAGTTACATGCATGCTGATGTAATTGATCGAATAGCTATAATTTGTAAAAAACCCCAACGGATAATTCCAGTCTGGTATACCTGAAACTCGCAGTTTTGCCTGATATCTAGCAGGTAGTTACCTGATAGAAATCCAACAGGTTTGAAATGAGCTTTACTAACCAGGTATGTGTTTGAAAATATTTAAATTTTCCCACACCTAACCTATTACCATCCCTCTGTGTGTAAATGTGGAAGAAGAAAATATTTTCTGGAAAATCCAAAACAACGCCATACTTTCTTTCATAATATGTATAACAAAATATATGAATAAGCACATGTTCATTAAAATAAATATAGGTACGCAAATGTGTATGAATAAAACACATGGTAAATCAAATTTTAAATAATATATAAAAGAACAAGCCAATAGTTACAAGGATGGTGGATCAGTGCTCTATTTGCCTCATCCAAAGAGATGTGTAGACATATATGTAGTTAAAAAATTAAAAAATATAAAGAATGTGTTAGTCCAAAAATCATCAATTAATTAATTAATAGCTTTCTCAATTAAGTTTTTTTAATTATTATTATTGGTACACACACGATGTATATTTCAAAATATATATGTGCTTTTACTATAATCTTAATCATCACAAAAACTAAAGTTAGAAAAAAGCCAAGGAGTAGGATGCTTGATACATTGAATCAAGTTAAATTCGACAAACTGAATAAAACTTGAATGTTTTCTTTTGTGTTATTTTTTATGGCTTTGATTCATAACACCTAATATTTTTTTTCACCTTTTTATGCATGTTTTGCCACACAAATTGCTTTTAAAGCTCATTAAACTCCTTAATTTCACACTATAAAGTGATGTAGGGATCCACATAAAGTGGTTTAGAAAATAAATGATGTTATATATAGCTAGGTACTTTTTGTTAAATTTTTTTTATTGATTGGTTGAAGAACATGGTTCCAAGTTTAAAAAGGTTGATCAGCTTACGAGGGACATGGTTCTCCACCGCAAATGAGTGTCATCAGTTGTTATATTTAATATAGTTATTATAGCTACTTCTATACATTCTAAGTGTATAAAATATGTGTCAAGATTCTTAACATAAACAAAAACAAATCTGACATGTTTGGATGATTCTTCAAAAATGATGATGTGCCAAAAGTAGTGTTGAATTAGTAACAAAACGTTTCTTCGCTAAGTGACTGTCTAAAGTGGCACTTTAGATATTGTTAGGCGACGAAGCAGGTGTCACGCAACAAGAAGCATGCTAAAGTCATCTAGCGAAAATTTTTGTGGCAGTTGTCACTAAGCTGGAATGAATGGCTGGCTTGACTACTTGGCACATGAAAGTCACTTTCTTTTTACTCGTTATGTTGTTGTAGAAACATAAGAGTATCTTCAATGAGGGCTATGAAAATGTACATATATTCTTTCTTACTCGGTTAATAATTTAAACGATCTTATTGAAATTTTGAATTCCCATTGAGACACTTCAATTTGAAAATATGCAACATAGAAATACTACCCGGAACTCCTTTTATAAATTGAATTACTATGAACTTGAAAAGAATCATGGATTGTTTGACATAAAAAAATTGGCCATATGAAACATTTATTTTATAAAAACGGTTGCGCTAGATGAAGTTGCGTTAGACCAAAATGCAACATTTTTGCTACATAATGCAACTGTTTTTTTTTTTTCAAATACAACAATTTTTATAAATGTAATTCTTTAAAAAAGAGTTGCAGATAACATAGCGTTGCATTAGGTCTAATACAACTTCATCTGATGCAACTGTTCTTGTAAAATAAATATTGCATTAGGCCAATTGTTTTGTAGAATAGAGGTTAGTCGAATCACGGATGCAATTTGGATTACCAATGTACATGTAGAAAACCATTCTTTTAGAAGTGGATATGTGTTGCCTCTTAAGGGAGGTGTGAATTCCATTATGGAATCTAAACTTGTGGCGCCATGCATAGCTTTAAGTGGTTGAGTAGCTAAGAAATTAACGTGATATAATTATACGAGATCTATTGTGGCCAAAACCATATCAACTACGTATTTTCGTTGTGATAGTGTTGCGATGTTGTGACTTTAAATTAAGCTTACAGCCAAATATAAACGACAATATTAGCCACTTGATGTTATGAATAGTACAGTTGTTGGATCTTATTCCGGTTGAACCGGGGAAGGCTCCTAACGTATCACGAGAATGGGATCAAGTGATTAAAAGTGAAAGTGAGAGTGTGTATTATTGATGATCTTTCTTCTATTTGTGAATGCCTTATACAAACAATCCTTGTTCTTATTTATAGACAAGTTAGATATACACAAAATCCTAAGGTTCATAGCTTCCGGCTTGGTCCCTTAGTCTGATCTTCTTTCCTTCAGGCATTGTCTTCTTTGGCGATCTTTAACTCTTGGTCGCTGTCTCATATCCCGGGTCACACGCTCCTCGGGCCACCCACCGGATTGGTCATGTTGCACGAGTTTCCCTCGCAATCTCTTTCGCTCCACTTTGCCTTCTAGAACTATTTATATCTTTGGCTCTCCTGAATTGGGCCTTGCTCAGGTTGTTGGGCTTGGTGCATGCCCATGAGCCCGTCTCATGGGTAGGCTCTTCAAGTCCCCCCAGTCTATTGTTCTCGTTATTCATGACGAGGATAATAGACTCATCGTGTATTCTCGTTCTTAGTTAAGCTTGTGTTCTTGTTATTCATCTGTGGACTCTTGTTTTTCCTTTCGCCTGCTTGGTTAGGCCTTTTCTTCCCTTGGGCCCATTGCTTGATCCGGCCCATCTTCTTTTTCTTTTGAATTTTGACGGTTTATCTTCCCTAGGCCATAATTAACCACCCCCTTTGTCATTTCACCATTATTGACCCTCTCTCTTCTTCCCTTTCCCTCCTAAAGTTCCGGCGATTTCCTTCTTCACTCAGGTTTGTTCTTCTCCTTCCTTTGTTAATTATGAGTCGTGACGGTCGATCGACTATTACGTCAGCCATGTCCTTCGTCAGAATGGCTACCCTGTGTTCGACTTACCAAATCCCCTTGTCTCTATCTCCAACTCTTCCTGGACCGGATGACACAGCCTGCAGTCGTCCTAGGTTTATCGCTCTTTATGCTAAAAACCTCGAGTTTGCCAACATCTGTTACCCTTTGACTGAATTCCAGTTAGCCTTGCTGAAACAGCACCGATTATGTTTTTCCCAAGTCCATCCCTTAGGGTTTCTTCGTGTCACTCACTTTGAGGTTGCTTGCCGAGCCTTTGGTGGGGATCCTTCCGTTACGTTGTTCCATCGGTTTTATCGCTTGAAAGCCGACGGCGACAGGTTTACTTTCGAACGACAGGCAAGCGGTAAGCATCCCCCTTGCACCTCCTACATTCCCTCAGGGTTTTACCCTCGGGAATGGAAAAACGATTTTTTCTTTGTATCTTCTTCTTTTGCCCCCGGCCTCGTCGTCATGTTGGTTCCCACATTGATGATCCCGCTCCCGGTTTCCCTACCGTTCATGATTCACTTTATAAATTGTTGATTAAAAACCCAACTGAAGCTGCCACCTACCCGAAGCCCCTGTTATACATGTCTGGACTGAGCAACATTTGGCCGGACCCGTTGACACATCCTGCTATGTTTGACGGGGACCGAGGTTGGTGACCCCTGACTTCTGCCAATTGTATTAAATACTTTGCTCCACTCATGATTTTTCTTTTGTTGTTTTTTAGCAGATATGGACTTGATAGAGATTCTTCAAAAACGTCATGTGAAAGGTGCCCCCACCCCGGCTACTCGTACCGGCGATGCCTCTTCTGACTCCGAGGCTCCTGGCTTCTCATCTGTGGCCGCTTCGGACTCCTTGAAACACAAGAACGTGGTTTCTGAACTTTTTGACTCATCCCTGAAGAGTCGCCTTCGTAACTCCAAACGCTCTTATCTAGGTTCCACTGGACAGGGCTCTTCTACTGCCCTTGAAATCGTAGATGTTGACGACGATTTTTCCTTCCAAGTGTCTGATGCGGTTCCCGACCCCGTTGTTACTCCTGCTGTTGGTGGTGAAAATCCTAGTGCTGCTGACGTTGACCCCAAAGGTAAAGCTCCCCTCGCTCCCGAGGGTTCTTCGAACCCTGCTCTAGTAACCTTCCCTCCCTGACCTTTTTGTACCCAAATGGTCTTTGACTGGGGAATCCTCTGTTAATACTCCCCAACTTGCACATGAGTTCTTGACATGCGCTGTTCCCCCCGTGGACTATGCTCATGTGCAAACTATGGCACCCGATGTCCTGGTTGGAGAGTTTGGTACATACTTGTATCGTACCTTGGTGTTGGGTTCCTCCCTTCACCAAGGGTTTGTTGATGTCAGTGTTGCTCATGAAAATTATCGGGAGGAAATTGCTGGTTTGAAGAAGTCTGTTGATAGCTACACTCGACGGGTTGGGGAGATGCGCAAAAGAATTAATATTGCTGAGGAGCTGAGTTTGGAGGTCCCTGGTTTAAAATCTGCATTGGAGTCTTCAGAGAAGTGGGTGGCTAACCTTACTGCTGACCTTCAGCTTGCCCAAGAGAAGGTTGCTGACCTTGTTGTTCGATCTTCCCTCATTGAAGCTCAAGCTAAAATTTCTCAGGTTTGTACCTCCCTTTATCATTCTTCTTATCTTCTCTATTTTTCTTATTTATATTATGTGCCTTTGTTGAAGCTTGAGGAGAGCCCTGCTCTTGTAAGGATTCATGAGTTGGAGAATCTGCTTGAACATGAACGTGCTGATCATAAATTGGCTTTGGACCATCTTGGGGCTGCCAACCATCAAAAGGAGCAGAAGGTCGAGGGCTTGTCAAAGGAGATTGAGTGGCTGAGGGATGAGTGCTCTCGGTTGCAGGGGTTGTTTTAAAGCATGAAGAGGATCGGAAATGGTTGGTTTCTACGGGTTTCCAGGAGGTGTACGATCGAGCTTTGGGTTGTAGGGAAACGTTGGAGGTTCAGGATAATTTAAGTCGGGTTGTGTTTGCCTCTGGCTTTCAACATGGACTTCGGGCGGGTTATGAGCACTCTTCCCATGGCATTCCCATTCAAGAAGCTCACTCTTTCTCTCCCACTGCAAAGGTAGATGCTCAAGAAGCTTTGTGGCCTTAACTTCCCACGTTCCTCCCATCATTACACAGGTTGCCTCGGACCCTGGGATCTATGTTGAGGACACACAAGCCCTAGCCTCCGTTGTTGATCCCCCATCTCCCTTACCGTAATTTGTGGTTTGCATTAAACGTTTAACGTTGGTTTGTGTGTTTTTGAACAATGATTTTATTTGCCTGCCCCTGCGTGGGAGAATTTTATGTGCCTTAGTGCTTGAACTAGTGTCTGAATCATGTATGACAATGATTAGCGTATCTCTTCACGTATTTAGCTTTTGTGTTTGTTGGTTAACCATTTAGCCTATCGGCGAGGCTTTCCCTCTTCGGGGAACATATCGTGGGTATTAACGATACGGACACGTGTTTTATACTTGTTGTTTTCAGAATGAGACGGACTCATTGTTTTCACACGACAACTTTGACAAAATACTTTCTTGCAATAGGATCATGTTTACATGGTGGTTACAAAAAAATACAGTTTAGACTTTCTTGTTATCCTCTTGGGGAGGTTGCTTATTTTCATATCCTTAAACCTTTCTGCTAATGCCCTTAGGCGTAGTACTTTCGGAGTTGCATGGAATTCCATATCCGGGGAACCTCCTTTCCCCCCAAGTCATCCAATCTGTAGGCTCCTTTGTCTCCAGCCCATATAATTTGGTAGGGCCCTTCCCATTTAGGGCCCAATTTTCCTTGGTCCTCTTGTCTACTCGCCTCATTTTCCCTTAACACCAAATCTCCTATTTTAAACGTGACCTCCCTCACCCTTGCGTTGTAGTATTTTTCTATCTTTTTCTTATACTCCACTTCCTTTCTAGCTGCCTCATCCCTTCTCTCCTCTGCGAGGTTCAAATTCAACCGCAGATCCTCCCCTCCTACCTTCTCTTGCTGCAAAGTTCGCCGGGTCGGTACCCCAATCTCAGCGGGTATCATAGCCTCCATCCCATATGTTAGACTGAAAGGCGTTTCCCCGTTGCTTGTCTTAGGCATTGTTCTATGTGCCCATAGAACGTGAGGTAGTTCTTCCACCCATGAACCCTTCTCTCTCCCTAACCTTGCTTTGATTCCCTCTACCACACTTCGGTTTGCTCTTTCTACTTGGCCATTGGCTTGTGGATGGGCTACAGACGTAAACGTTTGCTTGATCTTCAATTGTAGGCACCACTCCCGAAAGGGGTTGTTGGCGAACTGTTTCCCATTGTCACTGATGATGGCATACGGTAGCCCAAACCGACAAATGATATTTTCCCATACGAACCTTTTAACCTGCTCACCCGTGATGGTTCGGAGTGGTTTGGCTTCCACCCATTTTGTGAAATAGTCGATTGCCACTACTAAGAATTTTGCCCTCCCCGTTCCTTCTGGAAAAGGCCCCACTATATCAATTCCCCACTTTTGGAAGGGCTAAGTGGAGCTTACCGGTATCATAATTGACTTCGGCTTTCGCCCCACCGGGGCGTGTATCTGACAACTGTCGCACTTTTCTATTTCTTTAACGGCACAGAGGAACATCGCTGGCCAGTAGTACCCGGCTCTCATTGCTCGCGCCAAGACCATCTTAGCCCCTATATGCATTCCATAAATTCCCTCATGTATTTCTCTGACCACATATTCTGCTTCCTCCTCATTAATGCATTTTAGGGAGGGTCCTAGTTAGGATTTTCTGTACAAACTCCCCTCAATTATCTCATATTGTAACGCTCTTACCCTCAGCTTTCGCTCTTCTTCTTTATCCTCCGGGACTGTCCCTTCCTGGAGGTATCTGATGAGGGGAGTCATCCAATTTTTCCTTTCAGTTTCTACATTGGCTACTACGGACTCCGTCACCGACGGTTGTTGGAGAGTTTCCACCTTGACTTCCTTTGCTAAATGGTTGAAAGCCACTGCGGCTAGCTTGCTCAAAGCATCTGCCTTTTTGTTTGACCCCCGGGGAATGTTATCACTTCTGCTTCTTCAAAATCTTTCATTAATTCTTGGGTTACCCTCAAGTACTCCTTCATTTTCGGGTCTTTGGCGTCGTATGTTCCTCCTACCTGGTTGGCTACCAGTAGGGAGTCTACGTGAGCTTGTACCTTCCTTACTCTCAATCCTCTGCTATTCTGAGGCCGGCCAAAAGTGCCTCGTACTCTGCCTCATTGTTTGTGCTTTGAAAGCTTAAACGTATTGCGTAAGTAAGCTCTATTCCCTCGGGGCTTACCAAGATTAGCCCCGCCCTGCTTCCTTCTTCATTTGAGGCCCCGTCGGTATACAATTTCCACCAAGGTTCATTATTTCCCCCCCTTTCTCCTCATCTCCCCCTTCCTCAGGTTCTCCATTTTCATCACCTTCTCCCTCTTCGACTTCGGCCAAAAAATCAACCATGACTTGCCCCTTGATCGCTGTCCGGGGGCGCTACTCGAGTGTATAATCCCCCAACTCTACTGCCCATTTTGTTAGCCGGCCCGAAACCTCAGGCTATGATAATACTTGTTGCAGGGGCTGATTCGTGAGCACTCGTACAACGTGTGCTTGAAAGTACCTTCGTAGTTTTCTTGCAGTACAGATCAAGGCCAATACCAGTTTTTCTATGGGTGAATACCTCTCCTCTGGACCCTTAACGTTCGACTGATGAAGTAAATAGGGACCTGTGCTTCTCCTCTTTTGACCATTAGTACTGAGCTGAGGGTCTTCGACGTCTGGGAGAGGTAAAGTATAAGAGTCTCTTCGGGTCGGGGCGTTGCAATCGTAGGGAGGTTGCATAGGTGTTTCTTCAGCTCTTGAAAGGCTTCCTCTGCCTCCTTGTCCCAGCAAACTTTACTTTTCTTCGTAGTTCTTCTTAAAACAGCCATGAAGGGTAGGATCCTTTCTGCTATTTTCGAAAGTAACCTATTTAAAGCCACTAGCCTCCCATTAAGGTTCTGCAGCTCTTTGAGACTCTACGGGGACCTCATTTGTATATGTGCTTCAACCTTTTCGAGGTTGGCTTGAATTCCTTCCTTCGTGACCAACACTCCCAAAAACTTCCCCACCTCAACCCCAAAAGAGCACTTACCCGGATTTAACTTCATGTTAGCCCTTCTCAGGGTTTGAAACGTTTCTCTTATTTCCCTTAACATCCCTTCTTCATGCTTACTTTTTATGACCAAATCATCTACATAGATTTCTACATTTCTGCCCCTCTGTTCCTCAAAGAGCTGGTCCATAAAACGCTGATATGTGGCCCCGCGTTTTTTAGACCGGATGGCATCTTTGTGTAACAGAAGGTCCCCTCATCCGTATAAAAAGCTGTTTTCTCCTCATCCTTAGGATCCATTTGCACTTGATGGTACCCCTTGTAGGCATCCAGAAAACACCTCAGGGGGTATTCAGCCAATGACTCTATCTTCTTTTTAACCTCAGGGAGTGGGTATGCATCTTTCGGGCAAGCCTTGTTCAGGTCTTTGAAGTCAATACACATTCTCTAGCTATTGTCGGATTTGGCTATCATAACGGGGTTAGATATCTAACGGGGATACTTTACCTTTTTGACTATTCCGACTTGCCACAACTTTCGGGTTTCCTTCAGTACAACTTAGCGTTTTTCTGGACCGAGGCTCCTCTTCTTTTGCTTGACGGGTTCCATCCAATGGAACTCCTGGAGGCTGTGTTGAACTTGGTCCCGGGGAATCCCGGTCATGTCTTCGTGCCTCCAGGAAAATACGTCCACGTTCCTTAACAGTAACTCCTTCAACCCAGCTCTCCCCTTATCTGTTAGGGAGGTCCCTATCTTAACTGTTTGGTCCGGGAACTCCCCGTTTAGAACCCATTCATCCGTCCCCCTCTGCTTCTTTTTCACTTTGCCCTCCGGCTCCAGTTGGCCACTATTTCAGCGGACGACCTTATGGTTGCTATTCCCTCAGGGGTCGGGAATTTAATGCATCCGTGCGTCGTGGATGCAATAGCTCTGAGGGCTCGTATGCCAGGGCGTCCTAATATAACATTATACTTTGAAGGGGCCCGTACTACCGAAAACCAGAGTTGCACGGTCCGAACCTTCTGACCTTCCTTTAAGCTGAAAGGCAGGGTTATCGAGCCCAAAGGCTTGACAGCCTCTCCCGAGAAACCAACCAAAGGACATACATCTTCTTCCAGAGGCTCCCTCACCTCCTTTTGGAGCCTGGCAAAACAGTGCTCGTACATTACCTCCACCCCACTTCCTCCATCCACGTGGACTCGGGCGACTCGATGCCCAGCTATACTAGCTGATATGTTCAAAGGCATTTCTCTTGCATCTTCGTTTATGAGTCCTGAGAATGATAAAGGAACGTTCATCCATACAAGATTTTTGGGGAATTCTCCATCCTTCCCCCTCTTGCTCGCCTTTCTCAGCATTCTTCCTCCTCCCCTCCCCCCCCCCCCCCCCCCCGCCAAATCATGTCAACGAAGTGTTTGTCCTCGTCTTCCTCTTTGACTTTCGAGGTCCCCTCCTTGGTTGGAGGTGGTAAACGTCCAGCCTTGAGGGCAGCCTCCCATAATCTTTTTAACTGAACCCAACTCTCAGTAAAATGTCCGAAACTCTTGTGGTAACTGCAGTACCCCAGGGGGTTGGGCCTGTAGAGCTGCTTCAGTGGAGCGGAAGGTCTGGGGGAGTATTTGGGTCGATCAGCCATCATCACATCTCTATGCCCCATCCCCGGTCTTTCTCCCAGAAGAGGTCTTGGACGGAAAATCTCTGACCGGGCAGGGGCGACTAATCGTGGGGGGTAGTAGGATGTGCTGACAGGGTGTGGGGACTTGTAAGGAAATAATCTAGCCCCTTCCCCTGATGTCTTCCCTCGTCCAGTCGAGCTCCCTATATACCTTCCGGTCGTAGTTCCTCCCTTCTTTCCTTCCCATTCTCTCAGTTTTGACCCAGTGTCTTTTCCTCTGACGAAAGCCCGAACCCGGTCCATTAGCTGGTCGAAGGTGGAGGGGAAATCTTCTCCCAGTTTTTCTGTGAGCTGGGAGAATCTGACCCCATTAATGAAACCACAAATCTTCATCACCTCTAGTACCCCCCTTTATATTCATGCTTTCAGATATGTATCTTTCCATGAACTGTTCGACTTTTTCCTCGTCTCTCCGTCGTATGTGCAGGATTTCGTTGGGGTTTTTCATGGCCTTCCTTTGCTGGCTGAAATTCCGTAGGAATTTCTTTCTTAACTCCTCATAGCTATCAATACTTCCCGGCTCTATATTGTCAAACCATACTCGAGCTCACCCCAGTCAATGTCTGGGGGAACATGAGACACCACACCGGCATGGACCACCCATTTACCAAACCAGCCCCTCGATAGGCGTGCAGATGGTCTTCCGGGTCTTGCGTGCCATCATACCTATCCACCGTGGAGAGGTACTTCAGTTTCGGGGGTAGTGGTGCCTCAGCTATTCGTTTAGTGAATTTGGAAACATCGGACGTATCCCGGGGCCGGTATGGGCCCTCCAGGGGGTCCCCTGATGTCTTCTCCTTTCCCCTGGCTGTGGAAAGGAGTGTTACCAAAGAATCTATCAAAGATTCAGGACTCCTGGTCGGGATGCCGGTGCCTCCCGGTGCTTTTGAACCACCCCCGGGTGTTTCGAAAAATAGGCGAGTCTGGAGTGTTTCCAATTATTCTTTTCTCTCCTCCTCGTCTAGGAAGGTCCTTAAGGCATCCCTGTGGGCACGTATGAATTCTGGGGTGACTTTCCACCCTTCCTTCTTGCCTTCATCGTCTCGAGCTTCCTCATCTTCTCCTTCCCGCCCTGTGAGGTCTTCTACGAGGACAGGTTCTCCATCTTCTGGTCGAACGTCGGATTCTTGTTAGACTTCACTTGCTTCTTCGAGGACAGCATGACCTTTCCCTGAATCGGAAGGGAAAGGCTGGTGGCATGCTTTTTGAGGTTTGATCGGCCATTCTCTGATGTTACAGTAAGACCCGTGATCAAGAGGTCCCACGGATAGCGCCAATGTTGGATCCTATTCCGGTTAAACCGGGGAAGGCTCCTAACGTATCACGAGAATGGGATCAAGTGATTAAAAGTGAAAGTGAGAGTGTGTATTATTGATGATCTTTCTTCTATTTGTGAATTCCTTATACAAACAATCCTTGTTCTTATTTATAGACAAGTTAGATATACACAAAATCCTAAGGTTCATAGCTTCCGGCTTGGTCCCTTAGTCCGATCTTCTTTCCTTCGGGCATTGTCCTCTTTGGCGATCTTTACCTCTTGGTCGCTGTCTCATATCCCGGGTCACACACTCCTCGGGCCACCCACCGGATTGGTCATGTTGCACGAGTTTCCCTCGCAATCTCTTTCCCTCCACTTTTCCTTCTAGAACTATTTATATCTTTGGGCTCTCTTGAATTGGGCCTTGCTCAGGTTGTTGGGCTTGGTGCATGCCCATGAGCCCGTCTCATGGGTAGGCTCTTCAACAGTGTGTGAGCTAATCATGCACGTAGTGATATCGTTTGAACTTGGTCGTTCTTTTTAGAAAAATGTGTATGACAAAGTTAGCAAGAGACTTAAAACATAAGTATCGTATTGGGATGGGGACAAAATGTGTCTGAAAAATATTTAAATATAAAGTGTTAACACGATTCAAAAAATTGTCCAAAAAGGTCCGTGCATGAACCTTACTAATTAGTTTTCCTCGTAAGAAAGAGTAAGGTAGCTTTTTATCAAGCTTGACCTAGCTTTTACTGAGTTTAAACATTAAAAGCAACCTTAAATATGTAACACATTGCCATTGATCCTAGCTTCTATCTAAAGGTTATCAAACCGATTTGCCAAAACTCGTATTCAAACTAAGACTCTCGACACCTGTGTGTAGGTCCTCTAGATGGATCTCACAACTTTACTCGGATCAATTCGTGTTTGTTAGTTAGCGAAAATCACCAACAACACTCAGATCTCAGATCTTAGTTTTGTATAAACAAAAAAGAAAAGAACGAAGTTTGGAGAGAGGACCTTTTATTTCCAAGAGTAGTGTCTTGTATGGAGAAATAGGTAAAGTGGCCCTTTAATTTATGGGGTCCCCATTTCTCCAAGATTTACAAAATAACATACTGAGTACGTAATACACTAACTAAAAGCAAAACATAGAGGCATACACAATCTGTATAATAATATAGAATGTTGGCCCTACAATCTCCCTCTAGGATTGAGTATGTCGAGGAACCTTCGTCAAGTTATATGCTTCATCTTTATTTTTTGAAATTTAGTACTTGTCTTGATCCAGGATCTTGAACCAGACTGGATTTTGGACAATTTTTTATTTTCCGTTCTTGTAGGCTTGAATTTCAATCTTATTTCTAGGAAGGATCGGCAACAGCAAATTTTAGAAACATCAAATGCGGGAGGCTCGACATCTAATTTTCTTTTGTTGACTTTTTTGAGCCGACTTGTTTCTTTCCTTGTCTTCAGACACAATCGGTTCATTTTTAGGTTCAACCACCAACTTTCACGTTCTCCTTTTCTTTTAAGCGCTTCAGAATCTGCAACTTCAGTTTCTGCATCCAAGCAGACTTGATCTTGATCTACTTGTCCATGTATAACTGTACAAAACTTAGAGGGGATAAAATTCGTTCACAGATCCTCTCAAGAGTCAAAGAAGAATTTTCCTTTTCAAAACATGCCCTTGGTTTTGAAGTGTTTGCAGAATAACTCTGAAATTTTATTATCTTGAATTTTCATAATATACCAATTTCAGTCCCTCAGCTTGTAAGTGATATGTTTAAGTCCCAGGTTTTCAACGAGCTTGCATGAACTACCTTGACAACAAAACATATGATTTTGAATAAAATAAGATTTAATAAAATAGCGAACACAATAGAAACTTAAAATATTTTTGGCATTTTCATATATTTTAAAATTACGAAAATATATACATAATATTTTAAAGTTAAAAAATAACAAATAAAAATAAGATATGAGTAAAGATGAAATTAATATTATATATCAATAATATTTACAAAATTTTCTAACGAATTTAATATTTTTGCGAGAAAGATCACAACATGGAATCACGTTGATTGATAACGTCCTCGATCACACTTCTATTTCAATATTATTATGCTAAGAACCCAAAGTCGATTTTAGATATATTTTGTCCACTTTTAAACTTAACAAGTATTTAGATGTCAATGTGATATGTTAAGATATGAATTAGGCACAGTGCTCGTATGGTCCACATTTAATCCAAAAAATTGCATACTCCATCATACCTCAGGCTTAGTTTGCTTTCACGTGTCACCTTAACTTGACTTAAACCTTTTTTATTTGTTTACAGTACTCTTTTTGACACGTTGGACGCTTTATTTTGTACACATGACTCTATCTAGAAATATTAAAATAAAGTAGAAGTTCAGGGCCTTAACAATCAGGTCGGATAATACTATATTATCACGCAGAGAAAGTCCAAGACTTGAACAAAAAGAAAGAAAGCAAAACAAAGAAGAACATTCAGAGCCTTAACAATTAGATCTTGTATGACTACAAACATAGAAAGTCTAAGGCTTGATTCAAAATAAAAGAAGAAATAAATCAGAGTTAAAAATCCTAAGACAGACATATTTTTATTTTCATTTTCTTTTTCTTTTCTGACTCTTCTCTTGTCTTTTCTGACAACTTTCTTTTCTTTTCTGACTCTTTTCTTGACACAAAATAAAATAGACATAAGACAACATAAGATAACTGTGATCAGGTAAAGAGAGGCTTATGTATGACATGTTATTTATTTTCTGCCTTCATTGGTATGACTTTAAGTGGAGACATGCAACTGCTTCATAAATTTACAACCACTAGCATAGGCGGGTAATTTTAGTTTATATCACTATAACACCTACTCATTTATCAAGCCTATCTAAACATCAAGCAATGATCTTGTTGGCTTTTGATCTACTATTTTCATGTGCTAGAATCATTAAAGTCAATTTCTTATCATTTTTCAAAGGTCGGATCAATTTCTTAAAGATTTGTAATTTTTAAATTGTTTGACTCCATCTATACAGGAGCTCCCTCTAAACGGGAAAATATCTTTTGAAACAACTTTTTGATTTTCTTAAAGGAAAATGAAATCTTTTTTATTAATCTAAGTGACTCAATTTTGTTTTTCTTAAAAGGAATTGAAAATACTTTTGGTGAGTTAAACTTAACTCATTTTTTTGCTCTAAAATTGTGACATATTTGAAGAATATTTACACTTTTACATACAAAAAGATAGATAGATTGTTTTAATCAAAATTGATCATGTCGAGGGATTCGACCAGAAATTTAAATCGGGCATGATCGATGACTTTAGTGAAAAGGTTAGCAAAGCTGTTGTAAGATGGACTATCTTAGTCATGCATTATCTATCACATTGTGTAACAAAGCTGAAGAGATTCAAACCGAGACCCAATAGCTGATGCTGGATCCATCACTTGAGAGAAGTAATTGGACGATGTTAGTTTGAGAAAGGCTCGACAAGTTGTGGTTGAGCCATTTGAACAAGGTTGGCGTTGTTGAAGCAAGAAAGTACCATATGAAACATTTCCCATTCCTTGAAGTTTGTCACCCAATGTCGCTTACGAAAGACTCGAATCCGCCATCGAATGGTTAACGTCAAATAGCAAGGGTTCGTCTCCCATCATATGTCGGGTGCAATCACTATCTAAGTACCGAATACTATTGGTAGTCCTCCTTGATTGACCCTGCATGCAGTAAGCATTTAATTAGGCATAGGTTCCCGAGACATTATTGTCTCGGGAAGGTCAACCGTAAACTGACTGAACTTTTTTATTTCTTGAAAACAATTTATTTCTTTGTGAAGCATCACTTGATAAAGAATAGTCCTTCGGAATCCAAGCAAAAACTTGTTCATTGATTTTGGCAATTTTGGATTTTTCTTTTCTTGATTTTAAAACTATTTTTGGTGCATTCTCGGACCTTACAGTTTTATGATCTTTTTTTATTTTATCCTTCTTGGTTTTCCAAAAAGTTATTCTTTTATTATTTTTTATAACAACATCTCATCAGTCGTGGCATGATAGCTAGCAACAGCATAGTAATATGTAAGTGGCATGCAATAGTAGTTAAAAAAATGCAGAGTAATATGTATAAGTGGCATGCAATAGTAGTTAAAAAAATGTTTGACTGTAATGAATCAAAAAAACTATGCTCCCAGTCCTTGAAAGGTGTGTTGAAGTTGTTGCACAGCTTCAAGCAGGTTGTTGATTTGGTCAACATTCTCCATTCCTCCCTATAGCTGTAGCTGATGCTGGAAATTGTGGATCTGTTCTCCGAGTTCGTTGAGCTGATAGTACCATCCCAAGGAGGTCAAGGTCAGGGTTGACAACCCCCCCCCCCCGCACGCCACCACTAGCAGCAGCATTTCCGCCCTCAACCTCATCAGTATAACCCTTTGCCTTCTTCATACAACCGTAAACGAGCTAGATCTGGCGATTTGCAGCTCGTAATCCAGGGCCGGCCATGGCCTATGGCAGAGTGGTCGACGGCCATAGGCCCGACTACCCGTTAGGCCCGAAGTTTTTTCTTTAAAAAATTATATGTATTTTTATGAAAAACTATATGTATACTTAATGTTTAAACTCAATTATATAACAACTAACTTGGTCTAGTGGTAAATGAGTATAACTCTTAACCAAAACAAAAGGTTTTGGGTTTTAGTCTCATTCATGACATGTTTAAACCTATTTTTATACATTACTTTTTTACACAACCCAAATTATAACTAAGGAAGCCAATTTAAAAATTAAATTGTTTAAACCTAACAAAATACTCTTTTTAATTAAGGCCCAAAATATTTTTGGCCTTCGGCCCAAAAATTTTTTTCAATTCTCGAAGCCGGCCCTGTCGTAAACAGCCATGAATCTGAATTTACGAACCCAATCACCAGCAAAAATTAGCTGTTTCCAACGAGATTCTGGCACATTACCGGTCAAAATATGCTTGTGTATGTAAAAACTGATAATTACATATAAAAATGTGTGCGCGTATATATTTAAAGTCCGATTCGATTAATCCCGATTGATCTCGATTACTGATTAATCGTTAGTTCCCACCGCACCGTCCGACTAGCGACTAATGATTTTTACAACACTGCTTGTGGCCCTGGGAAAGAGTCTAAAAGTAGAAAGCTACTTCTAGCAATGAATAGCCAATTAATTTTGAATTTAACTGCTAATTACTGTAAATAGACATATATTACAACAAAATCATGTTAAAAACTTTAATGATGATTAAAAGAAAAAAAGAAAATGAAATGGAAAAGCTTGTTGGTTTAACATGGAGTAAAACCTAACAAGAGCTAGCATATGAGACTATTGATACCTTTTGTGTGTGTAATAACTAAAGTAAGAAGACATGAACCCTAAAATGTGGGAAGTCTAATCCTGCCAAACATTGTACGTTTTTAATACTTTATAGAAGGTGGCCACTTGAATTAAATTGGTACACCCTATCTAGGTTAAAGAAAATTTTTGATGTGTAGCCTAACCACATTTATTGTTATATAACCATTTGTTTTGAAGTTTTTATCGACCATCTATCTAAACTTGTTTAACCCGCAAGATACCAATTCTTAGGAGGGTGTTTCAGTTCGCATAATTTTTTAAAGGAATTGAAATTTGAATTGAAAATGTAATAAAATATTTGAAAATTTTATAATATGTCCGGTTGATAAACATGTTAGTGAAAATGAAATTCTTTTCCTCTCCTCTCAACCCACCGCCTACCACTATCCCCACCAACTAATTTGCTTAAAAATAAATCACACGACAACCCCCCATCCATGTCAAAAAAAAAAAATCTCAGTAAATCCCACCAATAGCAACGCTATGATAGGATCTGAGAAGGGTAAGATGTAGACAGCCTTACCTCTACCCCGTAGGAACAGAGAGGTTGCTTCCGGTGAGACCCCCGGCTCGATAGTAGTTTTGCATCAAGCCTTGGACATAAGGCACATAACACTCAACCACCGGGACACCGGCCGATTGGTGCGTGTAACCTTGTCTTTCGGCTATCAACGCCACCACATGATGCCTGATTAACCTTCAGCCACTTTTAACGTTATTTTCACTAGATTAGTAAAATAACGTCAAAATTAGTGCAATTTCACCTTTGCCCACCCGAGGGTTCACACATACATACATTATATGGGTGCACCGCAAGCAGGACGTGTCAAAAAAATATTTATTTATTTTTTATGGTGTGGGGGTTAGGGGTGAACTAGGGTAAGCTCTATCCCCATTAAAAAAACGAACCGAACGATCGATGGTGATGAATATTATGAAAATGATGATTCATCATCCCCGTACTTAGTAAAATCCCATCAATAACAAAGCTATGGTATGGTTTGAGAAAGATAAGATGTAGAAAGTCTTACCTCTACCTCGTAGGAATAAAGAGGCTGCTTTCGGTGAGACCCCCAGCTCGAGTTATGGAGATGATGAATATTATGACTAAACTTTGAAGATGAATGAAGATTGGGACTAAACTTTTAGTGTTTTTTTATTAAGAACTTTGTTGAATTTTTAACTCTACCACTCTAGCAACTTTGTATTCGTATAGTTCCACATAACTTGCGAATATTTTTGTTTTTTTAATCCAATATATATATATGGTACTCTAATATGCTATTACAAGCTTAAAATCATCATTTTCATTTTTAAAATTTATTTTGCAATGTCTACACAAATTGGGGAAAAAAACCTACTATATTTGAATCGAAACCGAAAAACTGAAACCTAAAATAACCAAAAAACAAAAACCAATGACTTCGGTTTTGGTTTCATCTACTAACCGAACCGAACCGAACCGTGCTCAACCCTAGGGTGAACAGTTTCTTGTTTATGATGCATTTCTTAATGGAAATATTATGTTAATGTTGCCTTACAAGATTGAAGTATGTTATGCATAGTTTAAATAAAACACAACATATCACACATGAATATATGTACATTCAAAGTAATTTCATATCAAACATATGAACTTGTATACATTCAAAGTAATTCATATCAAAAACATGAATTTATGTACATTCAAAGTAATTTTGGTGTGAACTTTAAGTACCACATGAATTAGTTATCAACAAACACAGAACCCTAGTAACCTAGGTCATACAAAAAAACAAACATCAAAATCAATGTTTGTTCCATTTTGTATGGACCATGGTCTGCTCTAGCTTGGCGGGCTATTTTATGGCTCATCAAGCTCGATCAGATCATGGGTTACAAAAACAAAAGACGAAACGAGAGATGCATGGTCGGGTTTGGAACCATGGGGCGTGATAGTGAAATGAAATATTGTACAAAGAATATGACCGAAAGCATAGGTTTTACTATAGTATAGGAAATTTTCGTTTTGGTTCAATGCCATTTTTTCTCATGTAGGTTAAGAATTGTGAAGGTAGTTCTGCCAGAAGCGATTGAACAACCGATATATCTGTGCCTGCAAATGGGGAAACTCAACATTTAGCGTTTATTATGAATATGCTACATTAATATAGCGTTTAAAGAGAAGACATCCTAACACGGTCAAATATGTAAAAATGTAAATAAAATAAACTGAAAAGGAAACTAGTCAAATGGGTGGAAAGTCGCTTTAAAGTGTATTTTTAACGCATACAAGCTCCTAAATCGTTTATGTAGAATATAAGTTATTATTGTAGTAATAATGTAATGTAATATATTGTAGATGTACTTTAACACAAACTATTTACAAAAATATTGATAAAACTATTTCAGGTCAAGCTGACCAGGCCCAACCTAACCCAACCAAACCCGGCCTAACCTAACCTGACCTAACCCGGCCCGGCCCAACCTAACCGAGTCAAACCCAATCCAACCCAGCCCAGCCAAACCTAATGTATTCCAGCATGGCCTCACCTAACTAAACCCAGCCCGGCCCAACCAAACCTAACCCAGCCTGAGCAGCCCAACCAAACCGAGCCCGGCCCGGCCCAATTTGATATATTTGCACGACATGGAAAAGGTGACATATTACCTTGTACATCCCTGAAAGGAACAAACTGGACGATATCACGAGATGCAACACGCCCTGTTGAACTATGAAGTTTCTCTCCTTTATCTGCATCCAACATCTGCACACATAAAAAAAATAAACACCCATTTATAGACTTTGCTCCGGAAGGTTTAATACAATATTAATGACAGGCTGACAGCCTATGCCATAGAACAAGGGCATGGAAGTAATTTCAGTACCTCCATCTCTTTAAAATCGGCCCCACCAACACCGACAATGAGGATGGACAGTGGCAGATCAGATGCCATCACAATGGCATCAATTGTTTCCTGATGATCCGTGATCACTCCGTCCTGTGAAATAAGGAACGGATAAATTTGGTATGGGTCAGGTTGACAAGAAGCCATTTTTGTCCAAACATTTAATGAATAATTAGCATGTCAAATATGAATAAGTTTTAAATAACACGATTTAGAATGTTTAACGCGTTAACTAACACGCTTTGTGCAACTTTCAACCCATTTGATGGTCATATGTAAATAGGTCGAAATCACCACCTCGTTGTATCATATTTTATATATATAAAAATGACAATTTTATGAAAAGTGGTGAAAAATGATGCATACTGTGATGATTAATAATACAAAATACTTGTCTTCATTAGCCGCCACTGATTGGCTGGCTATTGTCGCTGCAGAGGTTATTACAGGTCCAAATAGGGTGGGCCCCGCAAGTGAAACGTTACAAAGGGCCTGTCTGTATGCTGCCATAATTCCATCAATCCCCGAGACCTGATAATAAAAGAGTTTAACATAATTAAATACGAAAGAATATACAGTTCAAAAAGGCATTGCAAATTAAAAGTTTAAAACTCACAGTTGGGTTCTTTTCATGGCTTCCATTTAGGTTAAAACAATGACTAACGGGACCATCAATCGGGCGTCCTCCAAATCCCCATGCAGGAAACTGCTTATCATAATCATAAAACTGCAGTACATTTCCAACTTCTAGTATAGCCTAAAATAGGTGTAACATGATTAGCATGTCTTATTATTGTAAAATATAAAAAACAACTGCTCACTTTCTGATATTCATTCTGACGGCCAGAATGGTCAAAATAATGTAACGAGTCGGGCAGTCGGGGATTTCCATTTGAAGCTGGCAATTGAATTTACAAGGTAAGCAGCATAATTATTATTAATTAACTAATAAGCAAATAAGAATCCCGATACCTGTGAAATCGATGGCAACCATGAAATTCATTTCACATCCACCTAAGTAATCCACAAAGGTATGATGAACACTTTCGGCATAATTTTGCACAAAAAGTTGGCTTTTCAACACCTATATCAAATTTACAATCGTAAGTAAGCCTAAAGCACAATAATATAATGTATGGATCCATACGAATACAGATACAAATGTGTTGTTAAGACCTTTGACTGATGATCTTTCCTGATATTAATAGGTAAAAATAAGTTCTCCCCTTGCTTACTAGAACATAACTTTTCCAACTCAGCAAGTGACTTTTGAGATTTGCTAAACGGGTCAAAATATTAGAAAAATAATAAGCAAAACCGGTAATTAATATAAAAAAAAAGGGGATCAAAGATAACGGTGGTGTCTTACCCAAGCAGATCATGCTTTCCGTTACTATTAAAGTTAAAGCACTCAATAATCAGTGGTTTGGCCTGCATAAGTTTAATTAAAAATCATGATTTCTATATTTTGATACTTTTTATTAGACCACGGGATTAATATTTAATATAATGTTTATACCTTGTCTCCAACTTGTGACAAGTTTAAAAAAACAGGTTTCCATACAGGGTTAAGATTGTTTTTCAGAACTTCGGTTCTGCA
Source organism: Bidens hawaiensis (assembly GCF_021521415.1). Taxonomy (NCBI): domain Eukaryota; kingdom Viridiplantae; phylum Streptophyta; class Magnoliopsida; order Asterales; family Asteraceae; genus Bidens; species Bidens hawaiensis. Next base: position 419,857 of record NW_027491668.1, read on the forward strand.
AATTGGAATAGTAGCCCCACTCTCCGAAGATTTTGAAATTACTAGAAAACAGTCCTGTAAGAAACAAAATAAAATGGGAAAATCAGAAAATGTGTTTTATCATTATTTAGTAACATAATAACTGATCACAAGGTGCTTACACTTTTCGAGAAAAAATCTTTATTTTCTAAATCCGTGCATTTAAATGTCAACTCTGCAGTGGTCTTGGAGACAAGTTGTTCTTCTGCATGGACAGTAAGTCGTCCTAGTTTTTTTGGCCGAGTTGACTCGGTTGAATCTGCTATGGTTACAAGATCTGCATTCCAGGAGTGCTTTGAATCAGCAACTATCTACATATAAATAAAAAAACCGTCCACGATTAAATGGGCCAAAACAAGTCAACCAGCAAAACGGGTTCAGATTGAAATGGGTCAGATCAAGGTAACCCAAAAAAAGATTTTTAAAAATATGAGCTTTTGATAACAGTTAAATGATTTAGAACGTTGCTCGCGATAAAGATAGACTGCTGACAACTTTGAACTTGATTGACCCGTTCGACCCAAAATGGGTTAAACACAACGCAAATCGACATATTCAGAGGAAAATGGGCCAAAACTATCACATCTATTTATATCTATGGGTTCAGTAATTTATCCAAATTCCAAACCACAAAATGGAGACAGATTGTAAACTGATATACTTAGCTATTTAAACTTCATCATTAAGTTTAAGTTATGACAAAACAAATAGATAAAGATTCAATACCTGAGACAACTTGCAAGTACACTCGCCCAAATATTGTTGATCATCCAGCTTAAGTGTCTGCATAGGAATACCATTAAAGTATTGAATGATATAAATCTAGTTTAAATCATTAGTGACTGAAATTTAATAAAGTAACTTTACTAAAAAATCAAGTGATATACCTTTCCTTCTGGGCCTTGAAACTGGGTATCAACATCATACACACGGAACCTGTGATGTATAATAACCACTGGTGTAAATAATACTGATATAAAGACGTGTATCAGTACAAAAACAATATAATCTGTTATCACTTACATGAGTGTTTGAACTGTCTCAAAACAATAAGTGACTTTTATTTTTGTGATCCACTGTGGATTTAATGAATTTAAAACAACTTCTGTACGGCCAAGCTCCTGCAGCGAACCGTCGTTTCCTTTGATATAAACAACCGCCATAGGATCACTCTATAAACAGAACATACATGTGAGAAATCAAAAGGCTTAAAGAACTACATTTTAATAAGTCTATAATATCGTTTTATTTTCTCTGTAAAGATAGATAAACTTACCTTGGAAAGCACATCTCTGTCACGCAAGTTTGTTGCAGATAAAGATAGCTGCAAAAAGTTAGTTAAAAACATCAAGTTAATTTGATTACAACATCTAATTCAAAGGTAACCCTCAATCTAAAAAATGAGATACTACAAAATTAACATGGAAATGAGCCTCAGAAACTAAAATGTCATACTCACAAATTAACCTTTGAAGCAACAATCAAAAGAGCTATAATGACAGAAAAAGCTGAAATTATAATACTCATGCAGACTTTTAGCAATTGTAATCTTCTTTGAAGAAATTTTTCAAGATCCACATTTAATTTAAGCAAAAACAAACTGATTGAAAATATAATCAAAATTGATGTCTCTTTTGAATAAAGGATGTACACCCTACTAATTCAAACTCAATGTGAATCAGGCCAATTTATCTTACTTCTATATTAGTGGTAGGGGTGTGCACCTTTCAGTTTTGGTCTAAAACTGAACCAACAACCGAAACTTCGGTTATTTAATTTTTGAAAACCTTTTGGTTTCGGTTTTTTCGATTTTGCAGTTGAGTTTAAAAATTTTGGCAAAAAAAGGGCCCAAAAAAGTTAATTTGGGCCTAAATCATTTTCTTAATTAATAACTAATTGACTATTATACATTTGAGCTAAAATATTTAGTTACATATTTATTAAATTCTTACAAATTAGTTAAAACAAAAAATGAAAATCTATATATTCGGTTCAGTTCCGTTTTTTAAGTTTTTATTACATGCAAACGCAAAGCTGAACTGTAAGTTCAGTTTTTTCCGAAAAAATAAATCAAACCATCGGCTTTTTATACGGTTTGGTTTTTTCATTTTTTCCTATTTCTGATAGGTTTTTTCGGTTTCATGCACACCCAGGGGCGTAAACAATCCGTGCCAGACTCGTTTTGACTTACGAAAGCTTGAGCTCAGCTCGTTTCAAGCTATTTTGTTAAATCTCGAGCTTGGCTCGTGAGTTATTTATTAATTAATTCATATAAGTTTTTAATTAATTTTATATACTTCATAAAAAATCTTTAACGAGCCTAAGCTCAGCTCAAGCTCATGTAGTCCATTAAACAAGCCAAAGCTCAGCTCAAGCTCAGTTGTGTAGTATAAAATGAATACATAGAATGATAGAAGTCCAAAAGAGGGAATACTTAAAAATACACAAGGCTCGTTAAGGCGTTAAGGCTCAAACGAGTTTTATTTGAGGCTCATTTGGAGCTTGAAAAGGCTCAGCTTGTTTTGAGCCTAAGCAGTTGATGCAGAAAAATATCAGAGATATCATATCGGTTATCGCGGATGTCGATGGAATATCGGTAATTTTAATATCATGTAAAATTCATATATATAGAAATTTAACACTGATAATTCAGTATACTCTCCTACCGTTTACAAATTATCCTTTTGCAACTTGCAAAACACTAACAATCGTGTTGCAAGTAGGAACTGATTAGGACTTAAAACACTAACATTGAGCACTAAAAACTGATAATTAAGACTTAAAACACTTATATCGGAAGTATTCTGACTGATATTTTATCAAGGGACCGATAACCGATATATCAGCGATATCTAGTGGTGTAAAATTTACAGTGAATCGAAAGTTTCTGAAAAGGCTATAATTCTAACAGTTGACACGCACGTGTGGGTGTTAATAAGTTTATAAAACTCCAAAGTAATGTAAATAAGCATCCAAAATCTGAATAATAATAATAATAATAGCAAGTACAATTCCGTTGACCGTTACAGTCGATGAATGAATAGATACATATACACATGCATCTATAGTTCTGGTGAGAGAATTGAATAATATTAATACCTCGATCTGTGAGAAGAGGCGGTTGCGGTCTCGAGAAAGGAAGAAAGTATCGACGGCGTCGTTTGGACCGGGAGCAGAAGCAGAAGAGGTGCCGCCGACGGCGAACTTGCCTTGACCGTCGCCGGTGGTTGACGGAACTGGAAATTGAGTTGGAAATTGTGTGAGAGAAGAAAGGGGAATCTTACAGTTATGCAAATAAGGGCCCCACTTGCTTACAAGGAAATTATTAATTCATTAAGTGGTCTAGAAATATTGTGGAAACTAGAATAAATCTTAGTTGAGTCGGTAAGTCTCAAGCATTTTAAAAGCAAGGCGATGTGTTCGATCTTCATCAACAATATATTTTTTATTTTATTATTCATAAAAAAATAAATTATAAAAATAAAAACTTGTAATTTTATTATTCATGAAAAGATAAGTTGTAAAAATAGAAACTTGTACACTTTAGCCCATGTAAAGGGTCTTGAATGACATATAAAAAAATGGTTTTGCTTTAATAGTATAGGAAGTTCAGGTATAGGAATTGTCTGATTGTCTCTAAAAAGTCATACTTTATGCATCAGGTATTTGAATATCCTATTTTTGAGTATTGAAAAACCATATTTTCGGGGTTTTTTTCTGGGCTTTTTCCCGAGTATAGATTGAGTTTTTTAACGGGTTGCACTTTTTTTGTGTATTTTTCGGATATTTGAAAAACCCAGTTTCGGGTATTTGAAGAACCCACTTTCGGGTATTTGAAAAACCTGGTTCCGGTTTTCGGGTATTACCAGGTACAAATCAGGTCCGGTTTTGGTTAGGGGTTTTGGTACTGAAATGCATACCCTATCCGTACCTTACGGATAGGGTTGGGTACGTGTTCGGGTAGTAAAATCCAGGTATAAAAAAACGGTTCCTGGTTTTTTCAGGCCCGGTTCCGAATTCGGGTTTTTTGTGAACCTCTACTGTTATGTGTTGTTAATTGTTTGGGATATTGGGGCTTAAGCTTGAAAGCGGACTTAATAGGGTTTTTCCCATAATAGTGGGTTTTCTTCTTAATGGTGTCCTTGGGTGAGTTAGACATGAACATCAAAATCATTATGTTCCTGTCTCATGAAGGCTAACTCGTGTATTAGGGGTGGTTACAAACACGGTTAAAAAAATTGTAGTTACAAACCGGACTTAATAGGGTTTTTCTCATAATAGTGGGTTTTCTCCTTAATGGTGTCCTTGGGTGAGTTAGACATGAACATCAAAATCATTATGTTCCTGTCTCATGAAGGCTGACTCGTGTATTAGGGATGGTTACAAATACGGTTAAAAAAATTGTAGTTATGACACCAATTCGATGTTGATTTTACAATATATTTAAGATAGACACGTTTGATATATAAATAGATCAATACATAACACTCTCATTCTCTCACACACTACATTTTAAATTAATAAAGTAATTTATTTTTATGCGTTTTTTTGAATTCTTTTACTTGAAATTGGTTTTATACTAGCTAAATCAAACGCGTAACTCTTTCTGTTTCATAGCTGGGACCCGATTCATGTGTTGAGTTTGGTGAAGGAAATCAAGGTGTTGGGCTTTTTATTAGTCAAAAATAGAGGAAAAAGGAGGGCTCACATGGGAGGATCGGTGTCGGTTTCAGCCTTTCGGGTGTGACGGTTGAAATTGGGTTAGGGTGGGTCTTTTTATTTCTTTGTTGTTTTAGTGCCACTGTGTTGGTGATTGTATTGGTGGTTATATTTGTTATAAACAGAAGCTAAATGGACATCACATTGATATTCAATAAATAGAAACTTTGAAATTTTTGTAAATCTTAAGTCAATAACGACTTATAAATCTAAAAGTCAAGTTTAAAAGATTTGAAAATCTAAAGTTTAAACATAAAATCTGAACTTTTCATTAAGGTTAATTGATCATGGCTTGGGCCAATGTTAAGATTTATGTCCACATAATAATTATAATTTTCTAAGTATTTTTATATGAATACAAGTTGGTGTCAACTTGGTCGGGCTCGTAATGTTTTAACCCGAGCTGGAAGTTGAGGCCGTATTCAGTTCAAGCCTATTCGTGACTCGATAAGTTGGCTCGTTTTTTCTTTATTTTGATAACTAACAATAATATCAAGTTATATAAGTCTCAAATAGCATAGGATAAAACTATGAGCTACCTTCGGTTGGAACTCGGCTTGAATGTTATATGAGCCAACTAGCTCGATTTGAATTGTGAGTCAGTTTTCTCGAGCCGATTACAAACGAGTTACGAGCCACGAGTCAGCTTTACCGAGCCATAGTTTTGTGAGGGTATCGGTTAAAACCAATTTCAACACATACTATTAACTTTTCACAAGTATCAGCAGCTTGCAACTTTGTGCACATCTAACCATCAATGGCATGCGAAACAACTATAGTTTATAGGAAAAGCACGAAATCCACTTATTCATTTACTCTAATGACGTGTGATCGAGCATTCGAACGTGAGAAAAGAGATTTATACCTTTGATAAGACTTCATTTTCTTGGTAATGCAGGCGATAAGCCCAATGCGAGCAAGGAGCCCGATGAGTGTGTTTTCAGTTTGCTGTAGGCCCGTGTTGTTGGTCTATGACTGTGAGTGATGGGTGGTTTTCTAGTTGTTGGGCTAGGGTTTTTGGTGCTGGTTCCGGCATGAAAAAGCTCTCTGGGCCCGAATGGGCTCTGGGGCTGTTTGCCGGTTTAATTCTTTTTCAGTAGTTCCCAGAGTAACTTGTCATCTTTAGTTTGATCCTCTTGTGGTGCTGGTGCTAATAACTGGAGAAAGATTAACAAAAGTTTAACAATCAAATTATAATTTAAAGGTGGCGGTTTAGTTTCAGCCCGTTTACTTAAATGACAGTTTGATTTGGGCTTTATTTTATCACAAACGGGTCAAAACGTAATAATGGAAAACTTAGCTGGGTCAAATGGATCAAAAGAACTAAAAATTAATTTACATTCTTACAGCCTCCTAAATCGCTTTATCCAGAAAAAAAGATAGTTAATTACTTTTTAAGTAATGATTTGTCAGTCAATTGTCATCACTATTAATACATTGATTATTTATAAAACTATGAAAAGATTTGTTTTTAAATTGTTGGAAGGTTAGCATAGGGGTGGCAATATCCGACATGACGCAACACAACACGACATGGCAACCTATTTAACCCGTTTAGTTAACCCATCTAGCTCGTAGTTTATAACCCACCAAACAGATTAACACGTTTACAACTTAATTATTACCCACCAGCCCTTTTGAGACACTCAGATAAATGGGTTAATGTTTAAACAGGTCGTGTTCGGGTTACACGATTTTAAGTGTGAGTTAGGGTTGATGTTTAATGTTTTTGACACAAATATAAATATGGTCGTGTTCAGATTGAACATTTCAGCCCGTCAACGCACCCACCCAACATGGCTGACACCCTGGGTTAATGGTCAAGCCAAGCTGACTCGACACATATTCTTGTTAACCAGTCATAGTTGGTGGGTCAATCTGAATACCCGATTCAACCAGTTTTGACCCATTCCCAACCCACAAAGCCACCAATTTCGCCAAATACAGTTTGCTTCAATTTGGCTTCTTATTTTACTTATATTTCTAATGTTGATTGATAAGCAGATACTTGCATCATTAAGAATTGGATTAAGCTAAATCAAAAAACAAATCATGCGTTCATTTAGTTTACCAATAAAACTATAAAAGAGCAAATAACCTCATGATCTTTAAATAACTAAATATAGGACTTACTTTGTTCTTCGCATAACGACCAGACTGACCAGTAGCTTCCTTCTTGTCATTAGATAACTACAAGTATCGGCTCATTTTCTTTATTTTTTCTTCTGATTCTCTCAACATGCTCAAAGCTTCAATCTTCCTTTCTTCAGCCACTCTCACCATTTTTCTCGCATCTTCCAATTCTACCCTTCCGTCTCTTGCCACCTCTTTCATGTCCTCCAATGCAACCAACAGACGAGAGCATGTGCCGGTTGTCATTTCAGCTTTACAACTTTTGACATACTCAATCATCGGCTTACACATTTCATCATTTAATTCATTGGTGAGATTATCCACCCCACCCTCAACTGAACTTAGGACTTCAGTCACAAGATCATATAAAGCTTTCAGAAGTTTGAGTGTGATCACGGAGGCTTGACTGTCATGGGTTGATTGTTGAATAACAGATATGTAAGTGACAGCTTTTTGCAAGAACATGTGGATGCTGTCTTTGTGGTCATCAATTGTTTGAAACATGTTTTTCCGGCTAGATTTAACACAATTTTCAACTTGTTTGAGAAGCTTCACTAGTTGTATAAGTTGTTTTTGTTTATGAATAACCTCATTGCCTGCCATGACTGCATTATTTGTGGCCTCTTCCTGCAGTTTCCCAAGCACAAAAACCATATACATAAATTTTTAAATGATAGATAAACTAAGATGATCTCTCTTTTATCTTTAGATATAGTAAAGGGTCGATATAAAACCAATTTTAAGTAGAGAACTGTGAGAATCGCATAAACACATGTGCCTATTGCTTTAACTGTGACACGTATCCTTCTCTCTTCCATTATATCTGTGTAGCACTATGTACAAGTGCTTATGTGGTTCTTACAACTCTAACTGATTCGGTGTTGAACGTGTCGCTACATCATCATTAATATATAGACAAGGCATACAATGAGAACAAACGAACCAGTTGAGCATCTAATATTATCCACTGCTAATTCTAATAACAATAACAATAAAGCCTGATGAAAATCAGTCTCTCCTACTTATCTACATGAGCAATTAGTCCAATAGTTTAAAACACAAAGTGACAAATGAGAATTTCTTGCATCAGCATAGAGATATTGTTCCAAATCTAGCACAACTGTGATCCTATTTGAATTAACAATAAGAACAAAGGTACCTCCAGCTTCTGCAAATCACATCCTCTCTTGCCAGTTGACATTGACTTATGTGTATTCTCTCTAATCATGTCTTCAAATTCATACTGTATAATGCCACAGGTAATAAGCCAGAAATTAAAGCCGTTCGGGAAAAAAACACAATAAAAACAATAATAATAAACCAGAAATTAACAGATAATTCTTCTATTCACAGATTAGGGGTGCAAACAAACAAGTCGAGCCAATCCTGAGCTACTCAAGCTCGGATCGATTATAAAAACTCGAAACGAACCGAGGTTGTTCGAGCTCGAGCAGAGCCCAAGCCTCACAGATTAAGGGTGCAAACAAACAAGCCGAGCCAGTCCTGAGCTACTCAAGCTCGGATCGATAAAAAGCTCAAAACGAACCAAGGTTTTTCGAGCTCGAGCCGAGCCCAAGCCTCACAGATTAAGGATGCAAACAAACAAACCTAGCCAGTCCTGAACTACTCAAGCTCGGACCAATAAAAAGCTTGAAACAATCCGAGCTTTTTCGAGCTCGAGCCCAAGCCTCAAATAAACCTCATACAGTTATCGAGCCCGAGCTCGAGCCTCGTGAGGGAAGCTCATTTAGCCTCATCAAGCCCTAACGAGCCTTGTATTTTTATGTTTTACCTCTTTCGGACTTCTATGCATTAATTTCACACTACACAGCCGAGCTCAGGCCGAACTTTGGCTCGTTTAAGGTACTACACCAACTCAAGCCAAGCCTAGCCTCGTTTAAGGTTTCTCTCAAAATATATAAAAATAACTAAAAACCTATATAAACTAATCAATAAATAATAAACAAGCCAGGACGAACCCGAGCTTGAAAAAACAACTCACGAGCTTGAGTTTTAGGTAAAAAAGAGCTCGAAACAAGCCGAGCTCGAGTTCGAGCTCTTGTAAGCGAAACAAACCGAGCTCGAGCCTAGTCGCAGCACCTCAAATACATGTTTCATGTGCACATATTCCTAAAAAACCTAAATTACAAATTTCTATTAATCCTAACCACAGCACCTCAATGAAATTAGTTTAAACATCACGAATCGAATGTCGAAACATAAACGCACTAAACCGAAGCATATACCTGATCATTAGCACAGAAGTTAATAGAAAACGTGTTTGATCTTCCTTCTCCCGCCATTTCATCGCTCTTCAAACCGACGAGCTTCATAAGTGGAACCGCTAGCGAACTGAACACATCTTCAGCCTACAAATCCGAACATAATTAACGAAATCACCGTTTAATTTGTCCAATTATTTGAAATTAAAATGAGTTACCTCGAGTAAACCGGTTTTGACATGAGATTTGAGGTGATTGAAGGAGAGTTTGAGCTGATCGTGACTTGAAACAATGCGTGCGAGCTTGAATTGAAGCTTCGACATTGATGGAGTTGCAGCATTTCGTGCCCTAGAACGACTGTACGTCATGTCTAATTCTAATTCAAATTCTACTCGTGGCGGGAAATAACGGTTTTGTATATATTTATCGGCAGATGTGTTTGGGCATGACTACACGTGTCTTCAAAGAACTTTTGCAGTTATTCCAGCCGAGCCTGAGCTCAACTAGGCTCGAGCCTGACTCGTTTAACTTACATAAAGCTGGAGTTCGTCTCATTTCGATCTCTATTTTCATAACACGAGCTCGGCTCGTTTACTATTTCTTAATTAATTTTTATATATTTAAAATTATTTTTATATAATTTTTTTCAGGTATAAGTTTATATATAACATAAATATACTGTTTAGCTGTTTTTTTCATAACACTTTATAGATTAATTACTAAGTATTAAATATAAATATGTGTATATATATATATATATATATTAATGAAAATGATATTAATAACAGGCTCGTTAGGCTTATGAGCCGGCTCGAACTCAATAAGTGAAGCTCTGGCTCGTTAAGTGAACGAGCTTACTTTTAGGCTCGAACTCGGGCTTAGGATCGTTTAAGCTCAGCTCGATTGGGCTTTTTCATGATTTGATCTCGGCTCGTTTACAACCCTATACGAGACGAGATAAAGAACAAAATGTGTCAATTTCGATAGAATGTTGACCAACCAATTTTCAGATTGTTCATCTTAGAACTCATTTGACCCGGTCACTTTTTAATCATTGCTTAGACGAAACTTTTAACCAACTAGATTCTCCCACGCATCATACAAATGTCGGGTCGCTAATTTTTTTCTAAAGCGTCGGAGCCGACAGAGTTTTTTAGGCGTTCGACGATATTTTATTTTGGCTTTCAACGAGATATATTTTGGCTTCTGACGGGATTATTTTGCACAAGTGACAGAATTTGGTTGGTCAAAAATATCATTGAGTAATGATCTAAAAGTGATCAGGTCAACGACTTTTAAGGGTGGACATTATGGGATTGATTGATCAAATAGACATTTTATTGGCATTAACCAGTCAAATAGACATTTTGGTCATTTTTCTAACTTATATATGTATATTTATTATTTAATGAGCATGATAGAAGCACGCATTTTTGTGGATGTGAAACTTTTCGGCTTTGACATATTCGCTATAATGAGGCAAGTATCGGTTCTCTTCGTTAAGGCGGCGGATCTTGCTATAGCAAATGAAAGAGAGAGCATAATAAAAGTAAAGTTATCATGACTTTTCTTTTAAAGCTAACGAGCGTAATCTGTCAAATAAAAATCAAACGAGTTAAAACAAAACATGCTAAAAGTGTATACTACTTGAATTATAAGGATAAAATCGTAAGCTAATTTAAAATAGATTAAAAACGCATAATATTGAAAATCGATAGCTTAAAATCGTATGTTACTTAAAGTATACAAGTAAAACTAAAACTATTTGTAAAGTAAAAGGAATTAGTTAGTGTCACGTGGAGTCTTGGACCACTAATGTGTAACCACATGCCCAATTAAATCTTTTAAGTGTTAACGATCACACACTTGTTAATGTTAGATAGAGTAATAAGCTTTTGATTAAATACAGTTTTAGATGTGTTAGTGAAGTTGGCCGTCATTTTGCACAAGGTATGAGTTTTTCTTTTTCTTTTTTAAAAAAACTCAATAAAAGCAATATATAGTTTAATCAAATATCAATTTTGTCAAACAAAGCTAGCAGATCCTAACCAAGTAACCATGGTAGATTGGTAAAGTTTTATTTCTTCTTTTTTTCTAATTAAAAGAATAGAAATTCAATAATTATAGAAGGATACTGACCTTGAATAACTTTATTCATATACTTTAAATTAGGTGTAGTGTAGCAAGAGACCCGCCCAATATGTCTCTCGCTGATCCATGTGATGTATTAGTTGTGTTTTGTCGGGCATCGACGTCGAGCTCAGATATCCATTTCACTGACCTAAATCCAGGGCCGGCCCATGGGTGTGGCTGGGTGGTTGACGGACACAGGCCCGACACCCCGCTAGGCCCGAAATTTTTTTTTTTGAAAAAATTATATATATTTTTATTAAAAACAATACATATGTTTAATGTTTAAACATAATTACATAACCACTTGCTTGGTCTAGTCACAATCGGGAGGTTGTGGATTCTACCCTCGCTTAAAGACATGTTTAATCCTTTTTTTTATACAAAAGTTTTTTACCCAACCCAAATTATAACCAAGTAAGATATAAAAATTAGAATGTTTAAACCCAACAAAATACTTCTTTTACTTAAGGCCCAAAATTCTTTTGCTTTCTCGGAGCCGGCCCTGCCTAAACCAGCTTTAACAATTTGACGTTTTAAACAGATTTCTTTTTTCCTATCAACTCGCTAGTTCGCATATCAAAATAAAGAGGTAGCAGTCATTCAGGTTAAACGACCTCAAAACCGTCAACCAAACCGCTAAACCACCAACCTAACAAGCCATATAAATTTCAAGAAGAATTCATCACCTCAACTCATTTGCGGCCTTAACTACAACGGTTGAAAGAAACTAACTTTTGTATATTTTAAAAACAAAATAGAAGGTTCATTGGGTAGCTATATAGTAAAGACATAGTAACACGCAATTACTCTTGCAGAACAAAGGAACCTTCAATCCTCTTACCAATTGAAAGAGGGAAATTTAAAGTGGATAACATATCAACAGAAGTATACGCAGGTCCAGTTGCAGGTCCTGGTGCAGGCTTGAATTCATAAGGCCCATTTTTCACACCCCAAACCTGCAATATGATTAAACGGGTCAATTTGGATTGTATTGTATTAAACAAAACAGTCAAAACGGGTTGCCACTATATGATGAATAGAGTCATATAACTTGTTCAAACATAAAGTTGTATATTGAGTGCGATAATGAAACTGTAAAAGCAAACTAACTTGTTTCCCTTCGTCATCATAACCCCTATCCCATGTATGGATCTCGTTGTTCTTCAAAACCGCCAGTTCCGAGGTACAATATGAAGCTCCATTCTGCAAGGAAAAAATACTCGTTTTAGCTTTTGAACCGTTCCTTGACCCGCCCAATTTGCTATTTTGAGAAAGAATGTTTTTGAAAATATAGCCCTGCTTGCGGTGCGCACATATGATGTATATATGTGTGAACCCTCGGGTGGGCAAAAGTGAAATTGCACTAATTTTGACGTTATTTTACTAATCTCGTGAAAATAACGTTAAAAGTGACGGACGGTTAATCAGGCATCATGTAGTGGCGTTGATAGCCGAAAGACAAGGGTACATGCACCGATCAGCCGGTGTCCCGATGATTGAGTGCTATGTGCCTTATGTCCAAGGCTTGATGCAAAACTACTATCGAGCCGGGGGTCTCACCGGAAGCAGCCTCTCTATCCTTATGGGGTAGAGGTAAGGCTGTCTACATCTTACCCTCCTCAGACCCTACTATAGCTTTGCTATTGGTGGGATATACTGAGTACGATGATGATGATGATGATGATGATGAATGTTTTTGAAAATAAAACAAAACGGGTGTATGGTTTAATACCCATGAATTGGGGAAGCCATCGGGTGGAGTTGAGCCCTCATATAAGCATCTCTTCCCTCGTTCACAACGGTTAAGATATATGGTTGTTAGATGTTCTGCTACATCCTGCATGTTGAATAATATTGTAAGGTTATTAAAAACATATGTCTATTGATTTCATAACTCAGTATTTCACAAGGCAGGTTATTTTAGTAACTATTAATGATAGTAATTTCAAAAACTGTATAAAATTTTCAAGAAGCGCAAAACAGAGTTACAGACCAAAGAAGTAGTTAAGTAACACGGATAACTGGTTTTAATACCAGGATAACTACTGAAAAAGAAGTATAAATTATAGGGTTTTGCACCAATAAGATCCAACATAGAAGTGTGCGTGTTTGATTAAATTAAGAATACAAAATGTGTGAAGTGATTCTTACCCCGATAACTTCTTCAGGCAATGGACGCTGGTCCCTTGAGCGGTCACAAAAGTTCTTGTACTCCTCTGCGTCTCTGATGGCATATGTACTCAACTGGAATTGTTACAAATAGTTGATGGCTGTTAGTATTGATATAGTTTTATTGTTTTAATCATGATAATCGTTCTTGAAACGGATACTGTTGTATTTATGCATACCTCAACATCACATTTCATCTCTTTTGGGCAAGGCTTCACCATACAAAATCTCTGCAATGAGTCAACTGTCAGAAATAATTAACAGCGAGATCTTTTGCAGACGAAAACAATGGTATCATGGCCAGAGAACACAATCAATATAGGCTATCTTCTTCCATTCAATTGGGATTTGGGAATCATTTATGTGCTAGTATACTTCATGATAAAATAAAGAATTGAACAAGGAAAGTGGAACCAAAAGATCACAAATTCAACTTTAAAGCATTTGTTAATACATTAATAAGCATGCCAAAAGGAAGGGAGATATAGCACAATCAAATCAGATTCTAACAGGAATTTAATCAATGAAAAAACAAAACTTTAGTATACCTGTCTAAACGGCTTATGAGGAGTTCTCCAAAATGCCTGAAAAATACAAAAGTGAACACTTAAACATTGCATAACAATACAAATGGAAAGATTGTGAAATACACTTGCTGTAGTTTTGGTATACTAACCTGCTCAAAATATAGAACCTTAGATCCGTCCACCATATCGGCAGCTGGACAGCAAAGCCATCTAACAAAATCCAAAAAACAAGTCCCACCTTATCAATAACTTTTCCTCAGCTCAAATTTACAACTAAACTGAGCCTTCAATGATTCAATAAGCAAAATATGTTATACAATTTCAATTAGGTATTCGAAGTGTCTAAACAAATATTAATCTTACATTTCCCAATAAACTTAACAATTAACACAACATAATGCAACTACAGCCCTAAACAAGGTAGGAGTGAGCAATAACCAACCCGTTAACCAAAACCAAAAACGACGAAACCGAACCAAAATTAACCGAAAACCAAACTAACCAACTAACCGTCTAACTGAAAATCGGTTATCGGGGTGTATTATTTTTTTTCTTTTGGGTACTCACGGTTAACCGAAATTAACTGAACCGTTAATATTTTCATATACTACTAGCTTTTACACCTCCATTTCATATGTAATCATACCTCCATTTCATGTATTTAAATCTCCATTTCATGTTTTATACCTCCATTTCATTTCATGTACTTATAGCTCCACTTCATGTATATATACCTCAATTACATGTACTTTTACCTCCATTTAATGTGTTTCTAAGAAAAGATTTTACCCCAGCTTGGTTTAGTTATTGACCAAAAACCGACAAACTAACCAAATAAACCAACCCAATTACCTGAAAAAACAATAAACTAACCAAATAAACTTATTGATTTTATGCGTTTTTTTGAATTCTTTTACTTGAAATTGGTTTATAATAGCAAAATCAAACGCGTAACTCTTTATGTTTCATAGCTGGGACCCGATTCATGTGTTGAGTAAAGCAAGGTGTTGGGCTTTCTATTGGTCAAAAATAGGGCTCACATGGGAGGATTGGTGTTGATTTCGGGTGTGACGATTGTAATTGGGTTAGGGTGGGTCTGCTTATTTCTTTTGTTTTTTACTGCCAATGTGTTGGTGATTGTATTATGGTTATATTTGTTATAAACGAAAGCTAAATGGACATCACATTGATATTCAATAAATAGGAACTTAAAATATATGTAAATCTAAAGTCAAATAACGATTTATAAATCTAAAAGTCAAGTTTAAAAGATTTGAAAATCTTAAGTTAAACAAAAAATCTGAACTTTTCATTAAGGTTAATTGATCATGGCTTGGGTCAGTGTTAAGATTTATGTCCACTTAATAATTATAATTTTCTAAATATTTTTATATGAATACAAGTTGGCGTCAATTTGGTCGGACTCGTAATGTTTTAACCCGAGCTAGAAGTTGAGCTCGTATTCAGTTCAAGCCTATTCGTGACTTGATAAGTTGGCTCGTTTTTTCTTTATTTCGATACCTAACAATAATATCAAGTTGTATAAGTCTCAAATAACATAGAATTAAACTATGAGCTACCTTCGGTTGGAGCTCGACTTGAATGTTTATATGAGCCAACTAGCTCGAGCTGAATTACGAGTGAGTTTTACCGAGCCAATTACAAATGAGTTACGAGCCACGAGTCAGCTTTACCGAGCCATACATCAGGAGTTATGTGAGGGGATCAGTTAAAACCAATTTTAACACATACTATTAACTTTTCACAAGTATCAGAAGCTTGCAACTTTGTGCACATCCAAGTATCCAACCATCAACGACATGCGAAACAACTATAGTTTATATGAAAAGCGCGATTTCCACTTATTCATAACCGTCGCCGACTTTACCGTTTTCGGTGCTCGTACTATCCGTATCCAGTTCAAATTCCGGATGTGATGAACAAACAACGAATCCATATAGAGAGCGAATTTGGGCTGATAACGTCTAATAAACCAAAAAGAACCTTTGTATATACAAGAAAATATAACTGTCAAATATTCCTGTAACTATATATGTATAACTAATTTTATACCATTTTTCTTTTTTCCTTTTTAAAATACATTTTTATTACTTTTAAAACTTATTTGTCCTGCTTCTTATTTTTCCAAATTCTTCGTTTATTTAACTTACATATTTAATCAACAAATTAATCGAACATATTTTATATTTTTAGTTTATTCAGTTTGGTACCCATTTAAGCATGCTAACTTGGACGCTACTTAATTAAAAAAAAAACAACGAAACAAACATGTTTCGATACCTTTTTACTTATACTACAACTAAATCAATAGGATTTGGATCAAATACAAATAATTTTTATAGTGAGAAGTGCACAAATAACTGGATTAATTATTAACACACTATAACGCTTAGTATGCTAATTTTATTTATACCAGATCTCACCCCTAAACTAATTATAATATAATATAATATAATATAATATAATATTAGGGGACGGCTCATGTACAAAATAATTTTAACATGAGAACGTAAGAAATAATACCAATCTATCAAAATTGAGAACGCAGGAAACAATAACTGCAATACCAATCTACAAGCAATGTTTTATAATAACAAAAAAGCCCAAATAATAACAATAAAATAATCAAAATTAGCTACAAAATAATAACAGTAAATACCTATAACAACATAAGAAAAAAACTTAATAATAAGAACAAAATGTAAATCAACAAATACTTATAACTTCTCATAATAAAAAATTAGCAAATACTACCAGAAAACAATAGCAAACACTTATAAACACAAACATAATAATAACAACAAGTTAGTTATCATTGTTTTATTTTAAGAATAATTTATATTTGTAACTAAAATATTATAGTACTAGCTTTAAAACCCGTGTGATGCATGGGAATCTCAAAAGAAATACAATTAAATTATAGAAATTAAATGATTAAATTAAAAAAATTATATTTTATCAAATTAAATAGTTTAATAAGTTCAAATTATATTTCTACTGGAATATTCATACGAATACGTGGTACATTCTCGCGCAATTTCAATATAACGAAAAAAATGCACATAGTGATTTTATAAGTTGTAATTATATTTTTAATGGAATATCGAATTATAAGAAAATATGATAATATGTTTAATTATAAATGACATTAAAAGAGAGCATCATATATAAAATTAGCATGACTAAAACACGCTTTTATATTAAATTAGAGATTTGAAAAAAGAAGGATGAGAATTCCATGGATTCATGGAGGTTGAATGAACATATGAGAATAAAACTGTTATTCATTCATAATTTATTATTGCTTTTATCTTTTTATACCTATAAATATCGTTCATTAATTTTTACCACATTCATATATTATATTGAAAAGTGTTTATAAATTGATTTAATAAAAAAAATATAGATATGGTTTCATTAAAGATATAAATATTTTTAATATATTGACATAAATATCCGCATATTTTTAATCTCTATAATTTAAATAATTAGTTTTGATAAAATGATGGATTGATACGTTTTGATTACGCTAACACAAATAACTTTCATTAAAATAGGAAAATAGTTTGAGCAGAAATTTATTAAAATAGGAAAATAGATTTAGCAGAAATTTTTGGCTAGGAATGAATCATCAAATGCCAAGTGTCTCCAGTTATTTACTTTAGTAGAATAGGTAGATTATATTTTTTTCTAAATCTTAGAGCGTGTTTGAAAAATACTTATTGGCTTATTGATGTTTTTAAAAAGCTAATAAATTAAAATATGTTTTTCTGAAATAGTTGAAAAACAGTTTTCTAAAAGCCTCAAATCTGATTTTTAAAAATGACTTTTGAAAAAGCCAAAAAGACAAAAAAAAATCATTTTTGAAACTCAATTCTAAAGACCTAAACATGCTCTTAACCCAAAACATAATCCACAAATCCCAGCCGTTGATCTCACCCCTCCTGCAAGCAAACAACGCCATGCATTCCCATCCAACGTGTCAGCCCCTCATTGGCCAGTTCGACGTGGTATGTGTTATCATTGGCCGGATGGATCCACTCGACAAAACCACTCTCTCAGATCTATTAATATCACATTAAAACTTCTACAATTGAACACCACCAACAACACATACACAAACACACACACTCTGTATGCCAAATCCAGTAATGAAGATGAATTCGTTACAGCTGTGTTATTTGATTTTAATCGGTTGCTGTTTGGTTTCACAGATCTACGCTTCATCTGACGCTGTAAGTCACCTAATTCGATACATGTGTTATGGATCTGTAGCTAATAATTGATTTGTGTAGGTGTTTTATGAGTCGTTTGATGAATCGTATGAAGGAAGCTGGATTGTGTCTGAGAAGGAGGAATATTCCGGTAAGATTTGGTTGAATCGGATTGTAATTACATTTGTTGATGATATTGTTATGGTGAATTGAATAATTGATTGAGGTTTGAAGCTGAATGTGTGTTTGATTGATTAATTAGGGTTTGGTTAATGATTTGATTTGGAATATTGAATTTAAGAAGGTTTTTAGGTTTACTGCTGATTGAATTTTGAAGCTAAATGTGTGTTTTGTTGATGCTAATAATATGGTGAATTGAATAATTGATTGAAGTTTGAAGCTGAATGTGATTAATTAGGGCATGGTTAATTAAGAATATTGATTGTAAGAAGCTTTTAGGTTAACTGGTGTGCATGAAACTGAAGAAAACGGATGATTTGGTTTGTTATTAGTGTTGTTAATGATAATAATTTGGTGACTTGATTGATGTTTGAAGCTGAATGTGTGTTTGATTGATTAATTAGGGCTTGGTTAATGGTTTGATTTAGAAAATTGATGTTAAGAAAAACCGAAGTTAAGAAGCTTTTAAGGTTTTCTGCTGGTTGAGCTTTGAAGCTAAATGAGTGTTCGGATGATTAATTATGGCGTGGTTAATGATTTGATTTGGAATATTGAATTCATGAAGCTTTGTAGGTTTTCTGTTGGTTTGATTAGGAAAATTGAGTTTGAGAAGCATTTTAGGTTTTATGCTTGATTATTGCATTGGTTTTTTAAGAAGTTAAATGACATTAAGTTAAATGACATTTGGTTGGGGTTTACCAAACCGAAAAAGAACCGTTTGGTTTTATGTTTTTGTAAAATCAAACTTACGGTTCGGTTTTGATTTTGTATGCAATGAAGACAGAAAAAAGCTGAACAGAATTTATTGATATTTATTTTTATATTTTAAGTAACAAGTAATTTATAAGACCAGTGATCATGTACCATCATCATTGTATTCATGTTGATGTTAAGATATGAACCTGTTACAAACTTAACACCATTTTATGGTCCATAGGTGTATGGAAGCACTCGAAGAGTGAGGGACATGAAGATTACGGGCTTCTCGTGAGCGAGCAAGCTAGAAAGTACGCAATCGTCAAGGAGCTAGAAAAACCCGTTGAGCTCAAGGACGGCACAACCGTTCTCCAATTTGAAGTTCGTCTTCAAAATGGGCTCGAGTGTGGTGGTGCATATTTAAAGTATCTCCGACCACAAGAGGCCGGCTGGACCGCCAAGGGCTTTGATAACGAGTCACCTTACTCAATCATGTTTGGCCCAGACAAATGTGGGGCCACAAACAAAGTCCACTTTATCTTAAAACACAAAAACCCTAAAACCGGAGAGTATGTTGAACACCATCTCAAATTCCCACCAACCGTCCCATCTGACAAATTGACCCACGTGTACACCGCTGTTATAAAGCCCGACAACGAGCTTGTAATCTTGGTTGATGGAGAAGAGAAAAAGAAGGCAAATTTCCTCTCGTCTGAGGACTTTGAGCCCGCTTTAATCCCAGCTAAAACCATCCCCGACCCGGATGACAAAAAGCCTGAAGATTGGGATGAGCGGGCCCAAATCCCCGACCCGGAAGCCACAAAGCCTGAGGACTGGGACGAGGATGCACCAATGGAGATCCTGGATGAAGAAGCTGAGAAGCCCGAAGGGTGGTTAGAAGACGAGCCTGAGGAAATTGATGACCCGGAAGCTGTTAAACCCGAGGATTGGGATGATGAGGAAGATGGCGAATGGGAAGCACCCAAAATCGACAACCCGAAATGTGAATCTGCACCAGGGTGTGGTGAATGGAGGAGGCCGTTAAAGAGGAACCCAGCTTACAAGGGTAAATGGCACGCTCCACTTATTGATAACCCGGCTTACAAGGGTATCTGGAAGCCTCGTGAGATTCCTAACCCGGATTACTTTGAGCTTGAAAAGCCCGAATTTGAGCCGATCGCTGCGATCGGTATCGAGATCTGGACCATGCAAGATGGAATCTTGTTTGACAACATTTTGATAGCGGGCGATGAAAAGTCTGCAACGGAAATTAGGGATACGACATGGAAGTTGAAGTTTAAGGTTGAAGAAGAGAAACAGAAGGCTGAAGAAAAAGCAGCAGCAGGGTCTGATGGTCTCATGGGAATCCAGGTATATAATCAAATTATAAAAGACTAAAAAAATATTATGTTTTTATTTTACAGGTTTTCTTAATCTGAATGTTTCACTTCAATTTCATTTCAGAAAACTGTGTTTGATGTTCTTTACAAGTTGGCTGACCTGCCTTTCTTGGGTGACCACAAGGACAAGGTTTTGGTAAGTTCTTAATGTCATTCCGGCTCGTTTAAGCCCCATTTCTTAGTGCTTAAGGTTAAAATTAAAGTTTTATTTATTCATATACATATATAATTACTTATACATAATTATTTTTATTATACAATTATTTTTATTATCTTTTTATACTTAAAATTTTTTATGTATGGCGGATTTAATAGTTATGCTAAATAAAAGTTATTGTATTCGTATAAATAATAAGCTTGTGAACCTGTTCACGTTAGCTGTTAATTCTAAAGCTAAAGATTAAATTTGTATGTATTCATATATTATTATTTCTATTATTGTTTTTATATATTTATGTGTATATAATTATCTTTATATCTATTTATAGTTATAATTTTGTTTGTATAGCGGATTTAATAGTTATACGTTAAATAAAAGTTATTTTATTCATATAAATAATAAGCCCGTGAGCCTGTTCAAGCTAGCGGTTAACTTTAAGATTATAAACTAAAATATGGTTTTTGGTGATATTGCAGGAAGTTATTGAGAAGGCTGAGAAACAACCAAAAATCACAATTGGTGTGATAGTTTCGATTGTGGTGGTGATCTTTAGCGCGTTGTTGAAGCTGTTGTTTGGAGGGAAGAAAGCGGTAAGTAGCAACTTAACTTAGCCTTTGAATATAATAATTCATTAGGCCGGGTGGGTCGGTTATCTGGTCAATCATTTGACTTACTGAATTTGATGTTTACAGGCAAAGAAGGTGAATGTGGCACCGGCGAAGAAGGAAGAACCAGAGGATTCAAAGCCCGTGGAAGGTGAAGAGAAAGAGGAAGAGAAGAGCGAGGATGCAGCAGCAGGAGGAGCCGGCCCTCGTAGGAAGAATAGACGCGACAACTGAGTGTTGGTGAGGAGGTTAGATGATGTTTTTTATTTTTGGTTTTTGAGATTGGATGCTGTTTTTTGTGGTTTAGAAGGGAAGGGAAAGAGAGAAAAGATTGTATGAGTGAGGTGTAAATGAGAGATTTGTTATATCTAGAATCAAAGCTTGTAGTAGTTGTAGCAAGTGATTTGATTTTGTTAACATTAAATTGCAACACACAAGCTTTCATTTCATTTTCTTCACTCGGGAACTCAAGTTTATTTATCTATAAAACTCAAAATTAGCCATTGTAGTAAACAGTTTACATAGATGAGGGTGACACCATGTACCTTTCTTAGGACGAGTCAAATGTGTCCAGAGACTGACCGGCGGTTTGAACCAGGCATAAACTGATTGGTGGTGGACCGTTTACTAATCGGTTAGGATTTCAGTCGGTTGTAACCGATTTGGCTATGCACCTCAACAAATACCATACCATCTTTTTCGATAACTGAAATATCAATAATTCCTAGAAATATTGAGGAATGACTTAACACACAAATTAATTTAACATATTAATTGTGAATAGGGTTACATAGTTATGGTTCATTTATATTAACCTCTAGGTAAATTAAAAGAAAGTTATTACGAATACAAACATAATACAATACGGTGTATATAAAATATCTTGTCTCATATGTGAATCAAGTAGTATAGTGATTCACGCGGTTCTCACAA
The DNA here is from genome assembly GCF_021521415.1 of Bidens hawaiensis. NCBI lineage: Eukaryota > Viridiplantae > Streptophyta > Magnoliopsida > Asterales > Asteraceae > Bidens > Bidens hawaiensis. The sequence continues at coordinate 441,987 of NW_027491668.1, forward strand.
AGACCAAGTATATTGGGTCAAAATTAATAGAGTAATTATCTATAATATATATAAACGAAACCCCTAAAATCTTATGTGTCGCGATGTAGTCGCTCTCCCCTTTTATGGAAGTCACCAGATTTGCTTGATTTTTAAATGGATGTCTCTCATTGATTTAACCCAAATTCATGGGTATGGGTCTTACAAAAACCATATAGCTCTTAAACGGGTTATAACATCTCATTAAATTAAAAATTAATCTTACCAATTATTTGATATGAAAATCCTATAAAATAGAGATATACTAAAATTTAATATCCAATTTAAAATGAAAAAGATATTATTTATAATTAATAAATAATTTTATAGTAAAAACACATAAGCGGGTCATGGGTCACCAAATCCAGATAGCTTTTAAACGGGTTATAACATATCATTTATTTATTAAACCTTTTCATTATCAACCCCTAAGTATATTATTAACTTTCTTACAATAAAGAAAATTAAAATCCAAACAATAAATATTAAAAAACGAAAAATGTAAAACAACCATTCTCTCAAGCCATCAGATTGCTTTATTTGTAAATGAATGTTTCTCATGCATTTGACCCGAATTCACGGGTAAAGGACTCACCAAACCCAGATAGCTCTTAAACGGGTTATATTTCATTATATTAAAAATTAATCTCATAAAATATTTGATATGAAAATCCTATAAAATAGGGATATACTAAAAATTAATATCCTATTTTATTAAAAAAAATATATTATTTATAATTAAGAAACAATTTTATAATAAAGAAAATAAACGGGTAATGGGTATCACCAAACCCAGATAGCTTTTAAACCGGATTATAACATATCATTTATTTGTGAAACCATTTTATCATCAAACCTCAAGTATGTTAATTATTAACTTTCTTACAATAAATAAAATTAAAATCCAAATATACATATATAAATATATTATAAAAGAATAATGTAAAGCAACCCCCGTAATACGGGAGATAAAATCTAGTATAATATATATACAAGTAGAGTAATTAATATAATTATTCTATGATGTAAATATGTAATTACATAATTACTTTACTTGTATACATAATTACTCTACTTGATTCTAACAATTAGCATTTTCATTTCATTTGTATTTGATCCAAACCCTATACTTTTATATTATTATTATTTTTTTGAACAACTAAAGTTTTTTTTTCTCTCTATGTATCAAATGAGACTAGAGCTTACAACCATTTGATTTCAAGCTAGTAAACCAAACTCCGATCAAATATATTTTATTCTTAACATGAAAACAGTGAGAACCAATTTGCTGTTATTATTATGTATATTTTTATAGGTGTTTGCTGCTATATTATGTTCGCATTGCTAATTTTTGATTATGAGACGTTATAAGTATTTGCTGATTTATATTTTGTTATTATTAGAATTTTTCTTTTGCTGTTATAATTATTTGGTGTTATTATTTTGTTCTTGATTTTGATTATTTTGTTGTAATTTTTAGGTTTTTTTCTTTATTATTATAAATCATTGGTTACGTAGATTGGTTGATTTTGATTCTTTTGTTGTAATTTTTAGGTTTTTTTCTTTATTATTATAAATCATTGGTTATGTACATTGGTATTGTAGTTGATATTGTTTCTTACGTTCCCATTTTTTTATAAATTGATATTATTTCATACATTCTCATGTTAAGATTAAAATGTACATGAACCTTCCCCTTATATTATAACTCACATATTAAAAAGTCAGGTCTAACATATGTCATTTTAATAGCATAGGAGAAACATCCAGCAGGTATTTCCTGAATTCACAGAGCAACAAGTTCACATTTACAGAAACCAGATAACCAGAACATGGAAAAGATTCAAAGTATTACACTCGCCATAGCACGAAAGAATCAACCCAAGCGCATTGCTTTCCCGACGCACGTGCATGTAAACTATGACACTTCAACCTTTAAGAATCCTAGGAGGAATAATCACTTTGGGTGGGTTTGGGATAGTATCATTCGGGCCAAGATTGTCTATAGGCGGTCGTCGTTTGTGATGATCGGTTACACTTTGGTACGCCATCGTCAATGCCAGTGCCTACACATTAACCATGCAGTTAATATTTTACAAACGGTCTATTTGGATTTTAAGATGCAATGTTTTTGGTCGAATTGTCGGGACTGCAAAACACTACGAACTCGTTTTCATAACGAAAACCAAGGTTCTAAGGTTTGAGAAAGCGAGGATTCAAAAACTATATGAAAAAATTAACGACTTACAATGTGATCATGATCCGGAGGAGCGTAAATGCCAGTTGTCACTGTACTTCTTCTTCGAGTTCCATTAGTGGGTATATCCTTAATTTTCTCAAAACCAACCGGAACAATAACAACCGGCATCCCAACTAAATTACCCACACAAACTTTTTCCCAATCAGTAGCATTCCCGACAAACGCATCGACCATAAAACTCTCCTTTACTTCTCGTATTAGCTTTCCACGTGCTCGTTGTGACTGTTAAGACATTTTGAGATTAAACATGCAACACGATTAATATAAATGATCACTTCAACAAATCAACCATTTTAGTAAATAAATGATGAACCTGTATGTAATCTACAGCTGGTATTACGCGGGCCCGGCGAAGTTCAGTGGGCCATTGATCTTGCGCCTCGAACTCGTCATCTTGCCCGGTTCGTTGCCAAGTGTCGAAGTGAGCTAGCATATCAACATCCATGGTGAAGTTTAAGATCCCTTGAACCGAGTCGACGGTGTAATTGAGCTTAAACGGTACCATTTTAACACCCTTTGATCTAAGCACATCAACAACCTACCAAAATGATAATAACCTGTAAATCCATCATTTATAACTCATTTTAAGTTTTTAACATCAAAGTAAAAATTATTAGAGGTGACAGTTTTGATCCAGTTATTTTTTTGTTTTCTTTCTGTCAAGAGCTCTTACGGCCGAACGGGCCACAATGACCCAAAGAATGCCCTTAATGCATACAAAGTCCTAAACTGGTATTATAATTGTAATAATATAGTTTTATTAATTATATTTATATTTAACAAACTAGGATGAGTATCATGACATAACTCTTAAATTTTAAATTATTTTAAGAACTTTAAGGAACTCCTAATAACTAATGCCTTTATTAAATTTTTTGTATGTTAATGTTATTTGAGTGTAGATTTATCTTTTTTTTATATTTATATTTAAGATTACTATTATGAAAATTAGTGTTGACACATATCTATGTTTTTTTTACATATATGTAAATTTTATTATTACATATATTTTAAACATATGTGAACTTGTGATTTATACGTGTAATAAAAAATTTAAATATAAAATATGATAAAACTACTTTCAAATAATGTTAATATATAAAAAAAAATTTTTAAAAAAAAATGTTTGGTTGTTAAGAGTTCCTTAAAGTTCTTAACTTTTACTAAAGTATTTATAGAAAAAGATATAAAAAAGGAAAAAAAATGCCTTGGGCCGACCCATCCCAGCCCGATCAATTTGGTCTTCTTTCATTTTGACCCGTTATCCAACCCGCCATTTTGCCACCTCCTCAAGTATTTGTCACATTAAATAATTAATAAACCATAAACTAAAATACTCGCCTCCATCTCTGCATCCTCAATATATCCAACCGTAAGCTTTGTGATGTCTACCGAAAACGGGTCATCAAGAAAAATTTTTCTTGAAGAAAAGTCATCGGGATCTTTACCCCGAATAACATCGAGAACAATCGCGCAGTCAATCGCACTTCTACAAAAAGGACCAAGTTTGTCCTTATACATAATAAAAACATTTATTAATAAAATAGCATAAAGTCATAAACACAAGGCAATAAGTCATAAGACCATAACCGAAAACTGGATTATTATCATTACCAAGCTCTCAGACAAACTCAGCACACCGGTTCGACCAACCGCACCAAAAGTGGGCCTCAATGCAGTCACACCGCACCGAGCAGCAGGGTAAGTTATCGAACCCGCTGTCTCGGACCCAATTGCAAAAGGAACCATACCTGCTGAAGTACACGCAGCTGGCCCGGCTGACGAGCCCGTGGTGAACTCCTCAATGTTCCATGGGTTTCTGGTTCGACCACCAAACCAAATATCATCATATGCTAGAGATCCCGTAACCAGTTTTCCAACAAGAACCGCCCCAGCAGACTTCAACCTGCATTCGCAAAATCTTGATTTGGGTCATGTCTATCTTAACGGGCCAAGTGAGATAATTTAAAAGGAAACGGGTCAAACGGGTTGAAGTATCTAGAAAAGTGTTTTAAATGTTTTCATACCTCTTGTAAACCCAAGCCTCGATGTTGAGAACCTGATCTTTGAATGTAGTCGAACCCCAAGTAGTTTTATATTCAGGAACCGCGATGATGTCCTTTAGCCCGTATGGTATCCCATGAAGTGGGCCTATCGTTTAATAAAGTTTTGTTAATAACCAAGTTCTCATAAATGACATCAAGTGATTTATATATTCATGAACGGGCCGGCCTTAATTACACGAGTCGCGCATTTTTAGCTATATAGGAAACGGGCCAAAAGTCACCTAAAGTGCATTTTAACTTAGTTGAAAGGAAATGGGCCTATCATATTAAATGCAATATTTCTTTTGTGAAAAGTTAACAAAAAAAAAAAAGAGATGACAAAAAAAACAAAATGTTGCGAGTCACCAACCCGCCCATTTTAACCTGTTCAACGCTACTCGTTTGACTGGAACCCGTTTAGAGTTTAGACCAAAAGCTATGTCGTAATACCTAAGTCGACTCCTTGTGCGAGTAATTGATCGGCCCGTTTTGCCTGTTTGTAGGCAAGATCCTCGGTAATGGTGATCACCGCTTCCAACACCGGATTGTATCTATAATATCATTAAAGCACCCTGTTATTGTAATAATAATAATAATAATAATAATAATAATAATAATAATAATAATAATAATAATAATAATAAATAAAAGAATAAGAAAAATATATATTTCAAATTTGTAAGAAAGCAAAATTACCTTTTTAGCCGCTTTAGAAAGACCCCGACAAGCTCCTCGGATGAAATTTGTTTCGTTCTTATAAGATGACCGAGTTCAAGAAGCTATCAATAAGAACCAAGCTTAGTTAGTGCAATATTTAGCAATGGTTGGGATTTCGTTTAGTGACAGGTTAGCTTACGGTCATGAAGGCAATATCTTCTTCATTTTCGGGCCTTGTAACGCCCGAAACAGAAGGATAGCTAAATGTTTTGGCATCATCGTGCACTTCTTCGCGTTTCCACTCGGAATTAAAAACTAACGGAGACGGGTACTTTAATCCACCATTTTTAGTAGCTACTATTTTCCTATTGTCTCTAATTATAGGAATAGTAAGCTCTTTCGCACCCTTCTCGATCTCGAGCATCTAAATTTTAAATAATAGTAAATGTGCAGATTATAAAAGTATAAGTTTCTAAGCAATTTATATTATCATATTACAATGTACCTTACTGTCATTAAAGAACTCTGCATCAAGCATACTAAAACCACGCTCAAGGCCCGAAGCATCATCTATATTATTTGAACGTTTTACACGTCTAGAAAACTCAGGGCTCGCATTGTCCTGATCGAAAAATGAGCACATTTAGTCAAACAACATAAAAACTTGATATAAGAGTGATGGGCTGCGGTCAACGTTTGTGCAGCCTATCAAATGCGTATTTTACCTGAAACAAATGCTTCTAGAAAGACTTGGAACATTCTGGAACAACATTTTTGTGATTTTATTACATGTACTCACCTGCTTTGCAAATGTTATTAAAACTAGAAATATGCATCTTGTTATATGTTCGAATTAAAAACCGGTCAATTCCAATGCAGCGACACAAATGTGGTTGCTAATAATGTGATATTAGTGACACATAGGGCTGTAAATGAACCGAATGAACAAGGGCTGCGTCCGTTCATTTGTGTTTGTGAACGTTTGATAATGTGTTCATTTATGAACAAGTTTAATGCTAAATGGACAAACATGAACAAGGCTTCGTCTGGTTTTCGTTCATTCATAAAATACCATATAAATTTAAGTTATGACACAACATCTTTTCTAAATAATAAAAATAAGCGAGCCAACCGGGCAGGCCCGGCCCAACCCTTTTGAAGGCCTAAATCCCTAGCTTGAGTTTAGGGCCCCTAGAGACGGCCCTGCAACCAGGTGACCGTCAAGTAGGGCCGTAGGGGTGTTCAACAATTTGAAATTTTAATACATAGTTTCCGAATTCGGTTGGCTCTAGTAAAAATAATATTAAACTACACATAGTTTCCGAATTCCAAACGAAACTCACAAACTCGAATCCGATCCAAAGTTCAAAATCCAAAAAAAAACTGGCCACTAACCGATCCGAAACTTCGAAAACCGAATTCCAAACAGAAATTCAAATTTCAAGTTTTTCAAGTACAATTCAAATATTAATTATTAAACACCCCTACCACCAAGTCAACCATTGACTAACAAAGTCAAACATGTTTACAAACTTTAAACTAAAAACAATTAAAATCAATCTAAACATTAATAAGTTGATATGAATATTAATAATAATAAGAGTACCATAACTGGCTACTTACACATGCATCAATGGAAGCTGGAGGACATAATAATATGCAACAAAAGAACAAAGTTGAAGAATGAATGAGAGTGATGATGATGAGGAGTATGACACGTGGTGGCCTGAGAAGACACCTGCTGGTTATGTTTTCAGGCCACATGGCTGCCGGTGGGATGCTACACCAATCTGGTGACTCCCTTGTTTTGCAGTAATGGTTATAAATTATAATAATGCTATATTAATATTTATTAATTATTAATATTAATAGTCAATTTAATTTGTTGACTTTTATGAGTTTATCATGTCAACTTTTGACTCTTAATTTGTTTTTTCAAATCTTATTAATATATCAAAGCAAGATGATTCCATTTAATCACATTTCCTCATGTTTTTACTGTAGCTTATTTACATAGGATTCCATTTAATCACATTTTCATATCACTAATTTCCATATATTAATAATTATTTTTAATCCACTAAATTAAAATCAGCATTCTAATTTAATTCAATTAATTCTACAATTAAATCTATTTATTCAAATTAATGCAATTAACTCCATGATTAAGTTTATTTATTCCAATTAATAACCACATTGTCAATGATTTAATTTACTCTTGAGGAAGAAGAAGAGCCGGCAAATGATGATCATACCGAATGTTCTTTAAGTTTTATTTATTTATTTATTTATTAAGAAATGACATGAAAAATGCTATAAATATATATATATCTCTGAAAATTATTTATAAAAAACACTCTAAAATAAAAAAGAAAAAAAATGTTCTTTAGAACAATTAGGAACATTTAAAAAAATTAAATAAAGCTGTTTACAAAGAGATTTTCGAAAACTTAATGTGATACAGTTTAAAGCTGGTATGTATTTGTAAACTTAGTTTTCAATTCATATTACAAAATCTTTTACTAATATGTGTTTTTAATTTTTTTTTCAGGACTAATGGTTCATTTATGTTATATTATTTCTTATTCATTGCATTGTTTATTTATAAAGTATTTTCTTTTTATGTTATAGACATAGTTTAACATCTTTTGTAACATCTGAGGGTAAAAAACTTATGTCAAATATTTGTGTTGACTGAATGCGTAGTTTATATTTTATATTGTTTGTTGATATGTTTTCCACTCGTGTGTAACACGGTTTAGTTTTTTATAAAATAACTAGAAAGAATTAAATATTTGAAAAGGCTGATTTCAAAGGTGATAGGTGAGTAACAAAAAAATTTATGGGATAATGATCAAATGACCTTTATATTTAACAACATTTCTTGATTAATTTTTAAATTAAAAATACTTGATCGTTTTTTAAACGGCCGATCTAACATATTAGAACTAACATCTGTTGGATCTATCTGACACGGTTTTGTTTTTGAGCCAACCACATCTAGACACGTATACAATTAAACGGTCGGCCATGAATCTATTTCGTCAGGCTTCATATCTATTACGTTGGTCCTCATATCTATTCTCTCGGGCTTCGTATCTATTCTGTCGGGACCGACTGAATAATATTGCATACGAAAATGAAGCTCGAGAGAATAGATATGAGATCCAACATGATAGATATGAAGTCCAAAGGAATAGATCCATGACCGTCCACGTGTCTAGATGTGTTTGGTTTAAAATAAAAGGTTGTCAGATAGATCCGTCATATGTCAGTTCTAATGTGTTGGATCCGACAGTTGATAAAGTGACAATTTTAGAGATTTTTGATTTAAGGATTAGTCAAAAAAATGTTGTCAATAAAAAGAGCCATTCTAGTCACTATCCCATAAATTTTTTTTTGTATGAAACTATACTATAAAAGGTGTCTATAAAAAACAAAAAACCTATAATAACTAGTGTTGATAAGACGAAGGTATTATTAGGCCAACCGTAGTGGGGCGACAAATGTTAACATTTTGGGCTATATTTGGCGGCAACCCCCCCCCCCCCAGGCCCGATATGTGGGGTGATTGGGGGGGACATGGATTTGTCGTCTGAATATTGTTTGGAAATGTTATTATTTTATTATTATGTGTGCATGCGTGTGTGTGTGCGCGTGTGTGTATATGTTGGGCTACAATACTACTATACCCCTAAAATGAAAATCTTCTCTATGTTGGCGTTGACTTCACGTATCGAAAATCGCTTCCATTTTGTAGCCCTGCACTACACATAGTCTTAAAACTTTTTTAAGTTGAAAATTTACCTTTTGTGTTTCTATCCTTATGTGAACAGTGTTATGAAAGTGAAAGTATGTACTAAATTTGATACTATATGGGCCGGATCATACGACACCCAATACAAAAATGTTTGGTTTTATGACAAAACGTTACTTTTTTTTTCTTGGTTTCCTTTCTAATCTTCCCAAATACCTTCTATTTAAACACCTTATTTAGAGCATATACATTAGGCTCCAAAGCTCCATTAATGTAGAGGCAATTCAAAAAAAAAAAAATTCCTTCACTGCAACCCTGAACAGACCAAGAAAATAAGACATTTTATTCAATTTTTTATTATTTATTTATTATTAAAGAAAATAATAATTAAAAAAATGAATAAAGGTTCCAACAATTTATAACACACAATGTCACACACATACACGATTACTTTATTAAAAAGAATAATAAATAAATCATAACTCATAACCCCCAGCAACTACTATTAGGGGTATGCATAAAATAGGCCTGACCCATGAAACCACCACGAAACCCATGAACCTACTCGCGAATTTTAAATAAAACAGGTCATGATTCCTAACTTTCTTTTCAAACGGCTCCGGTCCGGTTCCAGGTATACCCAGCGGAATCCTTTAGAAACCCGTGTACCCATTAAATAAGATTTTGTACCTAGTTTTTCTAGGGATGATAAGCATTGGCCATTGGAAATATGAGGTCTTTATTATTTATCACGACAACTTGCTTCAACTAATACATTAGGTTGAGATGCCTTTTAGCTTGCTTTTGTTTCTTTCAATAGACCCACAATTAATTCTTCAAACAGCTTGCTTGCTTCCTTCTTTATTTGATGAATCACAGTAGCTTTTATTTTATTTTTTTTCTTTCTTGTTTTCTTTTGTTCTTTACTATATTACTTCAATAATCCCACCTTCAATCAAACACTCAACATCGCGACCTTCAATTAGTCACTTTCTAGTAGATGATCCATGGATAGAAACCATTCTTGTATAATTAGTGATTAAGAATTCAATACGGTTTTGTTAGACCCTAAGTTAATTTAATAATAAGACTATTGTGTTTGGTTTTATTATTTTGGGATATTTGTTTTATTTTGGGTTTGTTTTGTAATTGTTTGAACATGGTGTACTTGGTTGAATTTTGAAATAAATGAATAAATTAGATATTGTCATATTAAATTGCATGCCTTGTGAGCTGTGAACCAACGGTTCGCACCCCAGCATTCCGCCGCAGATTGGGGTGTGATAGCTTTAGCAAAATTATGGGTAGAAGGGTTTAACCAGGGGTGACAAGCAAATGATAGACGTTCGTGCATGATTTATATTCTATACCCTTTCCTTCCGTTTCCATGAGAGTTAACCTTCACTCAAAAAATTAGAGCATCTCTAGGATTACTTGTGCGTTTTCCATAATGTTTCACTGTTTTAAAACTTGCTTGTTATACGTGTTGAGATCTAAACTTGGGCTGTGCATGGGAATAAAGGGATTAGGATAAACCCACTCTTTAACCGTCTACTAAAATATTCCTACCTTTACATTATCCTTTAGATGCTAGTTTGAGCCTAGTCACTTTCATTTAGACACCCTACATTACAAGCCATAAGCCCTTAAGCCTCGTCAGATCACCCGTGAGTTGAATTCTAGTAAAATAAAAGTTTGCTATTGGAAGTTCATGTTTAGCTGTGTAAAACTCTAAATGACGCTTCATCAAATTGTGGAAAGTTACTCATATAGTTTACCAAAAAAGGACTCAAGTAAAAATAAAATCGTTAGAACACAATGTTCTATAAATTATTCATGTGTTAAAGACGTCATAAATATTTGAAACGCAATGTTCTATAAACGTTTATATTTGCATTCGTGTGTTGAAGATGTTAGAATTCACTCACCTTCGCCACTTAAAAATTCCTGTCCGACACCATACATCAGGCCACGGTACAACCTTTATAACCCTTCTTGTGCACAGTTTGGGTATTCATAGGTGGAGATACAAATGACTTGCAAGCATATTTAACTTTATTTCATTGTTGGATGAGAGCTCAGATATATATACGGATGCATCATTAGTTTCACAAATATTAAACCGAGTGGAGTAAAAAAATTGAGACTTGTAGGGGTATGCATGAATTGCAATTAAATGCTTGTCAGGTCTAGTTAAACTATTTCTTGTTTTCAAAATGTGTAACATCACATGATTTCTTTCATTTTGAAAATTTGGGTATGACTTTGGACCTTAACTGAGTAAATTGCAAGGGAATTACTCAATCCATGTAGAAAATTTAGACAACATCAATCCATGTAGAAAATCTAAAACGAATCAAACAAGGGAGGTGATGATTATTTTAGACGATAAAGTTGGGGCTTATACGACGGTGGTGGGTAACACCAAGGAGTGGCCGGAAAGATTGGGGTGTTAGGGAGGTTTTACCATCTTTGGCACATATCAGATTTGAAACTGCCATTATTTTCGGTCACCACCTCCTAGGCGGTAGTGGTGGTGAGGGAGGGGCTGGAGTGGACTTACTATTAGCATACATATTATTAGTCAATATTGTATAGAGTCAATATTGTATACTTACGTAACTTATATCCTTAATATAAGGAGAATATGACGGTCCTCTGTATTATTTATTGACATATTGTGTGAATGGAATGAAACAAGAATTTGACAATCAAAATATTCTCTCTTATCTTAATCACCTTCTTTCATGGTATCAGAGCTTTTTTTGCTAAACCCTAGCCGCCGACATCAACACTATCGGCAGTTTTTTTTCGATCCTCCCTCTCAATAACCACCACATCTTCATCTCCCTCACTTACAATGGTTGTTCATCCTGCCCTTTCCGTCACAAATATCCAAAACTTCATCCCTCTAACCCTTGAACTGGAAAACGGCCAATACATAACATGGATCGAACTCTTTACGATCCATTGTATCGTTTTCGAAGTCTTAGACCATATTTTTCCTCAACAGTCTTCATCCTCTTCAACTGCAGAGAAAGGCAAAGAAGCAGACATGAAACCATATCGTGGGATTGACTTGACGCTATAGTCAAGCAATGGATATACAACACAATATCGAATGACCTCATGATGACAATTATCAAGCCGAAAGCCACCGCACAAGAATCCTGGAACGCCATCGCCCATCTTTTTCAAGATAATCAGGCATTTCGCATGGTCTCCTTGAAAAACCGGTTTACTAACACCAAACTGGAGGCATTTCCCAATATCTCAGCCTACTGCCAAGAACCAAAGGTAATCTCAGATCAACTGGCAAACGTAAATGCACCACTTTCGGATCAAGATTTGGTGTTACAACTTGTCACCGGATTAGCACACACTGAGTATAATGCGATGGGTATGTTAATAAGCCAAAGCAAACCACTTCCAGATTTCTTTGAAGCACGGTCTCGTTTAACTCAGGAAGAATCCAGGAGGGCCGGTCATGCCTCCACCACGATCCCCGGCACAGCATTGCTCACCGCCATGCCCCAACACAATCCAGAGTGGTCGTGAACAATACACTCATGAACCATTTGGTCATGGCTCGTCACACTCCTCTGGGGATAATCGTGGCACTAATTATGGATCCCGTGGTCGAGGTCGCAGAAGGACTTGTGGCAGGAGGTATAATAACCAGAATGGACACCCTACTCAACAAACCCAACTTAATCAATGGGGTGCACCATATCCAATCAATAATCAGTGGGGTCCTCCTCCTACTACACCATACACATATCCACATACCCCACCCACACCTCATCCTTCTGCTACACCAAACCGAACCCACTACCACCATGGACTACACCCACAGGCTGAAATTCTTGGCCCAACCCCAACACCCCAAGCTCATTATACACTACCTTAACCAGCATGTTCCAACCAACATCGAGCAAGCCCTACGCACGATGACCCTCAACCGGACCTACAATGGAATCTCGACACCGGTGCCACAAATCACATAGCCAACAACTCATGTACTCTTTCGTCTTATTTTAATAATCGCATTTCGAATAATATTATTTTTGGCAATGGTTTTCAAATTCCCATTCTAGGGACCGGACATACCAAATTCAACACCACTTATAAACCCATACATGCCAATAATATACTCTATGCACCGAACCTTATCAAAATCTTGTTATATGTTTGTCGTCTTACTGTTGGTAATTTAATATCTATTGAATTTGACCTATTTAGTTTTCTTGTGAAGGATTACCAAACGCGGATTCCTATCCTTCGCAGCAATAGTACTGGCGATCTCTACCCACTCAACTTCTCCACCGACACCAAGTTCACCAATCTAACCACCTTTGCTGCTTTATCCCATGACCTTTGTTATAAAAGACTCGGGCATCATGGAAACGAGAATGGAATGAAACAAGAATTTGACAATCAAAATATTCTCTCTTATCTTTGTCACCTTCTGTCACTTACAGAGAGGAAATTAGCTGGTTAATTTCACATTTTAAGTTTTAAATTACTCAGATCAAAATAATATATATATATATATTACATATTATCATAAGAGTAGAATCATTAAATTAAAATTCATTAAAATTAGGTATATATGATATATTTATTTTGGGTGGGTATTTATAATATTTTTAAAGTTTATAAGGATATATATGAAATTAATCATATAACTAAAAACTGATACATTCCGTTGATTGGAGGGTCAGTGCACCCTCCTCAAGTTGCGGGACACAACACCCTCACCAAGTTGCGCAATTGTGTCCCTTGCCCCCATTACTCCCCCATTTGAATTATTCTACCTAAATGGTGACCTAAAACCAATGTCCTACAATGACCAAATCAAACGTGTCTTCATAAATGAATGAAAAATAAACTAAACCAATACGTATATCTTTCTTGGCCCACTAGGAATGAATATATGGTTTTCAATTTAGTGATAACTTCACCAAAAGTCTCGTCATAGATTTAAATGTCATCTTAGAAACTTTATATAAACCATAGCTAGTGTAATTATATTTGATATTAAAATGTTCCAAGTTCTTACTATTATGCCTCCCCCATCCTCTTCTCCTCCTTCTCCGGCTATTCTTCCTTCTCCTTATTCTAATCTTGATGATTCTAATTCTCCCGGTCCTTATCCTGATTTTGCTGGGGATTTTATCCCTGATAATTCTCCGTCTCCTCCCTCACCTGGCCATATTCTTGGTATCGTAATTGGTGTGGGTGGTGGCATTAGTTTTATACTTGGTAAGTTCAATTTTACCATAAAGTAAAAGTAACCTGAGTGAACCATACTCATTTATAAATTAAATTCTAGTTGATTATATATATATATCAATGATTCGTCTTTCAATTTGTACAGCAATGTGTAACTGGTTAGTAAAACCAATATGTGACAAGAAGGCGAAGGCAACAGCAAAGGCTGTTGGTTCAGGCCCAAAATACACACTAAACTCAGGTAACATGTAATATGAATATCCAAGGAAGATAGAACTTGAAAGTTGTTTGAAAGAATAATGATATTACGTCTTTATAAAATGATAAAACTAAATTTTTTTGTTAGATTTAGGCGTATAAGATTAATGACATCTGAGAAAAAATAAAATTGTTGATCAAGTCCTATGTTATATAATATTTTTTATTTATTAAAAAATAATACGATTGTTTATAAAAAATGTAAACTATTACTATATATTATCTTTAAAAAAACACTCTCCAAATAAATTAAAACATTTATAGAAAAAAGCATTTTTTAAATAAGAAAAAGAAAATGATTTTTTAATAAAAAAAATCTATTTGGTTATTTTAAAAAATACAACATTTTATAATATGTATAAAAGAAAATTAGTAAAATGATTTATTAATAGAAAAAAATCTGTTTTAAAAAATAATAATATTGTTAAAAGACAACATAATACTGGAGAAAAAAAATAAAAAGGTCTAAATTATATTAATATAAAAATTGAGAGAGAAGATACATTTAGTAAAAATGAAATGGAGAGAGGTTCGTTTTGCATTACCCAATAAACAAAATTAATCCTAAAGAAAAGGAAGGAACTTACTGAATGTGAACTTCCTAAAACACATGAACAAACCAATGACTTTTGACCAACTATAACTTTTACAAAACAAGTGAATTAGTGAATACAGTCTGCTTAATATGTGAACTGATCCACAACTCTAAACCATGACTTGTTCACCTGCAGACCCACTGACCAGTGAACCATACTCGACCCGAACCATCAAGATTAACCTAATAAAAGCATTAGGGAATGACGATTCTCGTTTTATTACCATCGCCATGGCCCAATTCCTTGATGACATAGAAAGGGAAAAGCCTATCCGGTTCACCTCTCAACAAATAAGAATAGCCACAGATAACTTCAGCATTAGGTTGGTTTCAGGCGGGTTCGGGATTGTTTACAAGGGAATCATTAGCAACAACAAACTGGTAGCAGTGAAAGTACTAAATGGGACCTCAAACAAGCGAATAGAGGAACAATTCATGGCAGAGGTGAGTACTATGGCAAGAACGCATCACTTTAATCTTGTTAGGCCTTTTGGATTTTGCTTTGAATCAAGTTTAATAGCTCTTGTATACAAGTTCATGGTTAATGGCTCGCTGGATAATCATCTGTTTAAAGTGAACAAAGGAGATATGCTAGGGTTTGACAAACTTCACAAGATTGCTGTGGGAACCGCAAGAGGCATCACGTACATGCATGAAGATTGTGCTCAAAGAAAAGTTCACTATGATATTAAACCAGGAAACATATTACTGGATTCAAATTTTGTGCAAAAGTAGCCGATTTCGGTTTGGCCAAACTGTGCAATAGGGATAACACCCATATAACCATGACAGGGGGACGGGGCACCCCAGGTTATGCTGCTCCCGAGCTGTGGATGCCTCTTCAAGTTACACACAAATGTGATGTTTATAGTTTTGGAATACTCCTTTTTGAGATCATTGGCAGAAGGAGGAACATGGACGTGACTCTCGGTGATAGCCAACAATGGTTCCCAATTTGGGCGTGGGGCAAATATGAAAGAAAGCAATTAAAAGATTTGATGATAGTTTGCGGTATTGAAGAGAATGATCAGCAAGTGGTGGATAGGATGCTAAAAGTAGCTCTTTGTTGTGTTCAATATAAGCCCGAGACTAGGCCAATGATGAGCCTCATTGTTAAAATGTTGGAGGGTGTGTTAGAGGTCCCTGAGCCTTCAAATCCATTCACACATTTGTTTGCCGGGACTGACGAGCCCAATGATTCTTTGGCTCAAATGACGTGGAATGTTGGTTGTTCAGATTGGTCTTCGTCCGAAGTTATAACAAGATTAGTTGTAGTCACAGGGGCACCACTTATGAGAAAATATGAGATTACAATGGCATCCGAATAAACGTGAGAAACATTTTGAAAATAAATGCCACTTATGGCTAAGTCATAATGATATTTTTGGATCGAGCTTCTATTCCATTTACATCTTCTGTTATGCATGAATTTCAGTTTTTTTTCTTTTTGAATTTTTTTTACTATGATGTAATACTTTTTCACATTAAAGATTGAAGATTCCTCTGCATAGATCTAGTATATTTTATGCCTTACAGATTGTAATATTGTTAATCTTGGAAAAAAAAAGAGTTTCCTAAGGTTTAATTACAACAAACTTTTGACTTTTGTACTCTCAAAATCTCAACATTAATAAAAAGAAATTTGTTTACAACAATTTAGTTTTTTAAATTTACGACAGTTTGTAAAATATACATTTAAAGTGGTTCATAAACCACTTTAAAAAATAATGTGGTTCATAAACCGTTTGAAAAATAAACACTTGTTTTTACTAATGCAAACTAGAAAAGCTCTAAATTAATACGTCATTGCGAAATTTAACATAAAACGGGCCTGCTTGTATAAAATAAAAAACTAAAACATGCCATACAAAAGTCATACTCAAGTGAACGCTTAACTAAGTAATTGTAAAAGAAATACATGTATGTGTCAGATGAAAGACCGAAATTGTTCGGTACACGTGTCAAATATCACAAAATGGGAACTCTCATTGGTTGTATCAGATTAAACTTTCAAATGTAAGTTATGCATGATCTGAGCACGATATATTCTCGGTATAGCAAGTAGGGTGCAACCGAGCCTAGCCGAGCCCAAGCCTGATAATAATCAAGCTTTAAAACTTCTCAGATTTGAAACCGCCATTATTTTCAGCCACCACCTCCTAGGCGGTAGTGGTGGTGAGGGAGGGGTTGGAGTGGACTTACGGAGAGGAGATTAGCTGGTTAATTTCATATTTTAAGTTTTTAATTACTCAGATCAAAATAATATATATATATATATATATATATATATATATATAAATTACATAATATCATAAGAGTAGAATGGTCATTAAATAAAAATTCATTAAAATTTGGTATATATGATATATTTATTTTGGTTGGGTATTTATAATATTTTTAAAGCTTGTAAGGATATTGTTTTGGTCAAAAACTGACAGGTGTGATTTTACAACTAAATTAGTAAAATGAGACTAGGTGCTTGTAAATATGGTTTGAACACAGAGATTTGTTGCGAGGAAAAAACCTACTATCCTTAGGATAACAAGAAAAAAACCCCGGGTGGTGAAAACTATCACCACTGATTTATTAATAATAAAGTGATTACAAGTGGTGGAGCTTAATCGGATCGTGATTACAATGAGAGCGAGTACTAGTAAGTCTCGAGTGCTAAAAAGTGTGTGCGGTTTGATCCGAATAGAACTCTATTTATACAAAAAAAAGATAACAATATGGCCTATAAATTAGGAAACAAGAGACCGAATCCAATTAGCCGTTAATCATTCAATCTAACACGTTTTCCTTATCGGCCACGTTCTAATAACGGCAAGTGCGAGTCTTCGGGAGATCATAGCAACGGTCTTTGACCTGGTAAACAAGGAAAGTCTGTGAAAAAATTGTTAGTTATATAACATTTTTAGGATACCTGTTACTTTGGAGGATATCGTATCCTGAAGTTGTTCTAATTATAATATTGCTGAGGATACTGAAAATCCGAGCCCTAACAATTGTCCCCAAATTTAACAGCTGTAGAAATTTAACAGCTGTAGATATGGTTTAAAGCTGTAAAATTTTTGAAATTTGAATTTTGAATCTTCGCATACGTGGTGGATCTTCGATGCACGTGTCAGTCGTCCGCCCTTTGAGTAAACCCTAGGCCGACCTTATAATTACTTGGATAAATAACATTTTCATTCACTCGTTCTTCTATCCAGGTAATGTCTTCTTACTTTCTTTCCTTTATCTTTTGGAAACTATGAGTTCGAAGCTCCGTGATTCTGGTATTGAAGATTTCGTTTCCCAAAACCTTCTTGCCAACCCCGTGAACGAGATATGCACGTTCAACAACAATGATATTGCGAGCTTACAGTCCCGAGGCTGCTTCCCTCCGGGAGCCGTTTTCCGGCCCTTCGATCCGGCCGTCTTATCTGACCTTGTCTTTAAGACCTGGGTTTGTTTTCCGTTTTTGCCGTTTAAAATCGACTTTTCTTATCCATTTCCTGCTTTTACTACCGAGTTCTTTATCAGAACTGGTCTCAGTTTTGCCCAACCCATGCCTATGGTTTGGAGGACCTTGTTTGTTTTGGAGAGGTTAATTGCTGACCATGCCCTCGATTTTACCCTTTCAGAGATTGCTTATGTATATGAACTTCACAGCCATCCATCTTCAAGATATCTTCTTAAAACCAAATCCGGCTGAACCCTGCTCGTTTTGAGAAACACCCAGAATAACGACCAGTGGAAGAGACAATTTTTCTTTGTTAGGAGAGATTCTCTCCCACAGCCTGATACTCTTCCTTATCTCTAGGTTTCCAAAAGTAGGATACTTTATCTTGAAGATACATGTTAACATCTTTGTAACTGATATTTTTGTTTTTTGCAGCTTTGAAGTTCTTCGAGATTGCCCCTCCCACCAAAGAGACTGAGACCAAGCTTAGCTATTTCTTTCTCATTGACGAGGATGAAAAGACGTTTCATTTTCAGTCAAGCCTCCAAGAACCATCGCCATCAGCAGGCTCCGTTATGTCTGGTAAGGAATATTTGAAATGCTAGTATAAATATTTTAAGGATTAGGGATACTGACCTGTATACTCGAAGGTAAATCTACCTCAGTCTTTGCTTTGGACGATATTGACAGCATGGTCTCTACTCGTAGCACCAAGAAAAAAGAAGCCGCTCCTGCCTCCCTACCAAAACCTGAGAGCAGTCGTGCCAAGGGCTCCAAAAAGAGGAAGACCCCCAGGAAGTATCCGACGCTTCTCCGACCAGCAACCTAGAGTTCAACAAGGTATGCCTTCCGATAGTATCCTCGTATTTTGAAGATAACATATGCTGAGGAAAGTTTATT
Organism: Bidens hawaiensis; assembly: GCF_021521415.1. NCBI lineage: Eukaryota > Viridiplantae > Streptophyta > Magnoliopsida > Asterales > Asteraceae > Bidens > Bidens hawaiensis. Next base: position 461,157 of record NW_027491668.1, read on the forward strand.
TTGCACAGGGACTGGAACAGCTATCCTCTTGCTTCAACGATCTGCATTATGAACTTCTTGATGCCAACACACGCATAGCCGAGATGCTGAAGATTGCCACTACCAAAACCAATCTACTTGACAAGAAGACTAAGGAAATTGAATATTTGAAGCAGGAACTCTCGATGGCCAAGAAGGAGCTCGTCCACCAAGAAGCGGATCGTTTGGTGCAGATCCAAGAGGTTACTGAGGGGGCGAAGAGGTCTGCTGCTATTTCCATCTTCTAGTCTTGGCTCAAGATGCCTAAGGAGGCCAAAGATGCCGGTGTTGACACTTCTTTCTGGGATGTGGCTGGCTGGGAGAGAGTCTTGGCTGAGCTTATTGGGGAAACTATGGAGGAGGCAGGTCCGAGTGGAGCGGATAAGGCTGCGGAGGAGGCAATCAAGGACGCAGTGAAGGCGGTCGGTGGTGAGGTGCAATTGGGCAGTGATGGCGGTAAAGAAAAAGCTTGAGCCCAATTTTTTATGTGTTTTTGTTTGTTGGTCTGATGTTGGGTTGTAATGGTTGTTGAACAATTTTTACTTTCCTGTCTTGAACAATATTATGCCTAGGATTTTAGGATACATGGGTGGAGGGATCTTGATTTTCCAAGACGAAGCCCATGCTATTTTGACTTTTGAACACCTGGCAATATTCGGGTGGAGGGATCTTGGCTTTTCAAGACGAAACCTGGATGTTGCCCTTTTAATTCTTGCACTTATGATTAGTAATAATATAATCTTTTGGCTTTTCATATTGTGTTCAGTAACTTGTAAGTTTTAATTGGAATATTACATGTCCTTAATTTTTCTGAATTAAGTCATTTCGAGGATAATGTATCATGAAAACATGCTTCTTGAATATTTAAAGTTCCAGAAAATATATCTTTAAGACTTTTCATTAAAATATCCTGAGGATCATATATCTTGAACATAAAATATTTTAAAGATTATATATTTTTAGAAAACATAATCAAAGACTTATAAAATATCTTAACGATAATATATCCTTATGCCTTGTGTGAGTTATCATAATCAAACCAAAAGATCATACCTTGAAATATAAATTGTATGATAAAATTAAGTGTAATGAATACCTTTATGGAGATCATTTATAAATCTAGTTAGCTTACATATGATGTCCCCAACTGTTGATCTTTTTAGGTATTATGCTTTCTGGAATTTTGCTAAGTTAAAAACAACTTTGCAATATCTCTACATTTAACGATTTGTTTGTTCTTCGATCTGTCAAAACAAAGTTAGATAATCCTGGCGATAAAGCCCATTTACTGGCGATAAAGCCTTTTTTGCTGGCGATAAAGCCTTTTTACCGGCGACAAGGCCTTTACTTGGGAGACATGAAAATGTCTAAGCTAGAGATAACACTAGGGAAAGTCCCAAACGTATGGGCATGTAAATGCCAAAACTTGAGATAACATGAAAATGTTATAAACCTTAGATTACATGAAAATGTTATAAACTATATGTGTGACACGTCTGCTACTTATCTTAAGGATTCGGTATATAGCCAACAACAAACGGATTATCAGCTAGTCTGGTCCACCTGCCTCGAACTATATCCGAATCATCGTGCGCTCCAGGCGTTCGTTGGAAAGGTGAAGACCTTTAAACCATAGAAGATATCCAGGATATCTTATTCGTGCGCTCCAGGCGTTCGTTGGAAAGGTGAAGACCTTTAAACATTAGGGGATATCAGGGATATCATATTCGTGTGTGAGGTGATCAGCCTCTGACTGTTGTGAAGATATCATAGCCTTGGGATAATTTCAAAACACTAAGCTCTTGATGACGGGTGGGTGTTAGCCTGGCTAACACCCCTCCGATGCTTAAGTTAGTAAACTTGATTTAAAGATAATAAAGTTTAAAAATGTAAAAATAGAAGAGGGAACATACCTTTATCCTGAGGGTACGAACACACCAGTTAAGGATATTAACAAAAATATGCCTTAAGGTGGATAGAATTCCAAGTTCTTGGTATAGGAACACCTTCCATAGTGATTAACCTGTAGGCCCCTTTTCTTGCTTCTGAATCAATCAAGTAAGGACCATCCCACTTTGGAGCTAGCTTTCCATCTGCTGGCTTAGTGGTATTCTGAAATGCCTTTCTTAACACCATATCTCCTACTTGGAATCTTCGAATTATGATATTCTTGTTGTAGGACTTGGCTATTCTTTGTTGGTATGCTGCCATTCTGATCTTAGCAAGGCCTCTGAGTTCATCAACAGTGTCAAGGTCTTCAGTGAGGCTTTGGTTGTTGGACTCAATATCTTGGATGCTGGTTCTTGCCATGGGGATCACCATCTCTGTGGGGATAACAGCTTCAGCCCCAAACACCAACGAGAAAGGTGTTTGTCCCGTTGCATTTTTTGAAGTGGTTCTATCAGCCCAAAGAACAAATGGTAGTTCTTCAGCCCATTTTCCCTTCTTGGATCCCAATTTCTTCTTCAAATTGTTGATGATGATCTTGTTACTAGATTCTTCTTGACCGTTAGCTTGAGGATGTATTAGAGTTGAAGTCACCATCTTGATCTCCCAACTTTCACAAAAATTGGTTGTTCTACTACCGATGAACTGTGATCCATTGTCACAAACAATTTCGGCCGGGATACCAAATCTTGTCAGGATATTGCGTTTGATGAATGAGATCACATCCTTTTCTTTAACTTGGACAAATGCCTCAGCTTCGATCCACTTGGAGAAGTAGTCTGTCATGGCCACCTTTCCACCAGGAGCCTTGGGTAGCTTTCCCATAATATCCATTCTCCATTTCATAAATGGCGTCAGGGATATGATAGGATATAATGGTTCAGCTGGTTGATGCAAGATGTTGCTGTGACTTTGGCAAGCATCACACTTCTTGGAGAAATGCATTGCGTCTCTCTTCATTGTTGGCCAGAAGTATCCTATCCTCAGTATCTTGGATATTAAGGCTCTGCCCCCAGTGTAGTTTCCACAATCACCTTCATGTATGTCCTTGAGAACTTCTTGTGCTTCTTGATATTCCAAGCATTTCAAGTATGGACCTGCAAGTGATTTTCTATACAAAACATTATTTAGGACAATATACTGGTTTACCTTCATTCGAAAAGCTCTGGGATTTTCTCCTTCTGGGATCTCATTATCCTGAAGATACCGCATTATGGGATGGATCCATGATACTGGATTATCCTTAGGCTTTAAGTCTCCAAGATTTCGTGGCTCTCCTTTGTTGCTAGGATATGTATGATGGGTATCTTGATGTCATCAGGTATCTTGAGAGTTGATGCTAAATTTGCCAAAGCATCTGCTTCAGTGTTTTCTTCTCTTGGTACCAGTACTATATCAAATGTTTCGAACTACATAGCTAATTGCTTAACTATTTCTAAATATTTCGCTAATTTTTCTGCATTCACAGCATAAGAGCCATTAAAATGGTTAGCTAATAACAAAGAATCAACATAAACTTGAAGATACCTGACCTTCATGTAACATCCGTATTTTTTAGAGTAATAAATAAAAGGAAATTTATTATTACGTATGTTTCGTTAATTTGATTGTGTGTGTAAATATTGGATAATAATTGGATTTGAAAGTGTGAGTGGGTTGTGGGGCCCATAGCCCCCTATATATAACCCAACCCCTCCACCCTTTCACTATTTTCTCCCTTTCACAACACACACCCTCAAGCACACACACACACACACACACACGTTCTCTCTAACACCCGAATCCAATCTCGAGCTAAAAGAAGGAAGAACCTAGTGTGTGAACGCCATCAAGCAACAAGAATCACCACCAAATCTTCGGGTTAGCCTAGATCCGAACCAAACCCGAAGCAAAAGGTGAGTTTTGGGTTTTAAAGGTTAAGTTTTGTGGTTGAGTTTGACATGCAAACTGATAGAACGATAGATCGGGTTGTGAGAGGCTAGAAAAATGTAAACTTGTAGGGTCGAGTGTTAACGGGATCGTTATATGACAAAAGATGAGGTTTGGACTAAGTAAAACACGGGTATACAAAGTTGGTACGACCCAAAACCCATAAAAAGAGTAGAATCGGGTCCTAAGGAAGAGTCTCGGAGGAAAATGGCCTTAAAATGGTAAAAATAAAGTAAAAAGGGGTTTTTCGCATGAAAAAGGGCTTCGCATCGCATGCCATGCGAAATCCAAGAATTTCGCATCGCACGCCATACGAAGCGAAATAAGCATGCGAAGCGAAATGTCCATGTGAAGCGAAATGGCCATACGAAACGAAATGGCCATGCGAAGCGAAATCCCGTGCGAAGCGAAATTCCATGCGAAATTCCAAGCCAAATTCCATGCGAAATTTCATGACATTCATTTTCTGATGCACTTTTATTAAATGACTGTTAATGAAAATAAAATTTTTCCGAGCTGACCTGGCAGCTCAACCTCAGCCAGGGGCTTTGCCCCTTGGACCCTGCTAGGGGCTGCCGCCCCTAGACCCCGCTACTAGGGGCGTTGCCCCCGACCCCCGTTAGTGGAGGGTTTCATTAAATTCGATATAGGAAGTAGTAGTAATGGATAATTGACACGCGTAATGTATTGTACAGTTAGCCGTGCACATCTAAGGAAGGGCCTTACCATTAATGGCGAGAGAAACCGACTCCAGGTGAGTTCTAGCCCCCTTTATCTGTTATGTTTTCGGGGCTGTGTGCATACTCCTATATGATAGATAATACACTTACTTAATTGGCAAATGTATGATACGTGTATGGTTGTGTATTGAATGTATTATTATATAATAATTGTATGAATGAGTATGTATGTATTTATAACTAGAAGATATGTAAAGTATGCACGCATGATAAATGTATGGTTATTCGAGACAGAAAGGACCAGACCCTTATAATATATGAGATGTTATGGACCAGACCCTCATATTATCTGAGATGTTAGGGACCAGACCCTTACATTATCTGAGATGTTAGGGACCAGACCCTTATAATATCTGTGATGTTTAGGATAGAATAGCTTATGGTATACCATAGGGTTTATGAAAGAAAGTATGTAAGTACGTATGCATGTATATAAAGTATGTATGAAAGAGGTAATAACAGGTAAGGTATGAATAGGTATGAATACGTATCTTTGGACACGTATGAGTAAGGATATGAGTATAATACATGTTAATTGATTAACTAGAACTCACTCAGCGTAGCTGACTTTTAGTATGCACACAGGCAAATAGATTGAGGCAGCTGGCTTGAGGAGAGACACATGGCATGAGATAAAGAGACTGGCATATATGAAGAAGTGTCATGACTATTTTATGTTAATGTTTATTAAAAGACAACTTGTATGTTAAGACATGATTTGATGTTTTGTAATGAAATGTATGAAGTTTTAATTATTCCGCGAAAGTTTTAATTAACTCTGATTTTAGAACTGTGTTTATGAGTAAATCCAACGCGAAAGTATGGTTACCGGGAACGGGGCCTTACACTTTATGTCCTTAGCTAGTTGTAAACCAGCTATTAAGGCTTCGTATTCAGCCTCATTATTAGTAGTCTGAAATTCACAAGATATAGATAGAGGTATTATGTCCCCCTGTGGCGATTTTAGCAAGATACATAGACCTGTTCCTCTTATGTCGGAGGCCCCATCAGTATGCAAAGTCCAACTCTCCTTGATTTCCAATTGTTGAACTTCCTTTTCTACTTCCTCAAGTATATCCTGGCTAAAATCAGCCACAAAGTCGGCAAGTGCCTGAGATTTGATGGCTGTCCTTGGTTCATACAAGATATCGTATGCACTAAGTTTCATAGCCCACTTTGCTATCCTACCTGACATTTCTAGTTTTCTTAAAACAACTTTAATAGGATAGTTAGTTTTTATATGAATAACATGAGTTTCAAAATAATGTCTTAATTTAGTAGAAGCCATTATAAGTGCTAAAATCAACTTTTCAAGATAAGAATACCTGGATTCAGCATCTAGTAGACTTTTACTTACATAATATATTGGATGTTGTTGACCTTCATGATCTTTGACTAAGACGGCACTTATAGCACTCCCCGAAACGGCTAAGTACAAGGATAATGGTTCACCATCATCTGGCTTCATTAGGAGTGGTGCAAAGGATAAGTATTCCTTCAGGGATACCAACGCCCCTTCTTTCTTTTCTCACCATTCGAATTTCTGATTCTTCCTCAGGATATCATAGAAGTCTTTTCACTTCTCTGAAGATCTTGAGATGAATCTGTTGAGAGCTGCTATTCTTCCGGTCAATCTTTGGACATCTTTAACATTTCTTGGTGATTTGATGTACAGGATGGCCTTGATCTGTTCAGGGCTTGCCTCTATTCCTCTCTTGGTGACCATGTATCCGAGGAACTTTCCTGCTTTGACACCGAAATGACACTTGGCTGGATTCAGCTTCATGTTATACTTGTCCAGGATGTCAAATGCTGTTGCCAAGTCTTTGAGATGATCCTCAGCCTTTCTTGACTTTACCACCATGTCGTCTATGTAGACTTCCATCGTGTCCCCCAGTTGGTCTTTGAACATCATGTTGACTAGCCTCTAGTATGTTGCACCTGCATTTTTTAGTCCAAAAGGCATTGCAGTATAATAGTATATACCTGTGGGAGTCATGAAGGCTGTGTCTTCTTGATCTGAAGGTTCTATTTGAATTTGTTGAAATCCTGAGGATGCATCCATGAAGGTTAGCAGTTCGTGACCAGCAGTTGCATCCACCATTGAGTCAATGTGTGGGAGTGGAAATGGATCTTTTGGATAGGCCTTATTCAGGTCTGTGAAATCCACACACATTCTCCACTTTCCATTTTTCTTCTAGACAACAACAAGATTGGCCAACCATCTAGGATATTGGACCTCTTTTATCATCTTGGTTTTGAGTAGCTTCTGCACTTCTTCTTGTATGATAACGTTTCTCTCAGGAGCAAACTTCCTTCGCTTTTGATGTACCGGCCCGAAAGATATATCTATACCAAGTTTATGAGTAATTATAGATTTAGAGATACCTGTAATATCTTCATGTTTCCAGGCGAAGGTAGAAGCTCTTTTCTTTAGGAAGGATATCAACTCCACCTCAATATCCTCAGGAATACTTGATCCTAATAATACTTTGATCTCAGTATCCTGAGGATCCAAAGATACTTCCTTTACATCATGCTCTCTTTCTTGCAGGACCTTCCCTGGTTGTTTCTGTAATTGCTATGCTTGAGTAGGCTTTGTAGTCCACTTCATTGATTGAAGCATAACATTCCTTGGCATCTTGCTGATCACTTTCAATTTTGATGATTCCCCAAGAACTTGGGAGTTTCACACATTGATGATAAGTTGAGGGTACTGCCTTCATGCTGTGGATCCAGGACCTGCCTAATATCACATTACAACAAGATGATGAGTCAATAACACAAAATTTTTGTAGAGAGTTAGTTCCCTCAATATATATTGAAAGTGTGATTTCTCCCAAAGTGTTCTTGGTCTTGCCACTGAATCCTGCGAGAACTGAGGATTTTGGGATAATCTCCATTTCCGGGATATCCGTCTTCTTCAAGGCATCCATTTGGATAATGTTCACAGAGCTTCCTCCATCAACGAGTATCTTGCGCATAAAACAGTTAGCTATACATAAAGTTATTACCAAACCATCATGGTTGGGATCCACAAGATCATATCGATCCTCCTCATCGAAGGATAGGATTCTTTGAGTTGTCAGAGTGGAAGTGCGGAGAGGTCTTTCTCCATTGTCTATCTTCATTTCTTTGGAACGCCTCTTAGCTGCTGAATATGAGGTTCCACAGATGTCTGATCCTCCTGAGATAAAGGATACAACCTTAGCTCCAGGTGGAGGAGAAGGTGCCCTTTCGGGTATCTTGACAGGATCCTGACTCTTGTTCTTGTTTCTTCTAAACAGTTCTTTCAGGTATCCTTTTCTAAGAAGGTATCCTATTTCTTTCCGAAGTGCTATGCAATTTTCAGTGCGATGGCCAAAGTCTTCATGGAATGCACATCATTTGGACTTGTCTTTGATGGATCCAGGCTTTTCATTTTTCTTAGGCCATCTGGCCTTATCACCTAAATCCTGCATGGCACATATCACACCACCAATATCAATATTAAAACAATATTCAGAGATTTTAGGATACTCTTCATCATCTTCATCTTCTTCCACAACATTTATCCTGGGATTATCCTGCTTGGAATAAGGCTTGGGCCTAGAGAACTTCTGTGGAGATTCTGACTTTCTGTTGGTGGACTCATACTTCGGGATAACCAGATTTCCATGAGCCTTCTTGTCATATTCTAGCCGAATATATCTTAGAGCCCTGTTTCTGACTTCGTCAAGATTCCTGCATGGAGTCATGATAAGGTCATCATAGAAAGGAGAATCCTTTCTTAACCTCATTTTGAAAGCTTCAACAGCAGCTGCCATGTCAAGGTTGGGGATTTCCAAAGCTTCCCTGCTAAATCTAGTTATGTAATTCCTCAAGGATTCATTATTACGCTGAACAATTCTATATAAGTCACCTGTCATTTTCTCAAAAGATCTACTACAAGAAAATTGATTATTGAACAAGTTAATCAAATGAGAAAATGAGGTAATAGTGTTGGAAGGAATACTCAATAACCATTTGAGGGCCGACCCTGTCAATGTTGAACCGAATCCCTTGCATAGGACAACTTCTTTAATGTCAATGGGGATGGGGTTGATCTCCATCCTCTCTCTATATTGATCTATGTGTTCCTCAGGATCCGTAGTGCCGTCGTATAGCTTCATGCTGGGAGTTTGGAACTTCTTGGGGATTTCTACGTCGCATATAGGCCAAGTAAACCTGGATAACTTGTGGCTACCTGCGGGCACTTCAGCTATGGGACGTATTATCTCTGGGATACTGGAAATAATATCCTTCATTTTCTGCAGTTCCCTAGCTATCTCGGGGGATATTCCCTTATCCTACATAGATCCACGATTAGTGTATAAATTTGCATTAAAAGAATTGTTACCGAGATCGTGGTTGGGCCTTTGGTATCCTGAGCCTTGGCGACCAGTTCCTCCGTTAAGGTTATCCTCAGGATAAGGTGACGTCTGCATAGGGATATCATCCCTGACATGCACTTCAGAGGTCATCATGGGGGATCCTGACGAGAATATGCCGGCTGGCATGGTTGAACGAGGGTGCATGTTGCTGGATTCTAGCCTCGTTGTTCTGGGTAATTCCGAGGATACCTGAAGATAAGTTCCTCCGTATCCTGATTGCTACTGAGACGGAGTCCTTGTTAATTGTGTCCCCAAGGATCAGGGATTCTGAAGGATGAATGATCCTGGAAAACCAAAATCAAGAATCCTGGGCACGATTGGAGTAGCCTCCTGCCCTGGCCTCCTTTTGATCCCTTCAATCTCCTTAAATAGCCTTGAGTTGGTCTTTTCTTTCTGCTCCATGTGTGTTTTGACCTGTTTCATCAAAGCAAAAATGTCATTGTTAGAAATAACCGGGTCTACCCGTGTAGAGGATCCCACGAATGGTGGAAGTCCTTGTAACTCCCCAGCTAAAGAGGAAACTCCTGAGTGTGACGTACAGATTGCTCAAACACACGTGACACTATTAGGTGACTATAATAACATTATTTCATTTAAATCTTCATGTAACACAAGTTTATCAAATAATCCAATTTGTAACAAATAAATAAACAAATAATAAGTTGTTCTTTGTATATCCTATAGACATGCTATGTTTCTTATAAATTTCATCCTCGTATCTTTACACCTGTAACATATGTATAAAATAAAGTCCGCTATAAACATAGCTGGTGAGATTCCCACAGTTTGATATAATACGTAAAAATCATACAATTCCATGAGACTTGTGAAATGAGCACATAAGGGTTCTTTACACTCGATGCAATGGACCTGAGTGTAAAGAACAAACGAAGGTCCTTTCCAGTTGGGGCTACCAACGTACTTGGATATGGGGTCCCTTTTCCACTCGATACAAATGGACCTGAGTGCAAAGGGGGGCGTATGATCATACCTATTGAGGCAACCACTGAGCAAGTAATTCTGAGCAAGTAATCAAGTAAACACACAAGTCCATGTAATGAATTGTAGTTTGTAAGCAATATCGTAAATACTTGAAGTTTTGTAGGATACATATGTTACCCCCAAAAGTAATAAAAACGTTAAAAAGGAGGTGTGAGAAATTCACCTCGAAATCGAAGATAACTTGAAATATAAACCGTAAGCACAATAATGAAACCGAAGAAACCGAAAGTACTTTTAAAGAATCCGAAACGATTGAACTTCTCGAACTATAAATAAAATAAATACGAATATTTAAAGACCAAACTAACGGGATTATTAAAGTTAATTAATTATTGATTTGGTTTTAGGAATTAAGCATTATTTAATGTAGCTTTTATTATTTTATGGCATTTTTATATAATAATAATATTTTGAGTTAACGAAACGGTAATTAACAAAACGCATTTTATAATATTATTTTAACCGTAACGGAATCTAAAGATTTGAATTATTTTAATATCATAATTTTAAACACTAATATGAAAGTTATGGTTTTACATTGAACGGATTTTAAATGGGGAACTTAACTTGAAAGGTTATAACTAAGCCTTTGAATTAAAGCTAACGAGTTGGAGCTAACAAAATAAAGATTGGTGAGTAAAAGTTTACGAAATATAAGCTAACGAAATAAAATTTAACAAATGAAATGTAACAAATTACAGGTTAATGAATCTTAAAGTTAACGAATTAATATAACGTAACACAATTTATAACTTTCAATTTTAATGATTTAAAGTAAATAACGTAATGGAAATATAATTTAGTTTTATTGGTTTAAAGAAATATTATTTAAATATTATTTCAACTAAAAATATTTTATTTAATAAAGAAATTTTATTATGTTTACGAATCACCAGTTTAAAACATAAATTTACTTCTGGGTATGATTATGCTAGCGTATAAAGGTAAATAAAAAAACGATTTAATATTAATCGGGGTTTTCACGAACTTAAAGGAAACAAAAACTTGGTTTTTGGGTGAAAGGTGATAAAAATAATTTATAATCAGTTCCATTTAACTTTAAATAATTTTATTTGATTTATATTAATTTTTAATAATTTCTTTTGGTTAGTAAAAACAAAAGCAAAGTGGTTTAAACATTAAATAAAACAAGATGGCGTGACTCGGGTTCGAACCCGGGTCTTTATGACCACAACTGAATGCCTTAACCAGCTGAACTAAGTGCTTGCTTGCGTCAAAGATGGGAAACAGAAAACACATTTACAAACACTCATGCTCATCTCCTACAATCAAACCCTAGTTTTCAATTCGTCTAAGCCGTTCACTGTTTGATTGTTTGATGTTAGGGGTTTCGATAAGCTGACAAAGACGATCATAATGCATAATAAAATTACCTCTAACTGTTTCAGATTGACGGAGAACGAGGGTTGCCGAAAAAACGAATATTGACGGGTTGATTTCTTGATATAGAGAGTTTGTTATTGTAGATTAAGGTTATGAGCGAGTTGAGAAGATGTTTTAGGACCTATTTATACTAGTAATTGGAGCGTTATTCGTTTATTGATCTTAATTGTGATTTGAAACAAATCCGGCGGTATCGGAGAGTACGGAGTTGATTTAGATCGTGATTGACTCGTTATTTGTTGATGATTAGGGTCGATATCTAAGTCTAAACGCATTACGAATATTTAATTGGATTAAATCATAGATTTGACGAGGTTTTGTAACATTCGTTAATTTCCGATAAAATGTTTAACCTTGTAGTGTTGCGGGCTCCTTTCGGGCTTGACCCGACATTCTCCCGGGAGCCCCTTTCCACCCTCGTAAGTTTGTCATACTTAACTTTTCTTACAAGTTCACCCATCGTTAAAGTAGAGGGACTAGAATGTATTATTGTTATTAAATTATACAAAAAAAATAATAAAAAACCCTAACCCACCCCCTTGTCCGATCGGCGCACCCCCACCCCTTCCCTCCTCGTTTTGCGTGCAATCAGCCACCGTCCAACCATCCAAAGTTCAATTCCAGGTCGGTATTAAATGTATACAACTCTTTTTCACCTTAATTCATCCTTATGGTGCGTTTATTCGTCGAAAAACGGTTGTTTTTAGGCTTACCGGGTGGCTGTCCAATTGAGCACTTCCGGGACTGTTTTGAGTGAGGTTTTTGCACCAAAATCCTCCTAGGTATGTCTAGTATATCATACTTAAAAATTATGTTCATTGGTGTTCGTTAGGTTGGTCAACTAGTTGTAGCTTGATTGTTAGTGTTCGGTTGACTAGAAATGTAGTTTGATGTGTTTAACGTGAGTGATGAAGTGATTAATGACCAATTCAGCTCGGGGGCACTTGGTTTGATGTACGGGCTGTTGAAAAATCATTTTTATAAGTTATGGGGCTGAATTGGTTGTCGGTTACTCCAACGGGTCGGTACAACGTACAATTGCGTTCTTTGTATAGTTGGTGCATTGTACTTGCAGGTTACCGACCCATTTGACTCGTGTGGACTTGTTGGCTGTGATTTTATCATAATGGGTCCACACAGGGCTGAGTTGGATGTTAACGTCCTAAGCGACTCTTAAACGCGCGTGTTAGTGCCACTTAGTGCTTCTGGGGGCAATTTGGGAATTCTTTATTCCCGGGAGTACCTATGGGTTGTTTTGGTGAATGTCAGGCCTCGAGGGCTGTTATGATTTAGTTTGATGAGGTCGAGGGTTTAAGTAACTCGAACCATGTTAGAACGTCTCGTAGGATAAACGAATTCTTTCGATGTCGTTAGTAATGTTTGAATGTAAACCGACAGGTGTTTGAGTTTTGGGATTACTTAGGGACTCTTTAGAGGGTGAATTCGTTCCTTGTGTCAGGTGAGTTCACGATGCCCCTTTTTACTCTTTTCAAGTTTTGGGCTAGCATGCACACCATGTTAACAATTTTATCCGACTATACTCGTTTAAACTAATCAGATGGTTTTATATGGTTTTACTTGGGTTCGTGGGATTCATGAAAGTATACGTGAGTTATACTCGGTGCCTTAAAATATTCAAGGCTGGTTGATGGTTATATATTTTATAATGTTATAGACATTACTTATGGTCTAGACTCAAGGATGTAGGCGTACTCGTATTGTAGTATGTCATGAGATGATATTTATGAATGTGTATGCGGGTGTTACTTTATGACCCTAGGCTTACGTTCATGATGGTATGTTTGGAATGTTATATATGTATAAGTGTATATATATATATATATACGCGTGTTTATGCATGCGTTATTGTATGGCCAGTAATTAGCGATGTTAATTAGTCGTTTTCGACTAAGGATGTTGCGTATGCCTACTTCGTGTTTGCATACGGATGGATGGTGATCTTAGCCGGGCCAAACTATACTACTCAGGTTCTTAAATCCTGTGGCGGGCCTTGAAAAGCCTGTGAGGGGGGAGGCTCGTGTGGCATGATCACCATCGGATGAGATGATACGTGTTTGGGTTGTACGTGTGCTCGACCCTGATGTTATTACTTGGATATTACGTGTTTGGGTTGTACGTGTGCTCGACCCTGATGTTATTACTTGGATATTACATGTTTGAGTTGTACGTGTGCTCGACCCTGATGTTAATACTTGGATGATATAGGGATATAATTATATGGATGTTTATACATATATAAGTATGACTACTTATTGTTGATGATGGCCTAACTATTGTATCTCGTTTTATTTTAAAACTCTTGGAATGATTTATTTAAATGTCAATTATTAAAACTTGAACTCACTCAGCTCAAGCTGACTTTGTGTGTATGATAGTGTGAGTTTCAGGTTGGGAGAAGGATGCTTACCGCTTGGACGTGCTCGAAGCTACTCGGACGGTGGAGGGTATACTCAGTCGGAAGTTTTTAATAATGAAAATTTTTCTTTCAAAGTTTTATCAAATACATTGAGAATTGGTTTTGGGCAAAATTCCAGGGTTTTGGGAACTTGTCTTAATAATTATGATTTTCCGCTGGATCATACTCTGAATTGGTTATTTTAATGGAATGAACTGTTTTTGACTTTCCGCTATTTAGTACTCTGAAATGATTTTAATAAGATGAATTAGTTTGGTTTTAAATTTTTGTGAATTTTGGATATGATTACCAATTGTAAGATTCCCGGGGTTCGGGGCCTTACATAGAAGTATCTAGAAAAGTGTTTTAAATGTTTTCATAACTCTTGTAAACCCAAGCCTTGATGTCGAGAACCTAATCTTTGAATGTAGTCGAACCCCAAGTTGTTTTATTTTCAGGAACCGAGATGATGTCCTTTAGCCCGTATGGTATCCCATGAAGCGGGCCTATCGTTTAATAAAGTTTTGTTAAGAACCAAGTTCTCATAAATGACATCAAGTGATTTATATATTCACTATTGAACAGGTCGAACTTAATTAAACGAGTCGCGCATATTTAGTTATATAGGAAACGGGCCAAAAGTCACCTCAAGTGCATTAAAAATTATTTGAAAGGAAATGAGCCTATCATATTAAACACAACATTTCTTTTGTAATCCATGTATGACTTTAATGATCAAGTAACCAATGTATGATTTTAATACTCTTGCAATCTGTTGTACAATTCAAAATGTGTTCCATGTGTTACTAAGTTACGCAGTGACAAAATTGCTAAACGGGTCGCCATCCAGGTATAAACCCCGAACCGACCCATTTATTGATGGTCTGATTCCGTGTATGAGTTTAGCTCTTTCACGGTTCCGGTTGGTTCGGTTTAACCCATTGCACATCCCTAGCTACTATGTAAAAAATTTAATAAATCACAAATCACAATCCTGTGGATTAATTTATAATTTCAATGCTTCATTTTTTGTTTATGCTACCTCCATTTTATAATTACTAGTATGTGTGTCTGTGCGTTGTGGTGGGGAGTCAATGAAGATTAGCTTGGTATGAGTAAGGTTCGCGGCGCAGACGCGACGGAAATTCAATGGCATCGGTACGGTTTGTGACAGTACCACATTTTGCTGTAGGTTAATGCAACATATGCTAGTGTGGGTTGAGTAAAAACAAGGCTAATAAGACAGAGGATGATGTGTCTTTTAAAAAGACAATTTGCAAGGTGAGCATATACTTGACTAAGTTTTAATCACTAACAAATTTTAATAAAAGAAAAGGCAAAAAATTTAAATATTTATGATACACTTCATTATGTCATCATCAAAACATATAATTTGTAAATTGCTCACCAAATGGAAAAGCAAACATGATGGTAAAATTATTATGGTTAAATGTTAATCTCAACTATCGCCCATGACCACTTATCACTACTTACGTTTGTTCGCTGATAAATCTAATGTTAATGTTACTAATCGTAATAATTACCGGTTATGATTCTTTGCGATTATGTCACGATCACGAATACATTGTAGCAACAAGATCGGTAAATCCAAAAAGATGTACAAATTTCAATGCACTACATGATAACACACTTGTGCTAGATTTGGATACTTCAATGGACAGCTTGAGTATTGTGTCAAACAAGTAATTTTTTTACAAACCGAGTCAATCTAAAACATATTTTTGTACAAAAAAATTGCTAAGTAATTAGTGTATCAAATAAAACTTAAAAAAATAATACTGCTATCACACACGCTAATGTGCTAAAAGCTAAGGAGTTAATACGGAAAAATATCGGATATCGGTAAAGGAACGATAAATGATATATCGTTTTTTGCGGTGAGATATCGGTTATTCAATATCATGAATAAATTTATATGTACATATATTGTATATGCATATAATGTTAATTTTATAACATTTATGCATAATTTAATAAGTTTAAAGCCCAAAATGTAAATTAGTGAAGATAGAGTGGTTAATTGTTATAACAAACAAACTGATTTTACACCTTTTATGTAAACTAGTGAAAGAAAGAGGAGTAAAATGTGAAAATTAACTTGTTTAAACCTAAAAAACTAAAAAGTCACAGCCGTATCTTCCTTGTTCCTTCTTCAACCTTTATTATGGCACCATTCCCTTTAGGCCTTCATATGTAAGGCCCCGAACCCGGTGACCCTACTTTAGCGTCGGATTTACTCATAAACACAGTTCTTCAAATCAGAGTTTATTAAAACTTTTCGCGGAATATAAAACATCAATCATTTGTTACAAAACATTAAATATTTTCTTTGATACCATAACACAAAACTTTATATTTAAAACATCTTTACTTCTTTCTTCAGATGCCAGCCGTTCAATCCATGCCATGTGTCATCCTCATGCTAACTCTTTAATCAGCTCACCTGCGTGCATACTAAAAGTCAGCTACGCTGAGTGAGTTCTAGTTAATCGAACGCCATACAATACATACACATACATACATATCTGTAGATACATATCCATACTTCACTAGTTACCCTTCTGTTCTACATACATACTCGCTACCATACATACATACATATCTACAATCACTAACCTCAGTCTACCGAGAGTACGTTCATAGTTCACCATCTATACCTGTACTCAAGGTCGTGAACACGTACAAGGTTCGCAGTCCTTACCTATGTTCACCATTTATGGTACGTACAAGGATCGCGGTCCTTCCCTATACCATAGTACATCCACAACACGTACAAGGTTCGCAGTCCTTCCCTATGTTGCAACCTAATTCATAGCACGTACGAGGTTCGCAGTCCTCCCCTATGCTACAAAATCAGCACGTATAAGGTTCACAGTCCTTTCCTATGCTGAAATACATCCACAACACGTACAAGGTTCGCAGTCCTTCCCTATGTTGCAACCTAATTCATAGCACGTACGAGGTTCGCAGTCCTCCCCTATGCTACAAAATCAGCACGTATAAGGTTCACAGTCCTTTCCTATGCTGAAATACATCCACAACACGTACAAGGTTCGCAGTCCTTCCCTATGTTGCAACCTAATTCATAGCACGTACGAGGTTCGCAGTCCTCCCCTATGCTACAAAATCAGCACGTATAAGGTTCACAGTCCTTTCCTATGCTGACGCCTATCTACATTACGTATAAGGTTCGCAGCCCTTATCTACGTTTACATATATCATCTACTTCACGTATAAGGCTCGCAGTCCTTAACTACGCCATCACCAGCCGAGTCTATGTCCGACAGAAGCTAGAGGGATTTGCCATCCTAACTTACTATGTCGAACGTAGAACTCACATGCCATTCGTGTACCTATATACACATACTTACATTATAACATAAGAACACTCTAGGCATTCCTTACCTCATTCATTTAACAACCATACCCCTTGACGTTACGTGCAATATCCGAAGATCGTTCACGCCCCGACAAGTATTCATTTGAAATATTCATACATCTTCGATATATAATATTCGTACCTTTATTTTTAACCTGACAGTACGCGTAATATCCGAAGATCGTTCGCGTACCGACAAACAATCATTCATATCTATCACACATATCACATATGACATACACTTATCACTTAGGATAAATGTATTAACAACACATCGAGTATGCACACAGCCCCGAAAACATAACAAGGAATGGGGCTAGAAACTCACCTGAACACGGTTACGTTCACCGTTAATCGTAATCCCTTTCTTCAGCTGTGCACGGCTGACTGTATAACAAGTACACGTATCAAACAACTATCACTACTCATATCATCTTTCCAGTCTTAACTACTACCCACAACGAACGGGGGTCCGGGGGCAGCGCCCCTGGTAGCGGGGTCTAGGGGCGGCAGCCCCTAGCAGGGTCCAAGGGGCAGAGCCCCTGGCTAGGGTCGAGCTGCCAGGTCAGCTTGGAAAAATTTTATTTACATTAACTGTCTTAACACATTTTCCATTAGGTTTTTAATTTATTTTCTAAGCGAACTTAACTTTAGGCGAAGTTAAACCTTAAGCGAACTTAGCTTTAGGCGAAGTTAAACCTTAGGCGAACTTAGCTTTAGGCGAAGTTAAACCATAGGCGAACTTAGCTTTAGGCGAAGTTAAACCTTAGGCGAACTTAGCTTTAGGCGAAGTTAAACCTTAGGCGAACTTAGCTTTAGGCGAAGTTCATCAGGCGAACTTAGCTTGCAGGCGAAGTTCATCAGGCGAACTTAGCTTGCAGGCGAAGTTCATCAGGCGAACTTAGCTTGCAGGCGAAGTTGTCGTCTGCAGGTTCTGTTCGCTCTTAAATCCTTCGTTCCTTAACCAAATAACTCGATTTAGGTACCCATGGAATCGTCTGACCAGCGCCTACAAACCCCAACTATCAAATCGACCTAACATCGATGTTTAGAGGGTGCGATTTAGGCATATAGGTTACGGGTCCTTTTATCAATCGATTAACCCATCAAATCATAACCATTTTCAGTAAGTTTAGCTTTGTTGGATTCGTTTTTACCATACAAACTCAGATCTACCATTTCTCAAATCAAACCGAACCTATACGAACGATTTCTAACCATAAACGTACCTAGAACGAGTCGAACTTACGAACACGAGCTGGTCTTGTTGCTTTGGTTCGTCACGACGATCTAGCACCAACTAACGTTTACTCTCTCTCGGATCCTGCTCGTTTATGGTGTGTGTGTTTTTGAATGTGTAGAGATTAGAATGGAAAGAGATGAGGTTTAGGGTTTTATGGTGGTTTAGGGGATATTTATATCCCTTAAAGCCCATGGACCTAAGGCCCATTCTCATTTAACCCATCTCAATTAATCTAACACTAGCCCGACTCATACCAACTCCTACTCTATTATTTATTTCCCGAACCCGAGTCAACTTTCCCTCTATTATTAAGTAATATAATTAATATCATTTTGGAAATTTCGGGATGTTACATCATAGTTCATCTTTTCAGGCGGAATTGGCAGCACCGGCGCCGGAATTGACGTCGGAAATCTCCAAGAAGAAGATATCTTATCACGAACTACCACCTCGTAGTGTAAATCGAAGCTATTTTCGTGAATTATGTAAGTAAAAACATAAAAATGGCCCAAGCCGAGAAAATCGGTGATACAACCAATATCATTGAAGCAAAATATCGGCGATATATCGGTCATTATCGCCGATAATATCGTCACCAATATTATGACCGATATTTTACACCGATATCTTGCCATGGGTCCGATAACCGATATATCGGTGATATATTACCGAGATATCGGCCTAGTTAACTGCATAGGCTAAAAGTAGTTACATAAAACACGCTAATCTAAACACTAAGTAATAAATTCTAGACTCTAAACTTAAATAAAACTATTAACCGGCAAGTGAACCGGTCGACTATAGTACAGCTAAGTCAGTCCGGATATCGAACCCACGAGACTCTTTAAATTACGTTAACTAGTAGACTCAACTAGACACGACTTATTATTTGTTTGTTTAAAAGGGGTGTTTAGTTAAAATACTAAATTTATATTATTAAAAACTGAATAATAAAAACAAGTAATTTAAACGAAAGATAATTTAGTTGATTTTAATCATATGATAATGGAAAACTACCTAGGCTAGAATCCCCTAAGTTTCAGTTGTCAATTAACTGGGAAAATATTTAGTTATGGAACTGGGATCGTAAAGTAGATGCTTAAAAGAAAACCCGAATAGGACCCCTGACCCTTCTCAAAAAGTTACCTATGGTTTCTAATAAATTTTAATGCACACCAGTTTTAGAAACCAAGTTTCCTTACGGTCACCTAATTACTTATGAACTAGTTCTTTTATACGAAATCCTACCTTTCAGCGTGGAAATCAAAGATAGTCTAATATATTCAATTGAACCGATAGACAAAGTTAATCAATCAAGCCTAGATGGAATCTTTACGAAGAACTAAATCAGCAATCCTGATCAACAAAGACCTACCAATAAACTAGCACCTTACAGCTATTTAGGTTAGCAACACACTTAGTTTTATTTGATTAAATGATATTATTCCTATGATCTTAATGCATATCAATTATAAAATACTCAAAAATACAAAGTAGATTACCTAATAGCAACCTATCATATGACAAACAATAATCAAGGCAACTATGGAATAATAAAACTCAACAAACAACCCTAAGTATCCATATGCATCAACTCAATATAATTAAACATTTTACTAGTTCGTAAACCCATAACAATAAATAAATCCCAAGTCAAAATCAAACATCAACAAAGGTTCATCACGTGCCTAGGCAGTCCATAATGCTTAGCCTATCATTATAAAATCAAATAAAACAAACTTAAAGGATATTGTAACATCTCGGATTTTTCGTATTTGTATTCGTTTTAAGTTTAAACCGATTCGGGAACGTAATTTGGATTTTCTGAACTATTTAAAACTTGTATTTATTGATATTTAACTTATTTTATAATTTCATAACTTTCAATTATGCCAAATAGCCCTTAGAAACCTTTAAAATCGCTTTAAACGACTAAAAATCGCATTTTTGGAACTACATGGACTAGTTTTGCCAATTCTTTCCTATTTTTGATTAAATTAATAAAACTTAAACTCCAAGAAATGTTATAGCTGGTCCAATTTCGTTTTCTTGGTGTCTAAGCCAAATTTTGTTAGTTATTGTACTAGATTTTCTCATTAAATAGCTTATTTTGTTTCTTAATTTATTTTTAGCACCCAAATCGATTGTTTTTGGCATAAATCGAGTAAATTAAGGTCCAAGAAAATGATTATAGCTAAAATACAAGTCCATATTATTAAATTACTGATAAATCACAAAATATTTGATTTATTACATCGATATTCTCATTAAAATCGTATTTTGTTACTTAAACGAGTAAATCTTCCAAATATGATTCGTTATTGCTATTCCTATATAAACAACCCCTAATCTCCTTCCATAACACTTTACACAAATCCTAGAGGAGCCTTCTCAGCCGTCATACCTCTGATCGTCATCAAATCCTTCGGTTTTTGCTTATTCGTTGAAGATACAACGCTTATTCGTTTGACTTTGCATGCATATGGACCTTTGACTCATCATATCTCTTGATTATTTCACTTTCCGGGTAAGTTGTAAACATAGGAATCATTCATATACATTCCCTAGTCAATAAACTTCAATCAATTTCGGTGATTGAAGGGTGTTGGCTGGTCAATTCGCTTAAAACCCGTTAAAGGGCAAAACAGTCAACAAGTTTGACTTTACGTTTTCTCATACTTCTGGTCGGATTCAACGTTCGGTCTAGAATACCTTTATTCTCGTAACGTGATTTTAAGGCTACTTTCCAAAACCCGACTTCCGACTCGCTTTTCAGAATCTGGTCAGTACCAGCTTGCTTAAACGTTTAATTCAACATAACTAGAGTTCTACACATCCGTTTGGATTGATTCTAGCGGCATTAAGTTCGTTTTTATTTATAGTTTCATATCACAAAGTTTCAGGTTCTGATCGGTTATCTCGTTTGACGCGTATCAGACGACTCGCTTATCCGTTGACTCGTTTATTCTTAATTATACTCACTTGCCTTTAAACAAAGGTGAGTTTTATTATTCCCCTACTTTACTCAGTTTTCTAAAACGTTTTTGGGGCATATGCGTATATCATACTATACATACATATCTATATATACATACATATCAAAAATAGCAAACGTGTATTTGTGTGTGATTAATCAAATCTACTTGTTATGTGCTTACTTGTTTATGTGCGCATTCGTGCTCGGACTGGTCCCGCATATCCCCATGTATTGGGTTCTCATTCTATTGACCACCACCCGATTCGCTTGGCAACGGTCTTATTCCATTTATTTTCTCATGGTTGATTTACCGGCGCCCGATTCGCTTGGCAATGGTTTAGTCGACAACTTATTTTCTTATGATTTGATTTCATTACCGCATTTATTACGTTTTGCTTATTTATTATATTTACCTTATTTTATTGTAAAACTGGTGATAAACTCACTCAACATGTGTTGTTGACAAACTCTATTTTCTACGCATATGCAGGTTGCCTGAGTTGAAGGATGGACACTTAGAAAGACCTTAGGGTTATATTGAAGACAAACTTGAATTTAAATGATTGTACTTATTTATTTGAATGGTTTTG
Organism: Bidens hawaiensis; assembly: GCF_021521415.1. Classification (NCBI taxonomy): domain Eukaryota; kingdom Viridiplantae; phylum Streptophyta; class Magnoliopsida; order Asterales; family Asteraceae; genus Bidens; species Bidens hawaiensis. Next base: position 483,235 of record NW_027491668.1, read on the forward strand.
TTGTATTCGAATATTGTGTGTATTATTTGAATAAAATAATTAATTAGATATTGCCATTTATAATTATGATAGTATCTTCGAGCTGTGAGCAATCGGATCACGCCCTGGCATTTTCGCCCTAGGTTGGGGTGTGACAGATATCATGGTGAAGAATAATGTAAATGGAAGAAAATAGGTGATAAAACCCCTAGTCTTCGTTCTTGATCGAGGAGCACTTCACTGGCCGATTACTTGCCTTCAAACCCGCCAAAATATGCAATCCTAAGCTCCGGAAAACTCCAAATTCAGCTGTGGTTCGCAAGGTATGTTTAAGGTTAAGTTTAGGGGTGTTTATATAGGCATTCTGGTCCCAAAACCCTAAGATTCGTAGAAGTTTCTGGAAAACACATCAAATGCGCCGCGTGGCGGCCTTTCTCCCTCCTGGCCGTGCGGCATGGCGTGCTAGGGTGGGGGGGGGGGGGGGCTAGCTGGTCCGGTTCGGTTCAATCCCGGTTCAGTCCGGTTCATTTTCTGATCCTCCGGTTCTCCGATTTGGCTTGCTTTAGCTCGTTTTTTGCCCTTTTCAACCACGAACAAACCCGTGACCTATAATATATAAATATGTTAGTAATATACAAATTCTAATAAAAACCAAACAAAAACTAATAAAATATTATATAAAATATACAAGGGATTTGTATATATTTGGCACTATATCAAATATCCCCACACTTATCTTTTTTCGTCCATGAAAAAATCTAATTGCAGTGGAATCAGAATCGGAAAATACGGTTTTAAAAACATATAGGTTATTTTTTAAGCTTAGATAAACGCAAAAACCGCGATTTCTGATATTGTTGTCCACTCAAACCCAGCCACCAACCTGTCAAGCCTCCAAGTATATTTAGCAATTAAGTTTAAGTGATATCAAAAACCTATGGGCCTCACACCTTTAGAGTTAAGATCCACCTACCCCATCTCAAGCATTATAAAGACAATTAAAAATTGAGTTAAAGCAAACTAGTTCAACATATCACCATAAGATAAGAACCCCTTAATGGTAAGAAGAAAATATACTTAGATGGAATTATGGATGATAGGTCAAGTAAGGTCGTACGAGCATGTCCTAAATATTATTGCCCTAAGAAAATATTTCTCGACTAAAAACCTTGAGCCCCAATAGTGTATCCTCAGAGTCGTCCTCCCATTGATAACACGTAAACTCTCAGTCTCGTCTAGTATGTGCACTTTGGCCTCCTTTCCTATTTTTGAGAAAGCTTCTTTGGCATTTTTCATTATTTAGCTTTTCTCACTTTTTCTATTCAGATCAACTTTTGGAATACTTATTTATTTATATATAATTTTTTTATTTAATTTTTCCTTTATTGTGCACTTAGGCATCTATAACTTAAAACTATATAATTAAATTCTAAAGCTCATATAAAATTTGGACAAGGCGGGGCACCACCACTCTTTATTTATTTTAATAAAATGGAGTGGTGTGCTAATTTAAAGTACATTCAATTCTCACCACCTTAGGGTAGTCATCTTATGGTAATACTCCCTATGCCTTATCGAATTTCAGCTTCACTATCCCCACTTAGGATGATAACCCACAAAATTTAAGATTAATTAGGTTTATTAAGAATATGCAATGGAAAACCTTTCAAGACGAGTTAAGCCTACTGACACATCCCAAACTTAGTACGCTTTCTTTTATATTATCTCATATATATTAAAAGTTTGAAAAACCAATTTCCGATAAGTATCATCATCTCCCATTTAAATGCAAAAAACAATTTCAAGGGACAATTATCAAAACTTTTATTTTAAGTATAATTAAAATTTAACTATGACTCAATATCCTATCCACACACTTAAATTTTGCATTGTCTAAAGGATGATGACGAAAAATAAAAATAAATTCGGACTATAAAAACTAAAAACCTAAAAAGAAAAAGAAATAAAAAGTATAAGCTAGATAATGGAAAAGATTTAGCTGATAATATGCGCATGAAATATGATACCAAAGTCTTTTTCCATGAATGCCCTCTAAATCCTAATGTGCTCAGCAACCCGCATCTTCTTCTCTCTCACATGAACGGAAACGACAAAAACATAACAAACAATATCTAAAAATATATCTTATCAATTTGATAGATGTTAAGCATTCAAAGTATTTTACCAGACCAACCAACCTAACCAATAAATATTATGAATAAAAGCTGCAAATTAATAAACATAAAAGTATATTGCTCCGCTGCTTCATCCCCACAATTGAATTTTTCGTTCTACTCTTCATCGGGGATCATGTAAGAACCCAAAAACACATAACAATGAAAAACTACAATAACTAAGTTAGTGACTCGACACGACTCAAAAATAAAAACTGGATAAATATACAAACTCTACACTTGAGTATTCACTCAAGCCACTCTCCTATGTGATCTACTCGACTGTCCGAGTGGAGCTTCCTCCACCTTGGTAAAACTCCAGTGCCCTCCAAGATATCGCATCACGATCCGACCATTCACCAATCATGTTTCTCTTATCACCAGCCTCTCCAATCTCCACAAACTTCTGCTTGCCGCCACTTCTCCCTCTATCGCACTCCATCATCACTCGAGAACTCACGACCTCTCTCTCATCCTCCATACAAACTCTGATGGAACGGAATTGTTCAAGACACGGATCCATACCCGGAACAAAAGAATCAATCGAGTAGACGGGATGGCATGAATCAATAAGACCGTCTTAACCACTCGGATGTCTTATGGATTTAGCAACATAAGTGACACTATCGTCGCTGGCTCTAAGGGTGATCTTACCTTCAAAAACATCTAGAAATGCCCTAGCAGTACGCAAGAATGGACGACCTAAAATAATAGGAACTCTCTTGTCGACCTCCATATCTAGAACCATAAAATCTACGGGGAAAACTAAATTATCAACTTTAATGAGCAAGTTTGTATGATTCCCCTACGGTACTTTACCGAATGGTCGGCTAAGGACAACGGTGTACGGGTGGGGGTGAGTTCTCCTAGGCCTAGCTTCTCATACAATGAATATGTCATTAGGTTTATGCTAGCTCCTAGGTCCGTCAATGCTTGGCACGTGTATCCCTACTAAATAAACATGGAACAGTGAAAACACTGGGATCGGGAAATTTTTCCGATACCTTATTGAGAACTACCGTGGAACACTCTCAGTTCAGTGGAACGGTCGAAAGCTCCTCCAGACTTTCCTTTTGTTTAAGTCTTTGAAAAATTTGGCATATTTCGGCGTATACTGGAGTGCCTCGATAAACGGAAGATTAATTCTAAGCTTCCTAAAAATATCTAAGAAGTTCCCGTACTCTCTAGTGAATTTTTGATTCTTAAGATGGGCTGAATATGGGACACGAGCGTGATCTATAAGCGGTGACAGCCTAATCTCTCACCAATCCTGTTTCTCTCTCACCCTCTCTCTCCAAACCTAAAACCCTGCCACTACGAGTAGATATGGCTTTTAACTAAGCAGCCGAATTTTGCTGAGTGGAACCCAAAAACTGACCTGGGAGTCTCGCAGCCGGGCTATATCACATGCGGTCCTCTGAAGATCTAAGAGCGCGGACTGGTGTTCCTTAAAAGTAAGTCATGATCGGCAAAGTTTTTCTGAGTTTCCTGATCTCTAACAAATATTTGCTTTATCATCTCCTCTAACCTACCTATTCCACTCAAATCATGCCCATTACTCCCACCTTGACTACTTTGATCCCCACTAAACGGTTGATCCTGCCCCCGGTTAGGATTTAGATTTGACTGAAAACCAGGGGTGCACCAGAGGGACGCCAATTTGAGTTATAATTGTTATTTTTATAATTGTTCCAGTTTGAATTATTATTTCCATTAAATGCACTAGGAACCCTATTATGCCCTCCTATGAACTCTACCTAATCCTGACTCATCAACAGACAATCTAAAGTCCCATGCCCCAATCTACACAATTCACACTTATCTACCTTACCCATAAGTTCTCTCATCTCACGGGTTAGGCTTTCTAAGGCAGCAGCCACACTAGCATCCAGATTGACCTGGTGCACACCTCGGATGGATGAGGGTGTACTAGTGACAGGATTTGAATTCCCGCTACGCGGCTTTTTCATGTATTCGGATTGTGCAAAACTCTCAAACATCTCATTACATTCTGTAACATTTTTCCTATCCATTAAATTACCTCCAGCAGCAGTGTTGAAACGAGCTTGAGTTTCATAAGTTAGACCATTGTAAAACTTCTCAACAAGGGCCCAAGGAGTAAGTGTGACATTTGTCAATTTTGGGTTATTTTATACTTGTATTCTTAATGTAAACCCGACCCGTTTTGTATCCCGAACCTTTCGATATTATCAAAATGATGAATTGTATGTTAAATATTTGTTTTATAGTTGTTGGATAAAAAAAACACCCTTTTCGGTTCTTAAAATTCCCCGAAAACGCTCAAAACAAACTCTAGGGACTAAAACTACCAAAATGGAGACTTGAGGACCCATTTGTAGTTTGTGCTTCTTGGGTCTATAACCAACCCATTTTCATGAAACACCCTTTATGAAAGACCCATTCAACTTACCCTATATATACACACCCATCTTCTTCATTTGTGCTTGCTCATTTCTTCATTTCTCTCTCAAATTCTTGAATTCTAAGGTTGTTCTTCATAAGCTAATCTTTCATTTTAACTAACTTCTCAATACTTAAGGCTTGATGTTACAACATATATATAATATACACTCCTTGTTTACCTTCGGTCTTTCATTTCTCCGGTCTCGGCCGGTTGAAATGTCGGGCTAGTAAGGCAAGGTTACATGGAGGACTTTGTAGTCCTTGTTTATATATTTAACAAATCTAACCATATAACTTGTTATACTTGCTTAACTTCTACATATTTTAGTTTATTGTTTATATTTGTCAAGTTCCATGGTATTGGGTATGTGGTGACTAGCCTCGGTTTCATCCCGAGTTGAGAACCGAACCAAAAACCGAACTTTTGTTTAAAAGCATTATTGTTAACTTTTTGAATGTAAAACTTGAGTATTATTATTTATAAGTTATTTTACAAGTTCCATGGTAATTGGGTATGTGGTAACCATCCTCGGTCTTATTCCGAGTAAAGGACCGAACCAAAAACTGAACTTTTGTTTAAAAGCTTTATTGTTAACTTTTTGAATGTAAAACTTGAGTATTATTATTTATAAGTTATTTTACAAGTTTCATGGTAATTGGGTATGTGGTAACCATCCTCGGTCTTATTCCGAGTCAAGGACCGAACCAAAAACCGAACTAAACCGAGTTCACTCGCTTAAGACACACAAGTGTGTTTTTAGCCACCAAAACTCATATTTTTCTTCAAGATTATATTTTAAATCAATTAGTTTCTAAACATACTTGGCATGTCGGTAACCAACTTCATCTTATAACAAGTTCGAATCGATAAGGTCGTATACTCGCTTAACGAACGTTAAGGTTCTTCACAATAGAACTACATACTTGGTTAAGTCTATTTTGATTTTATTGAGTTATCACATAACATTTATTATTTTTGGAAGTTAATTGTGAGCTTGGTCAATTATCAAGTCTCGAACCGACAAACCCGAACACTCGTTTAAACCTCGTTTTGGGTATTCTTATAACCAATGGTTTTGCAATATCACATTTTAACCCACATTATTACTTAACATAGGTTGAGTAAAAAAAGAAAAAAACTAATGAATAGAATAACGAGACCCGGTTTCGAGTAAACTTATTTTACAAAACTCGTTTCTTTAATTTCTCAAATATTTACATTTTAAATCCTAAACTTTAATTATTTACTTTATTTATCATGTATTTTATTTTAAACCCTTCCAAGACTACCTACTAACACAAGACCCGTTTAATATAGGTCTTGCTCGTTAAACCGATCTCTCCGATTATTCACGACACTATCTTTCAAGTTACTTGTTAATGTGAGTACTTTTTCATCCCCCGTTTTCCATCTTTCATTTTGGGGGTGGCATTGCATACTTATTCAAATTCAAATGATTTATACTTGAGTCTTAAACCACAACACGTATTGTATATGTTTACTTAAATAAATGCTCGATTTGGTGTTATATGCTTTACATGATTATGTGCAAATTCTTGAATGCTAAGACGGGTAGCCTCTTGAATACTAAGGCGGGTAGCCTCATCAAAGTATGATCATACGTTAATTCAGAGTATATATGGTATCCCCATATAGAAAGGTGTCGTCAATGTATTCTTATTGACGATTTCATTATTGTCGTCAATGTATTCTTATTGACGGTTTTATTATCTAAATTGTTGCTATTATTTATTGTTTTCATATACTAGTTGTGGATTTCGTACTATATACTTATTGTCCAAAACTATGAAAATTGCTCACCAACCTTCGTGTTGACAATCTCTATTTTATGCAATGTTACAGGTTTGATGTTAGCTTGATTGGATTGCTTGAAGAAACTTATTATCTTGGCTTTAGGATATTAGAAAATAAAAGAACAAGTTATTTGTTTATCTATCTATTTGGCATTTTGTATGAACAATTGTTGTGTTATTTATGATGATATGAATTTAAATGAGTTGTTATTGTAACTTTATAGTGTCATTGTGCAATGAGCAATCATGTCGCGCCTCGACGTTTCCGCCTTCATTGGTCGGGGTGTGACAGATTGGTATCAAAGCCATCGACAATAGGATAGGTGGTTAGACGTAACAGCCTAGTATAGTTTATGCTCTAGGGTCCCTATACGTGTGCTCATACGTGTTTACCCTACTTAATTGTTTATTGCATTTATTAATTATTTATAAACTTGTTTAAAAATCTATCTCATCATAAATGTACACATACATACACTTTCAATAGTATTCTAAGGTATTTTTACCTTAAAACAAAACATTGGTTTTTATATTGTGTTTTATGGATCACAAGCTTAACTTGGATCTCGTTGTTTACAATCTCCTTAAAGCTAGGTTCTATAATTTGTTTTGTGACGACCGTAGGGAATAAAACACTTGATTTGATCATTTGACAAAAAGATTCTAAGAATCGAATGTGATTTACTTACCTGGGATGATTGGGTTTAGTGTTGGTTTCTAAGTCAAGCAACTCTAGTTATATGAGCCGACACTTTAAGTTGTCGTATGCGAGCGTTCCGGTCGCCTCCTTATTTTTTGGTGTTGAAAACATAAAAGCCACGGTGATACGTGGACAAGTGTTTTTAACATCTCGTTGTATCTCCCGTTTTATTGTATGTTATTATCATGATTTGAGTCAACAACATGAAAGACGCGGTGATACGTGCACATGTTCGACTCCATATATATTACTTTTACATAAGTTTTTATTGCCGGGATATCAAATCATGGTGGTTCATGTATGATTTTCCCAACTATATATATGTTTACAAGAAATTTTGTTTTTTTTTCGAAATATCAAATCATGGTGGTTCATGTACGATTTTTCCGACTATATACAAATTTCAACACTTCAAAACGTCCAAATTTTAAATTCTCGAAACTTTGAAACGTATACTTATATATATGTTTTTATCATTTGGTTTATGTATAAACTTTATTTCTACTAACATTCTCATCCTTATGACACTAGGATTCACGTAAAAAAAAGTTTACATACATCTTCTATTTTAAACTCAATGTCCTCAAACTCACTACAATTCTTTATAATTTTTAGAATGCCTCCGCTACGACGCCACTACCGCAAGGACTCCAGACGCAAGATGGCCGCTTTAGTAACCGAACAAGTCGCCGCTGTGATTCCCAAACTCCTAACTCACTTGCAAGCAAACCAACCTCCACCCGTTGTAGCACCCGTGGAACCCACACCCGCTCCCTACTTGTATAAACAATTTACCGGTGCTAACCCAACCAAATTCCTTGGTACGAACTGTGCGACTACCTTGTTGCAATGGTTTGAAAAGATGGAAAGTGTGTTCCGACACAGCGAGTGCCCCGAAGCGAAGAAAACTAATTTCGCTTCGAGCATGTTTGAGGAAACTGCTCTTACGTGGTGGGGTAGTGTTATGCATCTCCAAGGGGCGGAAATTGCCATGGCGCTTCCATGGACCGAACTTAAGGAACTCATGATGAAGAAGTTTTGTCCCAAACACGAGCTCCAAAAGCTTGAAGCTGAATTTTGGGAATTGAAAGAAGAAAGTGGTGATAATGCCGCTTACTCGCTCTGTTTTCATGAATTGAGCACCCTTGTACCTCATTTGGTTACCCCGCTCGAACGTAAAATCGACAAATACATCGGGGGTTTACCCATGCTAATTCGTGACTCAGTCATGAGTAGAAAACCCGAGAACCTTGAGGATGCAATTACTCTAGCCGGTGCGCTATCGGAGAACCATGTTAAGGCGGGTACCCTAACCATCAAGAAGAAAAGTGTTAAAAGCAAAACCGAACCCGCACCTCAAGCCAAAGTTGACCCACCACCTCAAGCCATCAACTACTCAAACTCTTCCCGCCACAACAACACCAAACAAAACCACCGAAACTATGCCGTTACCCAACCGCAACCGCAACAACAACCCCAAGCTCCCCCACAAAATCGAAAACCCTATACCAGTACTTTTCCACTATGCAACAACTGTCAACTTCATCACCCATCTCACTTACCTTGTCGCCATTGCACCATTTGTAACCGTTTTTTCCATATAAATAACACATGTCGTTCCGCACAACGTACTCAACCTAACAAACAAAGAACCACTCCACAAAACACCCAAAACCGCTTTGCACCTTACCCGCAAAACCCTCCTCAACAACCCCGAGCTTGCTTTAACTGTGGTGACCCAAATCATTTCCGCAACAATTGCCTACGACTCACTTTTGCAAACCAAGCCCAAACCGTAACCATACCCTACTATCAAACCCAAGCCTACCAAGTCCAAACCTACCAACCTCAACTTCCCCAACTCAATGCACCACTCATCCAACCCATGCAAGCCATCCAAGCACCTCCTCCTCCACCACCTCATGCACCTCAAGGAAATCCCGGTAACCAAAGACGAGCTTTTATGATGAATGCTAATCAAGCTCAAGTGGCAAACGATGTTGTGAACGGTATGTTTTTAGTGAACGAACATTTGGCTTCTATATTATTTGATACGGGTGCCGATAGAAGTTTTATTTCATTAAAGTTTGAATCTACTCTTGCCGTACCTCGCACTAAACTTTCTCGACCCTTTTCTGTCGAAGTCGCCAATGGAAATTCTATCACTATAAACTCGGTCCTTCGTAATTGTTCTCTCACTCTTTGTAAGCGTAAATTCTCCATCGATCTCATTCCGATGCAAATGGGAAGTTTCGATGTCATAGTTGGCATGGATTGGTTATCTTTGCACCGTGCCGAAGTCGTTTGTTATGATAAATTCATTCGAATTCCGCTTGTCAACGGTAAAACTCTCAAGGTCTACGGAAAAATGTTTCCTAAAAGGCTCAGTCTCATGTCGTGTTCTCAATCGCAAAAATACTTACGCCAAAAGTATGTTCCGTTCCTAGCCCAAGCGGTGGTAAAAGACCACAAGGAAAGAAAAATCCATGATATCTCCATTGTTTGTGATTTCCTCGACGTCTTTCCAGATGATGTTACCAGTCTTCCACCCATTCGTCCGGTTGAATTTCGAATCGATCTTGTGCCCGGCGCAATGCCCGTGGCTAAGGCTCCTTACCGTTTAGCCCCGTTGGAAATGTAAGAGTTATCAAACCAACTAGAAGAACTTTCCGACAAAGGCTTTATTTGTCCAAGCTCCTCTCCTTGGGGCGCTCCCGTCCTCTTCGTGAAAAAGAAAGATGGCTCATTTCGCATGTGCATCGATTATCGTGAACTCAATAAACTTACTATCAAAAATCGTTATCCTTTTCCATGAATCGACGACCTCTTCGATCAACTCCAAGGCGCAACGTGTTTCTCCAAAATCGATCTTCGATCAGGATATCATCAGTTGCGTGTTCGCGAAGAAGACATTCCAAAAACCGCATTCCGAACTTGATATGGACATTTCGAATTTTTGGTCAGGCCCTTCGGGTTAACCAATGCACCCGCGGTATTTATGGATCTCATGAACCGCGTTTGCAAACCGTTTCTAGATAAATTCGTTATTGTCTTTATTGATGACATTCTCATCTTCCCTAAATCCAAAGCCGAGCATGAGCATCACTTGCGTTCCATTCTCGAAGTCTTAAGAAAAGAACGACTTTACGCCAAATTCTCAAAATGTGAATTTTGGCTAGAGGAAGTTCAATTTTTGGGATACATCGTCAACGACAAGGGTATTCATGTTGATCCCGCAAAAATCGAAGCCGTCAAAGATTGGAAGACTCCGACTACACCCACGGAAATTCGATCTTTCCTCGGTTTGGCTGGATATTATCGGCGTTTCATCCAAAATTTTTTCAAGATCTCTTTACCCCTCACTTCCCTAACTCACAAAGGACAGCCTTATGAATGGGGATCCAAACAAGAAGAAGCATTTAATACTCTTAAACACATGCTTTGCAATGCTCCCGTTCTAACCCTTCCCGATGGAAACGACGACTTTATAGTATTTTGCGATGCTTCTCATCAAGGTCTCGGTTGCGTTCTCATGCAACGAGGTCTAGTTATCGCGTATGCTTCAAGGCAACTCAAGGTCAACGAGAAGAACTACACGACTCACGATCTTGAACTTGGTGCCGTCGTTTTCGCACTCAAAATTTGGAGACATTACCTTTACGGAACGAAATGTGTGCTTTTTACCGATCACAAAAGCCTTCAACACATTTTTGACCAAAAAGATCTCAACATGAGACAACGAAGATGGGCTGAGTTACTTAATGACTACGATTGCGAAATTCGCTACCATCCCGGTAAAGCGAATCTCGTTGCCGATGCCCTTAGTCGAAAGGTTAATGTCAAATCCGTCATGCTTCTTAGCGTCACCTTTCAACCAGATCTCCAAGCCAAAATCTATCAAGCCCAACGTACCTCCGTTGACGAAGGCAACATGTACGACGAAATGTCATGTGGAGCCGAGCTTCAACTCGAAACAAAACCCAATGGCTTATTGTATTATCTCAATCGTTTATGGGTTCCCGATCGCGATTACCTTCGTACTTGCATATTCGATAAAGCTCACAAGTCACGATATTCTGTTCATCCCGGTGCGGATAAAATGTATTTCGATCTTCGTTCTACCTTTTGGTGGCCGGGTATGAAGAAAGACGTAGCAACGTACGTTTCGAAATGTCTTACTTGCTCTAAAGTCAAAGCCGAACATCAAAAACCCTTTGGGTTACTCGAGCAACCACCAATCCCCATATGGAAATGGGAAGACATTGCTATGGACTTTATAATGAAACTACCCACTACACAAAAAGGCAACAATAGCATTTGGGTGATTATTGACCGATTAACCAAGTCCGCTCACTTTATTCCAATTAGAGAAAAATAATCCGTTGAGCAACTTGCCCAAATCTACGTTCGCAAAATCGTGTGTCGCCATGGTTTACCTTTGACTATCATCTCCGATCGCGATGCTCGATTCACGTCTCATTTTTGGCGATCACTTCAAGAAACCTTGGGAACTCGTCTTGATCTTAGCACCGCTTATCATCCTCAAACGGATGGACAATCCGAACGTACGATTCAAACACTTGAGGACATGCCTCGGGCGTGTGTACTCAATTTCGGTGGGAATTGGGATTCTCACATTCCTTACATTGAATTCTCTTACAATAACAGTTTCCATTCTAGCATCGGTATGCCTCCTTTCGAAGCTCTCTACGGTCGCAAATGTCGTTCTCCGATTAGTTGGAACGAAATCGGTGAAGCTCAAATTACCAGACCCGAAATGGTCCAAGAAGCCACTGACCGTATCGACCAAATTCGCGAGAACCTACTTGCCGCTAGAAGTCAACAAAAGAGCTACGCCGACAAACGGCGAAAACCGATCGAATTCAATGTCGACGATCTCTTCCTTCTCAAGGTATCCCCTTGGAAAGGAGTTGTTCGTTTTGGAAATAAAGTAAAACTAGCTCCTCGTTTCATAGGCCCATTCAAGATTCTTGAGCGAGTCGGAAAAGTAGCCTACCGGCTCGAACTACCGGAAGAACTCACCGGTGTTCATCCAACCTTTCATGTTTCAAATCTCAAGAAGTGCTTAGCCGAAGGTAGTCTCCATATACCTCTCGACGAAGTACAAGTCAATGAATCAATGATTATGGTTGACCGACCCGTTGAAATCATGGACCGCAATGAAAAGAAAACCAAGCGAAGTCGCATTAAGTTAGTTAAAGTTCGATGAGAATCACGGCGTGGCGCAGAGTTTACATGGGAACGAGAAGACTCGATGAAGGAGAAATATCCATATTTATTTACACCATCTTAATTTCGGGACGAAATTTCCTAAAGTAGGGGATACTGTGACATTTGTCAATTTCGGGTTATTTTATACTTGTATTCTTAATGTAAACCTGATCCGTTTTGTATCCCGAACCTTTCGATATTATCAAAATGATGAATTGTATGTTAAATATTTGTTTTATAGTTGTTGGATAAAAAAACACCCTTTTTCGGTTCTTAAAATTCCCCGAAAACGCTCAAAACGAACTCCAGTGACTAAAACTACCAAAATGGAGACTTGAAGGACCCATTTGTAGTTTGTGCTTCTTGGGTCTATAACCAACCCATTTTCATGAAACACCCTTTATGAAAGACCCATTCAACTTACCCTATATATACACACCCATCTTCTTCATTTGTGCTTGCTCATTTCTTCATTTCTCTCTCAAATTCTTGAATTCTAAGGTTGTTCTTCATAAGCTAATATTTCATTTTAACTAACTTCTCAATACTTAAAGCTTGATGTTACAACATATATATAATATACACTCCTTGTTTACCTTCGGTCTTTCATTTCTCCGGTCTCAACCGGTTGAAATGTCGGGCTAGTAAGGCAAGGTTACATAGAGGACTTTGTAGTCCTTGTTTATATATTTAACAAATCTAACCATATAACTTGTTATACTTGCTTAACTTCTACATATTTTAGTTTATTGTTCATATTTGTCAAGTTCCATGGTATTGGTTATGTGGTGACTAGCCTCGGTTTCATACCGAGTTGAGAACCGAACCAAAAACCAAACTTTTGTTTAAAAGCATTATTGTTAACTTTTTGAATGTAAAACTTGAGTATTATTATTTATAAGTTATTTTACAAGTTCCATGGTAATTGGGTATGTGGTAACCATCCTCGGTCTTATTTCGAGTCAAGGACCGAACCAAAAACTGAACTTTTGTTTAAAAGCTTTATTGTTAACTTTTTGAATGTAAAACTTGAGTATTATTATTTATAAGTTATTTTAAAAGTTCCATGGTAATTGGGTATGTGGTAACCATCCTCGGTCTTATTCCGAGTCAAGGATTGAACCAAAAACCGAACTAAACCGAGTTCACTCGCTTAAGACACACAAGTGTGTTTTTAGCCACCAAAACTCATATTTTTCTTCAAGATTATATTTTAAATCAATTAGTTTCTAAACATACTTGGCATGTCGGTAACCAACTTGATCTTATAACAAGTTCGAACCGAGAAGGTCGTATACTCGCTTAACGAACGTTAAGGTTCTTCACAATAGAACTACATACTTGGTTAAGTCTATTTTGATTTTATTGAGTTATCTCATAAAATTTATTATTTTGGGAAGTTAACTGTGAGCTTGGTCAATTATCAAGTCTCGAACCGACAAACCCGAACACTCGTTTAAACCTTGTTTTGGGTATTCTTATAACCAAGGGTTTTGCAATATCACATTTTAACCCACATTATTACTTAACATAGGTTGAGTAAAAAAAGAAAAAAACTAATGAATAGAATACCGAGACCCGGTTTCGAGTAAACTTATTTTACAAAACTCGTTTCTTTAATTTCTCAAATATTTACATTTTAAATCCTAAACTTTATTTATTTACTTTATTTGTCATGTATTTTATTTTAAACCCTTCCAAGACTACCTACTAACACAAGACCCGTTTAATATAGGTCTTGCTCGTTAAACCGATCTCTCCGATTATTCACAACACTATCTTTCAAGTTACTTGTTATTGTGAGTACTTTTTCATCCCCCGTTTTCCATCTTTCATTTTGGGGGTGGCATTGCATACTTATTCAAATTCAAATGATTTATACTTGAGTCTTAAACCACAACACGTATTGTATATGTTTACTTAAATAAATGCTCGATTTGGTGTTATATGCTTTACATGATTATGTGCAAATTCTTGAATGCTAAGGCGGGTAGCCTCTTGAATGCTAAGGCGGGTAGCCTCATCAAAGTATGATCATACGTTAATTCCGAGTATATATGGTATCCCCATATAGAAAGGTGTCGTCAATGTATTCTTATTGACGATTTCATTATTGTCGTCAATGTATTCTTATTGACGGTTTTATTATTTAAATTGTTGCTATTATTTATTGTTTTCATATACTAGTTGTGGATTTCATACTATATACTTATTGTCTAAAACTATGAAAATTGCTCACCAACCTAGTTGTGGATTTAATACTATATACTTATTATTCTTAGAACTAACAACGCACGTTAAGCGAGTGTTCGGTTTTGTCGGTCCAAACTTTGTTATGAGATCAAGTTGGATCCAACATTTCCAAGTACTTAAGAAAATATTTAAAAATCTATTTGTAACTATTTTTAAAGAAATATACAAGTCTTGATGGCTAAAAAAAGTTAACGCACTTGTGTGTCTTAAGCGAGTAAGAATCGGTTTGGTTCGGTTTCCATCTCACAACAAGTTCATAGATGGTTTCCACATGTCCAAACACTAAAGAACTTGTATAATAAGGTACAAATAAAAATACTTAAGTTTTACAACCAAAAGTTAACAATAAAGTCTTTAAACAAAAGTTCGGTTTTCGGTTCGGATCATGTTTCCGGTTAAGACCGAGGTAAGATTCTACAAACCCATAACCATAGAATTTGTAAAAATGATTATAGAAACTTAGATCTAACAATAAGTATGTTTAAACAATTATTTAACAAAACTAGTAACAAAGTTCGGTTTACGGTTTAGAGCTATTTACGGTTAAACCGAAGCATAGACTCTTAAAAACCCATAACTATGGAACTTGTAAACATGACCAACAAACTAAAATAAGCAAGATTAATATGTATGAACAAGTTATATAGATGTATATATATCAAGGACACGAAGTCCTCCATGAAGCCTTGTCTTATGAGGTCCGAAACCTCACCGACCGGAATCGGAGAAGTAACTACCAAAGGTAAATAAGGGGTGTATATTATATATATGTTGCACAACCATAAACAAGTATTAATAAGGCTACATAAACTAATTAAGATGAAAGACTAAAAACCTTCAAGAACACTTAAGAAGATAACCTTGAATCTTTGATGTTTGAGAGAGTTTTTTTTTTTTTTGGAGTTGTAGTAAGGGAAAATGAAGAGGAAAGGTGGTGTATATATAAGGTAATGTTGGTGGTCAAATATGGGTGTGAGACACAAGAGTTTTCATGCAAAATGGATCAAGACAAAAACACAAAACAACAAAAAATAAATAAATAAATAAATAAAAATAAAAATAGGATGTTTTCAAGACCCAACAAGTGTGAAACAATATTGTAACATAAATCCATCATTTTGATTATAACATAAGCATCGGTTCACAAATCGGGTCGGTTTACATAATAAACAAATACAAAAACGAATACAAACAAGACCCGAAATTGACGAATGTCACAACCACCTCCTTGGTCCGGTAGTGGTGGTGAGGGAGGGGTTGGTTGTCCGTGTTAATATGGTCTCTGATGACGAGGTGGAGTGGACTTACGGAGAGCATGTTAGCTAGTTAAATTTCATATTTTAAAATTACTTTGATCAAAATAATATATATATATATATATAAAGGATAAAATACAATAATCCTTTATCGTACATTACGTACGCGACACTCCTAACCATTGATTTTCATAAACCCAAAACTACAATTACACTAATCTGTTCGTCCCTCTCCCTCAATCCGTCTCCACCACCCCTCACCGACACCAGCACACCTCCTTCACCTCCGCTCGCCGGCGCCATCAACACTCTTCGTCACCATCATCGCCGTCGACAACGAACTCATCAGAAAAACACAAATTACAGGTTTGTTTAGTTGAATTGAAATTGAAATTGAAGTCAATTGATCGGTTAATCTTTGAAATCCATTCAATTAATCATCAATTTGAAGCTTCAATCGATCAATTTTGAGTTCTGGATGATGGATTTTTGACATTGAAACATTCTTAGAATACGTTTTCATAAAACGTTCTTTTAATACGTTTTGACATTGAAACGTTCCTTTAATACGTTTTGATAAACGTTCTTTTCAATCGATCAATTTCGATCAATTTGAAGCTTCTTATACGTTTTGATAAAACGTTCTTTTAATACGTTCTGGTTTAAAATAAAATTGATTTTTGATAAAACGTTCTATTAATACATTCTAGTTTGAAATAAAATTGATTTCTTCTTATACATTTTGATAAAACGTTCTGTTTTATTTGCAGGTAACAGACATTTTTAGGGTTAGATAATTAACTCAAATAGTTTGATATCGATCTGCAAATTAGTTTAATACTGATCGACAGTTGAATTATATTGATATGGATGGACGCTCGATGAATCAATTGATGAATTAGATCATAGAATTTAATTTGAGTTATTTACAATTATGCCACCACGTGAAATTGAAATCGACGTTCAAAAAGCTCACGTACCTAATGTACGATAAACGATTATTATACCTAATGTGTGTGTATATAGGAGATTTCAAATGAGAACCCCTTTGAGTTTTAAGAACTCGAAAGAACTCAGTGTAACGATTTTTTTTTCTGATTTTTTTTACACATGCGTAATATATGTAAGTTACATACACGTAAAAAAATTACATAATTTTTTACGCACCAAGTCAACTTTTTACAAATGTGTAACGGACGTAAAAGTTAGTGTAACCACTTACATATTTATTCTCTCTCCTATTTTGACTTTTTTGTCAGATTTAATCTCAACCACATATTCCAATCCATTTAATTAAATGTGTGGTCTAAAATAGAGTTCTTAAGTTCTTATAACTCAACATGATTCTCAAAAAACCCCTATATATATATATATATATAAACAAATTTCATAATATCACAAGAGTAGAATGGTTATTAAATAAAAGTTCATCAAAATTGGGTATATATGTGATATATTAACTTTTGGTCGGGCATATAAGACATTTTTGAAAGTTTGTAAGGATGTATATGAAATTAATCATATATCTAAAAATTGACACATTCCGTAGACTAAAGACTAAAGGGTCAATGCACCCTCCCCCAGTTGCGCCACTGCCCCCATTACTCCCTTAATTAAATCACTCTACCTAAATGGTGGCCTAAAACCCCAAATATGACTAAATGAAACGCGTCTTCATAAATGAACAAAAACTAAACTAACTAAAAAGTATATGTTTCTTGGGCCATTAGGAATGAATGTACGATTTTCAAGATAGTGAAAACTTCATCAAAAGTCTGTCACAGATTTAAATGTCACATGAAAACTTTATATAAACCCAGATTTTGATCTAGTGTAATTATATTCGATTTAAAATGTTCCAAGATCTTACAATTATGCCTTCTCCTCCACCTACTATTCCTGATTCTAATCTTGACAATTATGTTCTTTCTGAATCTCCCTCTCCTTTTCCTTATTTAAATGTTGGTAATTACATCCCTTATAATTCTTCCTCTTCGTATTGTTGGTATTATGATTGGTGTTATGTGTGCCATCATTTTTCTAATCAGTAAGTTCGATTGACCACCAAGTAAAAAAAAAAAAAAAAAACTTAGGGAGCCATACTCATTTATTACTTAAGTTCTACCTGATTCATTCTAGATATTATTAATGCCATGTCTTTCAATTTTTACAGTAACGTGTATATTAATAGAAAAAGAAAAATCAAAATTGGAAAAGAAGTGGAACGCATTAGAAAATGACGATTCTCGGTTTATTACCATCGCCATGGCCCAGTTCCTTGATGACATGGAAAGGGAAAAGCCCATCCAGTTCACCTCTCAACAACTAAGAATAGCCACAGATAACTTCAGCATCAGGTTGGGTTCAGGCGGGTTCGGGACTGTTTACAAGGGAATCATTAGCAACAACAAGCCGATAGCAGTGAAAGTACTAAATGGGGCCTCAAACAAGCGAATAGAGGAACAATTCATGGCAGAGGTGAGTACTATGGCAAGAACGCATCACTTTAATCTTGTTAGGCTTTTTGGATTTTGCTTTGAATCAAGTTTAATAGCTCTTGTATACGAGTTCATGGTTAATGGCTCACTGGATAATCATCTGTTTAAAATGAACAACGGGGATATGCTAGGGTTTGACAAACTTCACGAGATTGCGGTGGGAACCGCAAGAGGCATCACGTACTTGCATGAAGACTGTGCTCAAAGAATAGTTCACTATGATATTAAACCAGGAAACATATTACTGGATTCAAATTTTTGTGCAAAAGTAGCCGATTTCGGTTTGGCCAAACTGTGCAATAGGGATAACACCCATATAACCATGACAGGGGGACGGGGTACCCCAGGTTATGCTGCTCCCGAGCTGTGGATGCCTCTTCAAGTTACGCACAAATGTGATGTTTATAGTTTTGGAATGCTTCTTTTTGAGATCATTGGCAGGAGGAGGAACATGGACCTGACTCTCGGTGATAGCCAACAATGGTTTCCAATTTGGGCGTGGGGCAAATATGAAAGAAAGCAATTAAAAGATTTGATGATAGTTTGTGGGATTGAAGAGAATGATCAACAGGTGGTGGAGAGGATGCTAAAGGTGGCTCTTTGTTGTGTTCAGTATAGGCCCGAGACTAGGCCAGTGATGAGCCTCATTGTTAAAATGTTAGAGGGTGTGTTAGAGGTCCCTGAGCCTTCAAATCCATTCACACATTTGTTTACAGGGACTAACGAGCCTAATGATTCTTTGGCTCAAATGGCGTGGAATGTTGGTGGTTCAGATTGGTCTTCGTCCGAAGTTATAACAAGATCAGTTGTAGTCACAGGGACACCACTTATGAGAAAATATGAGATTACAATGGCATCCGAATAACCATGAGAAACATTTTAAAAATAAATGCCCCTTATGGCTAAGTTGTAATGATATTTTAGATCGAGCTTCTATCCCATTTGCATCTTCTGTTATGTATGAATTTCAATTTTTTTCTTTTTGGATTTTTTTACTCTAACGTAATACCTTTCCACATTAAAGATTGAAGATACCTCTGCACAGGTCTAGTATATTTTATGCCTTACCGATTGTAATATTGTCAATCTTGGTCAAATAAGAATTTCCTAAGGTTTAATTACCATAAACTTTTGAATTTTGTACTCTCAAAATCTCAACACGAGTAAAAAGAAATTTGTTTATAGCGATTTAGTTTTTTTAATCTAAAATAGTTTGTATAATAGACATTTAAAGTGGTTCGTAAACCACTTTAAAAAATAATGCGGTTCATAAACCGCTTGAAAATAGACACTTATTTTTACAAATGCAAACTTGAAAAGCTCTAAATTAATACATCATTGCGAATTTTAACATAAAACGGGCCTGCTTGTAATAAAAAATAAAACATTTTACACAAAGGACATACATGTATGTGTGATGTGTCAAATGAAAGACCGAAATTGTTCGGTACACGTGTCAAAATATCATAAGATGGGAACTCTCATTGGTTGCATTAGATTAAACTTTCAAATGTAAGTTATAAATGATCTTAGCACAATATATTCTCATATCTATTCTCTCAGCTTCATATCTATTATGTCAGGGCGACTAAATACATACAAAAATGATGCCCGGGAGAATAGATGAGGCCCGGCATAATAGACATGAAGTCCGACGGAATAGATTCATGGCCAACCATTTAAATGTTTATGTGTCTAGATGTGATTGATTCAAAAACGAAAGGGTGTCAGATGGATTCAACAGATGCCAGTTCTAATATGTTGAATCTGACAGTTTATAAAGTAACTATTTTAGATATTTTTAATTTAAGGATTAGTTGAGAAATGTTGTCAATAAAAAGAGCCATTTTAGTCGGTATCCCAAAAAATTATTCTTTGTATGAAACTATACTAAAAGGTATCTACAAAAAAACAAAAACCTATATAATAAGCAGTGTTGATAAATGATAAGACTAAGGTATGTTATACTATTAGGCAAACCGTGCTGGGGCGACAAATGTGAACATTTTGGGCGATATTTGGCGGTACCCCCCCCCCCCCCCGGCCGATATGTGGGGCGAGAGAGGGGGGCGACATGGATGTTGTTTGGAAATATTATTGCTTTTTTATTATGTGCGTGATATATATATATATATAGGGGATGGATCATGCGAGAAGTTAAGTTACAGCGAGAAGTGTGAGAAGTCATTCTGGACCACCCATTTAATTTTCAATCTTACATAATTAAAAATATATGAAAAGAATATTAAAGTAATATAAATTTATTCTCTCTGCAATTAATATATATAATTAAACTATGTGAGTTACATTTCTAATTAATATAATCAAAGTAACTAAAATAATTAAAAAATCAACAAATTCATAAAACAATAAATTTATCTTTATATTTTTTACTCAATATTTTGAGTTCATCCTACACAACTATAATTTTTTCTTACACCCTTTCAAATGTTTCCTACATATCTTTAATATTTTTCATATACGTCTTAATTTTTTTCCTACTCATTTTCAATTATCTTCATACGTATGTTTTTCGTCCTACACATCTTCTTATGTTTCCTATGCATATTTAATTTATTCATACGCATCTTTAATTTCTTCCTACACATCTTTAATTTTCTCATACACATATTAATTTTTTTCTCTACACATCTTTAATTTTCTCATGCACAACATATTTTTTTTCCTACACACCTACATTCGTCGTACACTTTTTTTTCTTCCTACACATCTTCAATTTTTTCCTACGCATATTTAATTTCTTCCTACACAGCTTCAAAATTTTCCTACACATCTTTAATTTTCTCATACACATCTTAATTTTTTCCCTACACATCTTTAATTTTCTCATGCACAACATATTTTTTTTTCCTACTCATCTACATTCGCCATACACTTTTTTTTTCTTCCTACACATCTTTAATTTTTTCCTACGCATATTTAATTTCTTTCTACACAGCTTCAAATTTTTCCTACACATATTTAATTTTCTCATACACATCTTAATTTTTTTCCTTACACATCTTTAATTTTCTCATACACATCTTATTTTTTTCCCTACATATTTTCAATTTATTCGTACATATTTTTTTTCCATCTTACACATCTTCAAACTACTTTTATTTTTTTTTACAAAGGAGTAATCAAATATAAAGATACTATTTTGCTTAAATCTTAAAAATTAAAAACTGTTTATTGAAGAAAAAAGAACAAAATTATATCTTACATTAACTTATAATGAAATAAATAAATTGTAACTTACAAATCATAAATTAGTGATATTTATGCTTTGAGCTTTTATTTAGGGATAGATAAAATAAATTAAATGATGAATTATTTTATTCTACATAAACTACCCTTTTTCTTATTTATTTTAATGTCTTTCAAATTTTATTAATTACAATAAATGCAATAATGTTTCAACCATTGATTAATAATCTAATGGTTGAGATCACATCTCGCTATAAGAATCACTTCTGAAATGAACCTAATCTTATATATATATAAGCGTGTGTGTGTGTATTGGGCTACAACACCACTACACCCCTAAAATGAAAATCGCCCCTCTGCTGACATGGCGCCATGTGTAGAAAATCGTCCCCATTTTATAGCCCTCCACTACACATAGCCTTAGTGGGTTAGACTCCATGTTATAAAAGTAGGTTTACAAGGCCGAGTACTCCATTTTATAGCCCTCCACTACACATAGCCTTTTGGTTTCCAAGATTTTTATGTAAGCTACTTTAACAGGTGATGTGGTAACACATTAAGTAATCGCCAATTCAATTGGCGATCACTTTGATTTTTTGAAACCAACAAACTAATCACCAAACCATTTGGAGACCAGTGCAACCTTGTACATAACTTCTGACTAAGACTATGACAGAGAGTTTTGTTGGGGATTTCAATATAGCAACCTGGATTATTTAGAGAGTTGTGTGATAACTTTCAGATTAAAAGTTATTTTGGTGGTTCTCCAAAACACTTTAATCGGATAAAACTCTAAATTTAGACAAGAATTTCGTATGGAATTTTTGTGAGGAAGATGAACAAGAGCGTCTGTCGATCAATCCAATAACGTATATATCACCAGGGCAGTTGTATTCAAGATAACTGCTTCAAACAGTTATCTATTCAAAATTTAAAAATTTATTAATAAATAACTTCAAATAATACTTATGATTATGTGTAACATAATCATAAAATTCATTTTTCTAATGAATTTTTAATGAAGCGTTATTAACGAAAATAAAAATTTTCCAAGCTGACCTGGCAGCTTAACCCAGCCAGGGGCGCTGCCCCTTGGACCCAGCTAGGGGCTGCCGCCTCTAGAACCCCGCAACCGGGGGCGCTGCCCCCAGACCCCTGTTCGTTAGGGGCTTCGCCCCTAACATCACAGTAAACTAAAGCAAGTGTGTACTCCACACATCCCCGAACTTGTTTAATGTTTATTATGATTAAATTGATCAACCAGTTAATCCAATTACACTAAAATACTAACAAGTTTGGACCCAACTTATTTATAATTGATCACCTTATTTATGCCATGTTTCCAAGGGCTTACCCAGTTACCCTTTTACGATACTTTGGATCTTTGGATGATGGGATGCCCGTTTCTAAAAACGCTCTCTCTTGTATAAAGAAGGGAGCAATATTATGGTTAAATGACTATTGAACGACAAACATTTTTTTAGCTATGCAATATTGTTAGTCGTACTCTTGATAATAATAATAATAATAATAATAATAATAATAATAATAATAATAATAATAAACTTTTTGTCTTTGAAAATAAATTTGTTATAAAATTTCCAAAGCATAACTTTAACTCAGTTTAGAAGACTTTAGATGTCATATACATTAATTTGGGTTTTGTGTAAAGAATAAATTTAAAGTGAGAAGTACTTTCTTATAACACCAAATTGTGTTTTTTCTTTCTTTACCCTTATTAGTTCCCTAATGTCACATTTGTATAGACTATTCACTATAGATCAACCTCTTTGACTTGGTTTCCAATTTGAAAAATATCTCATTTATAAAGATTGTTCATAACACGTTTTGACCCAGGGAGTTTTATAAAAAGTCTTTGTATAAAAGTTGACTTTTATAAACCATTAAAATTTTGTTTTAATAAAAAAAAACTACATATCCTTTAGTGATTACATTTCTATTAAAATTTTTTTGCCTAAGGATCTTGTAGTGAATTAGAGAGTGTTTGAGAGTTGAAAATACGCAAACTGTTGGTGTCGTCGACATGTTATAGGAAGAGAAAGGAAACAACGATGCTTTGCGTGATCAAGCTTTGGTTAATAAAGTGCTTGTAGTCTAGTGCCTAGATCTTAGGTGTACTATTTCTTTCATCAATCAAGCAAACAGGTTTCAGTGTGGGTTTGGGTTAGACCATGCTCACCATTGGTTCGTGGGTTGTGGGTGGTGTATACGCATATTTAAGGCCGGCTATGAGGTAGGGCCCGTGGCCGACCGACCCCGGTCCGACACCTCGATAAGCCCAATCTCATCGGCCGCATCATCAATCTTCTATCTTCTTATAAATCAGAATTCATATGTAATCGTTAATCGTACTCTATGATAATAAGTATCCTAAATCTAAGTTTGTTTTACAGATTCCATTATAAAGGATTAACAAAATCGTTTATCCGCAATCACTTGGGGCGCATGACATTTTACACGTATAGCAATAGGTTGGTGATATAAGTTGATATTAAATGTCGATATTTATAGACAAAGTTGGTGTTATTTTTTAGTGAACATTAAAAGAATTATAAAAAAAGTATAAACTTTTAAAAAAAATAAAAGAAACATCAAATAATAAAATATTAAACACTTAATTTTTTTTTATTATTAACAGTTTTAAGTAATTTAGTTATACTAAAATACAAAATATAAAACATTTAAGAAAACAAAAAACAATTGATTTAAAAAATAATAAATAGTCAGCCGACGAAAGAAAAATGCTAAACCGTCGGCCCGACGGTTTACGAGTTTCGCCGGAAATGCCAGCAAAATGTTGAGTTTTGTTTAATGTCTGGCTCTTTTGTCGATCGGCAGAATTCAGCAATATGTGGCGTGATATTACTCATCCACGAGTTTCATCGATTGGCAGAAAAGAATTATCAGCGGCTGTTGAAAGAACCATTAGCCGACTGTTCTTGAGTATCTATTTTAGGGATTTTGTGAAAGCAATGCCTAAAGTTGGAAAGATAGTGGCCAACATGACCATTTTTATTATTTTCCGTTAAAAATGCATACATATTCAAGTCTATAACCAACAGTAGAAAGATAATGACAAGGTTTTGCTTTTTTTTTATGAAGATTCTCTTTTCTTTTGTGTAGTGACTAATAAATCAAGGGACTAATAATACCAAAGAAAGCTTTTTTTTTTTTTTGTCTGAACTTTAAAAATATGAATTCAACTTTAACCATAAAATAAATTAAACCATATCCCATAATCAAGTTAAACCAGATTCAAGTTTTGCATGTTCAAACCTTCATAATTCAAAAACCAAATAAACACATCAAGTTTTACATGCCAAGATTCAAAAAGTAAAAAAAAAAAAGAAAAGAAAAAAAAAACACCCAACTCTCTCATGCACGTGCATAGATGAAATCGTATAGGTCAGCTGCCACATAAAACTTTCTTTGTTCATCTAGCTTCAAAGTAAGTACCTGCATCAAAACAAATAGAAAGAAGCAGAGCCGGTTTAACATCCTCAGATGCCTAAAACTAAATAAAATGTTGAGACCTTTTTATTTTTTTCTTTATACGTATAGAGTTAGTGAGCATACAATTATAGAATATGAGAGATATCCAATGATAATGGATGTGAAGCAATTCTCCTTTGTGACACATCAATGAGTTACTAATCCCAAAAGAACTCTATTTTTAAAATCTCCTAATACATAACTCATATTTGAAATGGATGCCCTATAAATCTGGAGGCGTAAAGCCATTATCTTATTTAGCTTACCCACGAGACGGCCCTGAAAGAAGGTATAAGAATAGTGAAGGGTGCTCATATCTATATCTATCTATACTTACTCTCTAATAAAAACCTACACTTGTCACTCCCACATTAATCCTTGCAATTTAAAACCAACTAAATCTCTAAAATCATTCATTGTCACTTATTTGTTAATTAATAACTATTAAATATTAATTTGAAAAATGCAAATAACTGAATAAATTAATATCTAGATTGTTTAAAATACTATTGAACAACGATTGTCTTTTAATATGCATGATAATTTATTGTTTTTTTGTATTTGTGTAGTAATTAAATATTAATTTTTTCATCAATTACCTGTGTAGTACACGGGTCTCAAGCTAGTATTCATATAAACAATTGAAGATTAGAGACGTTAATGCAAGCAGCAAGAGGGTTAGAAATTAATAGTGCTTATATTATTGAGAATTAATCTAAATAAAACACTCAAAAATCGTAAAAGTAAAGTAAAAGTAAGTACTTGAAAGATAAGACTTATTTCAAACAAGATATCACACGCCATGCTATAGATATGTAACTACGAACACAAAAACAGGACCTCCAGCACAAAATCTAGGTAATCTAACTGTTAAACGAGGTTCTAATCCAAAAACCATAGTTATCCAAAGCGCAAAAGGTGCTTAGGCGAGTGCAGCTAAACCGCACCGCCTAGGCACCGTCAAGGCATTAACACCAAAGTTATCGTGCATTTATCATTAATTTAACCCGTTGAATATAGAGTTATGTTTAACCAACAATTTATTGTTCATGCCTTCATCTTGTGCATAACAGAATTAGTTCTTATCTAATAGTTCAATGCCAAGGACTATGTTTTCCTATGATCATGCTTCAACTTTTTAGATGTTTATGTAGGCTTGTATCTTCTTCACTTTTTATATTATTGACTTCTCTTTTTATTTTACATTAAAGTGTTTTAAGTTATATCTGTATAATAATATTAAATTTCTAAGGTCTTACTGCTTATTACTTTTTAAATTTTGGGTTTAATTTTTAAACATTTTGGTATTGGACAATTTTGAGGTTTTGAACTTTTGGTATTGGATTTTAGATATATTAACTATTTTCTTCAAGTATCGAATACATGCATAATATAATGTACTTGCTTTTTTAACCTTTTTTTTTTCTCAAACCCTTGATTTTTTTTTGTCTGATTTCTAGGTTTCGGATCAACCCAAAAAACCCAAATTAATAATTTGTTTAAAACATATTATTATTATTATTATTATTATTATTATTATGTAAACCGTGTACGGAGCACTCTATATATTTCACTTGTTCTTATTCCACATATTATGGTGACTATTTATTGTTTATATATTTTTTCTAGTAACAACCGTAACATAAGAAAATGCTACTTTACCGGGATATGTTAACTTGATTATTTACGTAACGAGTAAAGAAGAATATGTTGCTTTAGTTTTTGCGTCGTAACTTTTATTTACCTTTTCTATTTTCTTAGATACCCGAAACGCAATAATTAACCCAACCCGAAAAAATTCAAACCCAAATAACCAGAACCCGAAAAAACCGTGAGAGATTTGGGTTGGATTTCGGGTCTAAAAGTAAAACTTTGAAACCCGAAGAACCCGACCCTAGCAACTCGAAACCCGAAGCACACCCCTAGCTCGTTGTGCATTTGATAACTACGCCAAAAACTCGAAACCCGAAGAACACCCCTAGCTCGTTGTGCATTTGATAACTATGCCAAAAACATAAAACCTAAATTAAATAAGATCGGAATATTCCTCAAGATGTATGAAAAAAAATCACAATATCACATCCACGCATAATATAAAAGATAGAATTAGTTGTTTGATAATATATATGATATACATAACTGAATCTTAAATCAACATCTTTTCTAGGAAGTGTGAGAATTCCATGGGTGCATACAGCAATAGCATCGTCCTGGCCAGCAATCGGACATGTAGTAGCCCCTTTCAATTTGTCGAGATTGAAGAAGTTTGCAATTTGTTCTAGGCTGTGATACTGAACACCTCCAAAGTGGTCGTGGTGGAGTCGTCTATATGAACACTAAGTAATTCTCTGCGATCAACACGGTTTTCTTCGAAGTAGAAGTCGCAGAAAAACTCAAGATTCGCCCGAACAGCTTGACTCCTAGATGACGACATGTCTGTCTAAAATACAACACACAAAAATTAGGGTTTGTTTTAAATCAGCATCTTTTCCAAGGAGTGTGAGAATTCCATGGGCGCAGAAAACAATAGTATCGTCCTGCCCAGCGAACGGACATGCAATACCCCCTTTCAATTTGTCGAGATTGAAGAAGTTTGCAATTTGTTCTAGGCCGTGATATGGAACACCTCCAAAGTGGTCGTGGAGTCGTCTCTATAAGCACTAAGTTATTCTCTGCGATCAACACGGTTTGGTTCGAAGTAGAAGTCGCAGAAAAACTCAAGATTCGCCCGAACAGCTTGACAACATGTCTGTATAAATACAACACATAAAAGTTAGGGTTTGTTTTACTTAGATAAAGCAAAATCCAAGGTTTTTAAACATGTAAAAATCCAATCTTTATGAAGAAAATCCATGTTAAATTTCCCCAAAAACAACAAAAACTATAATCTGTGAGGGAGGATTCATACCCTGAGATATTTGCTGATTAGAGATCTAAGAAAATAACCTTCAATCTTTTTATCTTAAAAATATGTTTTAACAAGAAAACAAAAACTATAATTAAGTCTTTACCGTATTTTTCGAGACCACCAATTCCAACAATGAGTAAGGATAATCACTACCATGGGATCATGTAACAAAAGGAACTCCGACACAGGTACACCTTCATAGCATAAATTCTTAGGTTGAGAGGGAAATCAAAACAATCTGCGAGTGATGGAGGGTTTGGTGGTGTGTGAAGGCCCAGAGATATTATTAAGGATTAAATGCGAGAGATGAATAAGCAGCTAGCTATCAACCAACACTCTTAATGCGTCCAAAAAAAGAGCAACACTCTTTAATATAAGAAGTACTCCATACAATGACATGATTTTTCAACTTTGTTCTGAGTTGCAGAATATGAATTTCAATTATCTATGATTACATATTTCTTTCATCTTTTAAAGAGCATTTCCGCCCGTAAACAAATTCAAATATTCATCTCATCGTAACATCATATTCTAAACTTTTCGTTAAAAAACCTTACTTTTCCTCCACACATAAACCAATCTAAACCTTATTAAAATATAATAAATATGTATATATATATATATAGATATATGATTTGTTTGTAGTGGTTGTGGTGGGGCCACTACAAACCCACCTCCCAAACGTTTAAGAATGCAAACCAAACCTAACACAAACGTTTGTTTTCACCCATAAACTAATCTAAACCCCATGCCATGTCACCAAAAACCAATGGGTGAAGATGCTCTAAAAGCATCTCCACCGGTGTGGGTGTGGAGGTTTTTGTTGACATGGAATGGTGCAAACAAAAGTTTACGG
The DNA here is from genome assembly GCF_021521415.1 of Bidens hawaiensis. Classification (NCBI taxonomy): domain Eukaryota; kingdom Viridiplantae; phylum Streptophyta; class Magnoliopsida; order Asterales; family Asteraceae; genus Bidens; species Bidens hawaiensis. The sequence continues at coordinate 512,053 of NW_027491668.1, forward strand.
GTGGAGACAAACGTTTGTAGAGGTTTTTGTTTGTATTCTCAAATGTTTGAAAGGTGGGTTTGTAGTGGTCCCACCACAACCACTACACACAAATCATATATATATATATATATATATAAACATGATCAAATAAATTTTATTCTTAACATGAAAACAATGAGAACCAATTTGCTGTTATTATTAGGTTTATTTTTATAACTGTTTGTTGTTATTTTTGTTCGTATTTGTTAATTTTCGATTATGAGACGTTATAAGTATTTGCTTATTTATATATTATTAGGTTAATTTTTATAACTATTTGTTATTATTTTTTGTTCGTATTTGCTAATTTTCGATTAAGACGTTATAAGTAGTTGCTTATTTATATTTTGTTGTTATTATTAGATTTTTTCTTTTGCTGATAAAAGTATTTGCTGGTATTTGTTGTTATTATGTTGTTCTTGATTTTGATTTTTTTGTTGTAATTTTAAGTTTTTTTCTTTGTTATTATAAATAATTGTTTATGTAGATTGGTATTGTAGTTGGTATTGTTTCTTACGTTCTTATTTTTGTATAAATTGGTATTATTTCCTACGTTCTCATGTTAAGACTAAAATACACATGAACCTTCCCATATATATATATATATATATATATATATATATATATATATATATATATATATATATATATATATATATATATATATATATATTATATAGTAGTAAAAGTAGGTAATGGTATAAAAAATAAAGTGAAAGTTTTTATTGGTTTATGGATAAAGTAAAAAATAGGTGAAGAGGTATGTACCCGCCTCAACACCGAGCAAGGCGGGTCAACCCACAAGATAAGGACATTATGAAGGCACAAAGCCAAAACCTATGCGCATGGCGCATACAAAACATGCTCAGGCATCATCTGCCCAGGCACACATATGCTCGCGCATCACATCAGCGCGCGGCGCATATCACATGCTCGTGCATATCACATCTGCCCAGACACACATGCTCGCGCATCACATATGCGCGCAGCGCATCAGCGCGCGGCGCATATCACATCTGCGCATGAAATATCTGCGCGTGAGAATAAAGAGAAGACCTCGAGCATCCTCAGGATGGGCGCATATCACACGTGCGCATAATCAACCTCGTCCTTATCCAAATCAGGATTAGGGCAACCTTGATTGTGCACGTCAGACAACCTTCCAGAAGGCATCTTTTTAAGGAGTAAGAATATGCTGATGTTGACAGCTGCCAAATGAAAGGTCGACAACTCAGCATGACACATGTGTTGCCACGTGATTACAACCAACGAGAAAGCGCCAGGTGTCCCAGAGGACATGTGGCGCAGTGCGATTGGAGGAAGCCAACGAGGTTGAGCCCAACCGGTGGTAACCCTAGCACTATAAATACAGCATCAACTCCACTTTGATGACACATTCATACTCAATCATTGACAGTTACAAGCAGTGATATCACATTCAATCATATTGAATTACATTCACTCACAATCAGTTACATACAAAAACGGACAGTCTCACAATCAGAGGATATTCAGCTATTCAGCAATACTCTTGAGATTCTTTTACACTCATTATCATCTTCTCCACAATATACTGATTCTCACGCCGGAGGGTTACCCCAAAGAGGACCCATCTGTCCCTTTCTGAGGGGTAAGTAACGGCGCTGTTCATTTTGTAGGTGGAAGAACACAGACCCAGAAGAACCATCGGTGAAATAGTATAATCACACCCGAGGAAAGTAGATCTGCTACCAGCGAGTAGATCCACGTTTCTTCATTGGCGCCATCCACTGTTACAAACCGCAATCAGATCTCATCAGATCTATAAAAAAAAAAATCAATCACCATGGTTTCTGGAGTTCGTAACGTTGATCAAGCTCTGGAGGATATTGAACGTGAGGGTGTTAACGACGGACAGCAGGTTCTGAGGGTTCCGCGTGATTCTACGCGTACCACCAGCAACCGTCCCTTCGTCACAACCCCTCACGGCCAGACTGAAACTCCTCCAGACGATCTCACGTTACAAAATATGGCCGGCGCGAAACTGAAAGGACCAATGGGTCCAGAAGAAGAAACAAATGATCCAAATGAATGGCTCATAAACGAGCAGCGGCGTCTGATGGAAAAATACAATGACATGGTCAAGCAGAAAAAGCTAGCCGACCAAACACAAAGGCAAGCTTTTGATAAGCAGACTACAAAAAGGCCGCGCGCGCCGGAAGAAGGACATTCTGTTCACACTGCACACACTGAGTTCAGTGATGAAGAAGTGCATAGCATGAGGAAGACACGGGATACTCATGCAGGAGGCTCACAGCTCCGCGCGCCTGTGAACATGGCGCCTGGAGCCAGAGCAGATCTGGATCTGCACATGCCGTACAGCCCACCGGTCAGAGGGCAAGTGGACGTAACCACGCCCTACAGACCAGCCATCCTGGTAAAACACTCAAAGTTTACTGCGCGCATCGCGCAGGCTCCCATCCAGCACAAGACAAAGATGCCAAGTGGTCTGGGCAAATATGATGGCACAACAGATCCAGATGACTTTTTGCAAGGTTTCTATAACACGGAAAACCTAGAGAGCTGGACGATGCCAACATGGTGTCATATGTTTGCTCGCTGCCTCACGGGCGCAGCGCGGGTATGGTTCGAGAGCTTGCCGACAGGGCAGATTGATGGGTTCGAGGAACTATTAGAAAAGTTCCAAGCCCACTTCGTACAGCAGCGCAGGCACACGCGCGATCCTGATGACATCATGCACTGCATACGCAGGAATGATGAAACGATTGAAGATTACATCACTCGTTTCAATCAGGAATCCCTGGCAATCGGGGGTATAACTGAGCAGCTCCTGCGCGTGGCCTTTATACAAGGCGCGCGCAGTGATCAACTCCGCCGGGCTCTCGTAAGCAAAGATGGTATGCCCACCACGTGGGCCAAGTTAATGGAGGCATCGCGAGTTTTCGCGAGAAATGAGAAACAGATTGCCCAAGATAGGGCAAGAGAAAGAGCGCATCAGGCAGAATCACCGCGCAGCAAAGAGAAGAGGGCCAAACAGAACTCTGTATGGTCCAGGTTGCAGCCAACAAGTTTTTCTTCCGCGGAAAAACAAGCGCAACCAACCTTACCCCAGCCCCAAAAAGAAGTTCGTAATCGCGGGGAGGGTGACAAGAGGGAGGGCGGCAGAGATCCTAGCAGACCTCTGCCAAGAATATGGACACCCCTCACTAAAACACCTTCACAGGTGTTAAGTACTGAGAATGTCCAATTCAAGCCCCCCAAGCAACTACACTATAAGGGACCGCAAAACAGTGGCAAATATTGTGAATTTCACAGGTCCCCGGGCCACAACACCGACGCATGCCATCATTTAAAGGATGCGATCGAGAAGGATGTAAAGTCAGGCAGGCTGGCTCACTTGGTGAAAAACCAAAGAATAGAAGATGAGCAACCGGAAGGAGCCTCTGCCAGCAAGAAATACAAAAGAATCTGTGTGGCTGAGGGGGGACGACAAGGGCAGACGTCAAAAAAGAGAAGCGCGCAAATCCACGGAGATTGGCGCGAGCAGCAAGTCATCTTCCCAAGAATCAGGGGAGGCCCTTCAATAAGCAGTCCTCTCGTCATCACCACACACATTGCTCATTACGAAGTGTCAAAGGTCCTGGTGGACACTGGAAGCGAATCTGACATTATGTATGAGCAGTGTTTCAGAAAGTTAGACCCGGCAGACCAAGGGCGGCTAGAAATTGTGAACGCACCAATCTGTGGTGTTTCAAATGAAATCATCCATCCACTGGGCCAGATTCAGTTTGAACTAACTATGGGGGATGATGAGCACAAGCGAGCAGAAGTTGTCAACTTCTTGGTCTTGCCCACCACGTCATGCCACAATATGATCCTGGGTAGGGGAACGATTGCCCAATTTAATGCTATACCGTCGCCAGCGCACGGCGCTTTGGGGTTTCCTACACCAACGGGCGTAACATTTGTTTATCGCGATCATTTGTGCGCAGTGACAAATACGCCGCGGGAGGGGAGAATGAAACTTCAAATGGCGGACAATGCGCCAGAGAAGTGGATTTTAAACCCAAAATTCCCCGAGCAAACGGTCACAATTGGCGCTACCATTTCAGACGAAACGAGATTGAGAATGAAAAGGTTGCTCACAAAATACACGACGGTCTTCGCGTGGCAACACTCCGATATGACTGGGGTCCCGCGGGACTTGGCGCAACATTCTCTTAACACGTTCAAGTCGGTGGAGCCAATTGCTCAGAAAAAGAGAATCATGGGGGATGAAAAGGCGAAGGCCATGAATGAGCAAGTTGAGGACCTGTTGCGCGCAAACATCATCCGCCCGATCCGATACCAGACGTGGGTAGCCAATCCTGTGATGGTAAAGAAAAGCAACGGGTCATGGAGGATGTGTATTGACTTCAAGGACCTCAACAAAGCATGTCCGAAAGACTGTTACCCCCTCCCAAACATCGACGCAAAGGTGGACTCCGTGGCGCCATTCAAGCTCAAGTGTTTCCTGGATGCCTACAAAGGCTATCACCAGATTCAAATGGCACCACAAGACGAAGACAAGACGGCCTTCAGAACCGACAAGGGTGTTTTTTGTTACACAAAAATGCCCTTTGGTTTAAAGAATGCGGGCGCCACCTATCAGAGACTTATGGATTCGGTTTTCAGTGAACAAATCGGAAGAAATCTAGAAGTCTACGTTGATGATTTGGTGATCAAGAGCAGGGAGGAGAGACAAATGCTCAAAGACATCGAGGAAACTCTTCAGCGCCTAACGGAAGTTAACATGAAGCTCAACCCGAGCAAATGTACTTTCGGCGCAGAAGAGGGGAAATTTCTTGGTGTAATGGTCACTAAGGATGGTTTCAAGGTGAACCCTGAAAAGGTGGAAGCCATCCTTGACATGCCTTCACCATCCACCATGAAAGAGGTTCAGAAGCTGAATGGTAGATTGGTGTCAATCAACAGGTTCCTAGCGAACCACGCCAGCAAATCTACTCCATTCGTTAACACCTTGAGGAACTGCTTGAAGAAGAGCCAATTCAAGTGGACGCCTGAGGCTGAGCAAGCTTTCACTGAGATAAAAGAATGTCTCATAAAGTTGCCCGCGCTCACAGCTCCACTTCCTGGCGAAACCCTTACATTGTACCTGTCAGCTGGAGACCGCGCGATCGGCGCAGTATTATTGGTGGATCGCAAGGGGATCCAAACGCCAATATACTATGTGAGTCGGGTGCTCACAGACCCTGAGACGCGCTATCCAATCACGGAAAAGTTAGTTTTGTCACTAACACACGCGTCGCGCAAGCTCCATAGATACTTCAATGGTCATCCTATTGAAGTTCTGACTGGTTACAACATCCAGCAAGTCTTGCGACGCCCCGCGCTCTCCGGAAGGCTGACAAAGTGGGCGCTGGAATTAGGTGAACACACGATCACCTATAAGCCTCGTCCAGCAATAAAGGGTCAAGTTTTAGCGGATTTCATCACAGAAATCCCAGATGGAAAAATTGAAGAAGCTCAGCGCGAGGTAGACCCTCCGCGAGCAAACGATGAAGAAGATGTTTGGAGGCTATTCACTGATGGAGCCTCCAACAGCGAAGGGTCCGGCGCAGGCCTCAAACTGGTGGACCCTGATAATCATGAATATACTTATGCTATTAGGTTGGACTTCAAGAGTACCAACAATGAGGCTGAGTATGAAGCCCTGCTGGCTGGTCTGCGCATTGCGCGCAAGTTTGGAGTTAAAAGGCTAGAGGCCCATGTTGATTCTTACTTGGTAGCTGCTCAGGTCAACGGCCTATATGACGCCAAGGAGAACACAATGCCTCTATATCTAGAGCAGGCAAAAAAGCTCGTCGAGCAGTTTGACTTCTACAGAATCATACACATCTCGCGCAGCGGAAATAAGTCTGCTGACGCGTTGAGTAAGATGGCTTCAACTAATTTTGATCACTTTGGCAAAGATGTCAGGGTGGAAGTGATGAGCAACCCGTCAGTGCAAACGCAATCTGTTCTTGTAATTCATACAACCCCTTCATCCTGGATAACTCCAATAATGGAATTCCTGAAGGAGGGGAAGTTACTGGACGATCGCGCACAGGCGAGAAAGATAAGACACAAGGCGCAGAATTATGAACTACTTGATGGTACAGTATATCGGCGCTCTTATCTTGGACCGCTCATGAAATGCCTGGATGCTGAAGAAGCAAGCTATGTGATTAGGGAGATTCATGAAGGAATCTGTGGAATACACGCTGGTCCGCGCATGGTGGTTGCCAAGGCAATGAGCTCAGGCTACTATTGGCCAGGCATGTACATGGGTGCGCTAAAAGAAATCCAAAAATGCAAGGCATGTCAGAGCTACGCGCCAAACACCATGCGTCCAAAGAACAACTTGATTCCAGTGACCTCCGCATGGCCTTTCCACAAATGGGCCATTGATATTGTGGGGCCCCTGCCGCAAGCGCAAGGGCGAGTGAAATTTTTGGTAGTGGCGATAGACTATTTCACAAAATGGGTTGAGGCCAAGCCACTAGCAAAAATCACAGCTGAGGCGATGAAGCAATTTATCTGGAGCCACATCATTTGCCGTTTTGGCCTTCCTATGGAAATTGTGAGCGACAATGGCAAACAATTCACTGACAGGAAGATATCCAGCTGGCTCAAAGAATTGCACATCAACCAAATCTTCACTTCGGTCTACCACCCTCAAGGGAATGGCCAAGTGGAGCGCGCGAATCAAAGTTTGTTAAATGGGCTGAAGAAAAGATTGGAGGGAGAATCCCATTCTTGGGTCGAAGAGTTACCTAATGTCCTGTGGGCGCACAGGACATTAAGCAAAACTAGCAATGGCGAATCCCCGTTCAGCCTAACCTATGGGACAGAGGCTATGATCCCAGCAGAAATTGGATGCCCATCCCATAGGGTACTCATGATGAACAAGACTGATAACGAGCGCGAAAGAAGATTGGACCTCAACTTGCTTGAAGGGCGCAGAGAAGCGGCTATCATCAATGAAGCCAAATACAAGAAAAAGCTGGAAAAATATTATAATCAGCGTGTTAAAGAATGCCATTTCAAGAAAAATGATTTTGTCCTTCGAAACAATGAAGCTAGCCGCGCGATACCCCCAGGAAAAATGTCCCCCAATTGGGAGGGACCTTATCAAATTTCAGAAGATTTGGGGAAAGGCGCGTACACTTTAAAAGATTTGAATGGAAAAAAGATACCGCGCGCGTGGAACGCGGCACAACTTAGAAAATGCTTCATGTAAAAGTTCAAATATGTAATCAAGGCTTTTAAGCCATCATGAATGATGATTCGCGCTATCTTTCAATACTTGTTCTATTACCTTTGCATACATGTTTCACACTTCCTTTATTAATTTGGAGCAATATGACAACACTATATTGACTTCAAAACAAAATAAAACGAAGTAAAACATACATGCGCGAGCCTTAAGCTCAAACGCGTTAATGAGTCTTAACTCTAAAACGTCAGGGCCTTAGCCCAAACCTACGAGCCTTAGCTCAAACACGTTAATGAGTCTTAACTCTAAAAAGTCAGGGCCTTAGCCCAAAACAAAGAGCCTTAGCTCAAAACACTCACAAACATCCATCTTACATCACGCGCAGCCTGATCATAAAAATCCTTAAACACAACTAAGGCAAAGTACATGCCAAATCATAGTTGTTAAGGTCTCAGGTCGAGGTCGCGCGCGGAATCATAGTGGATATCTGAGTAACACATGCTGACATGTAATGGCTAATACTCATACTTCCATGTAAAAACAGCGCGACTACGAAGCGCGAAAAAGGAATTGTGAAAAGTTATCGCGCATGTCAGCATAAACAAGATACTGCGAAACCACTTACAAAATAAGACTATGGTTAAGTGAATAATTTCCTTACAACCTTGTTCTTATTTTAACGTGCAAGCATATCTTATATCTATACAAGCAAACATGAAGAGATGAATGGAAATGCGCAAGATGTGAAAAAGAGAACAAGTTTCATTCCATTGCATTGAAATTTACAAGTATGATGAGTTACAAATTACAAGTATAAAAAAAAATATATACAAAATTTGATGAAGGGCTTCTCAAGTCTCCACGTCGACGTCAGCCACTTCATCACCTTCATTATCTCCCGCGGCATCTGGCACGGCCTGCTCCTCATCTCCGAACTGACCATAGTCAAGTTCTTCCTCCTCATTGGAGTCTTCTATCACGACGGTGTCAGGAGCAGATTTATTCGCAGCGCCAGAGCCGCTGGCAGGGGCAACATCCCCCGCGCCACCATCATCGCTACCAGCCCTCTCGCATTCATCGAGCAACTTCTTTAGCGCGCCGAGGTCCGGCTGGTCAGCAAGCGCAGCTATCTGCAAAATCAATAGAAAAGTATTGAGTACAAAACACTTGGAAAATTAATCAAGTAAAACTCATTAAGGTCAAGGTACCTGCATAAGGATGGGGATGGGAGTATTCATATACTTTTCCCCCACCGCGGCCATGTCAGCGCAGGCCGCGTCGCTCTTGTAAGGGTACTCGGATGGGTTCTTCTTCAGCATGCCATATTCATACCCATCCGTAAACCCTTCAGCTCGGCCCACCAAGCGCGCGGCGGCATTGCAGTCCATCACAAGGGCCTGAAACTCGGCGGAATATTTCATCGCCAAAGCGCAGCGAGTCATGCCCTGTGACACCAGCCATTGGCGATCCTGCGCGAGGCCAGCAACAGACGTCTCGAGGACAGGAACCTGGGAGTTTAATAACTCAACAGTTTCCTTAGTCTTTTTTAGCTCCTCATGATCAGACGCTGCTGCCGCCAAAATTTTTTCTTTCTCCGCCTGCGCAGCACCAAGTGCTTCCTGGCTGGACGCCGCCGTCGCCAAGGCCTCATCTCTATCGGCCTGTGCGGCCGCCAACTCCCTCTTCAGGCGCGCAACCTCGCTCTCCAGTGATGATTTTTCAGTGATACTCTGGACGATAGCTTGGTCACGCGCCTCAGCCTGCTGTTCCAAGACACGCACTCTACGCGCGTACTTGGCAACTTCGGCCTCCGCCAACTGCTGCTTCTCCCGCGCAGCTTGGAGCTCATGCCCGCGCTTAATATAGGCGGTGTTGGCACTTGCTCGGTTTTCGCTGAGCTCCGCCTGGAGTTTCTCAGCTCGTGCGCGAGCATCAGAAAGGTTCCAGGCGGCCACCTTAGCCTCTTGCTGGGCTGCCACAAGAGCATCGCGTACTTTAATATAATCGCGATGAAGCTCTTGGGAGGCAGCAAAGAAAGCTGACCCAGCGAAAATGTGATCGTTGAGCAAGTCAGCGCGGGTGCGCTCCTCCTGATACCTCCTTTCAGTAGGAGGCACGGCATGAGCCCAGAAGTCCTCACATACGCCCATGGATTGGAAGGAACTGTCTTCATTAATATTCCATCTCGGGCGATAAACGTGGTCACCTTCCTACAAAACACAAGAAATGTTCTAAGTCATAAACATACTTATATGGAGGTACGCGCAGCGGAGCAACAAATTAAAACATACCTGCGGGGATGAAGCAGAAAAGTCAGCGCCAGCCCCACCAGAAGTATGCGCTGCGAAGACTTGTGGCATCGCAGGGCTGGCGCGGTCTCCCAAGGAGTCCTCAGCTTGAGCCCCCTCATCCTCCTCATCTTCTTGAATAGGCCTCTTCTCCTGCGACCTGGGGGGCTCCAAACCAGCATCGCGGAGAGGGCTGCGCGTAGGAGGAGGCGAGGGAGGTCTCGACGCCGCCAGTTCGGCGCGCAATACGGCTTCCTGCTCCTTTGTAACCCCAATAAGGGGAGAATCAGCACTAGCAGGAGCAGGACCAGAACCAGCGGCGACGCCAACGGCGCCAGGACTGTCGCCAGCAACTTGTACGCCAGCTACAACTCCTATGAACAAATCAACAAGGAAAAATGGTTTATGACTGAATCCAAAAGAAAAATAAAGAAGACAAGTGTGCAAAACATACCTTGGCGCAATTCTGTTCGCGCGGCGAACATCGCCATAAAGTTCATTCTACCCTTTTCAGAGGGTAGAACAGGGGACTCCGAAGCAGCCCCCGGCGCAGCCTCAGCACCTTGTGGCGCCTGTGGCTGATCTGCTACCGTCGCCGGTTCTGCAAACATTCAAAGGAGCAAAGGTTTAATAACAATTCAGCCAGATGAAGATAAACAAAGTATACCTGTTGCAGGCGCGGCACTGCTTCTCTCTTCAGCCGCGCGAACGGAGGAGGTGACGCCACCATACCTCAAGTGGACAGGAGGTCTGCCCACTCTCACAGGCAGGGAAGCTAAAGAAACCTTGGTGGTAAACACCTGGGTTTCCTTAGGTCCCTTCGTTTGAGCATGGGGATGAGCAACATGGGTGTCATTTTTCTTCTGTTTCTTACTGGCCCCTGCGCCAGATTTCCCCTTAGCTTTGCGCTTTAGTAGGGGCGCCTCCTCTTCCTCCTCCTCCTCTTCCGCGAGCTCCAGCTCGTAGTTTTCAAGCGCATCTGCAAAAACAACCAACAGAACTGTTAATAAACTTGGGTATTCTAAAGGAATGAGCATACGTGCGAAGGCTTACCAGGCGCGTCACTGTCAAAGTCAAATTCCAAATCCACTGGGATGAACATGTCATCGAAGCGATCTGGGAAACCAACTTCCCCAGCGCCAAGCGCGACGGAGCCACCCTCCACTTGTTCATTATAAGCGGCAAGGACATAATCCTTGGTGACTGCGCAAAAACAAGTCAAGTGATATCAGCAAAAGAATTATGTTCGCGCAGAAAAAATAAATAAAGCAATGAAGTAAACTTACACAACCCGTCGACTTGGATAACGGGCTCAAGCGCGCTGTCGGCCCAAAGCTTACTCATGCCGACCCCCACCAGCGCCTCCTCGCAAATTTTCTTCGCGGGGGATGGTTCGGCGGTCAGTTTCTTAACCCAGGCGCCAGTTGGGTTCTTGAGGACACCCTCATCCGCAGGCGCAGAAGAGATAGAGCGCATGGTCATACGGATGGGTATCACACCAGCCCTAATGTAAAAGAACCTCTCAGACCAGTCATGAAGGCTCTTGAATGAAACAGTGGAGCACTTCACCTTCTGACTGCGAGGAATAAAAGAGATCCAATTGTCTTGGATCTTGGGCTTGTAAAAATACTGAAAGCGCCGAGGAGTCGGCTCCTCGCGCTGGGATTTGCACATGAACTCAAAGTGAGTCACGCGCACGAGTCCAAACGGATGGACTTTGGATATATGAATCCCATAGAACTTCAGCAGTGCACCCACAAACCTTGTTATCGGGAGACGAAGGTTGCAGTGGGTGAAAAAGTGGCTATATAGGGATATATAGCCGGCAGGCGGGTCCGCCGCCGTTTGCCCGGACCTAGGCAACATGCAGCCAAACAGGGTGGGAAAGCCCTGAGAGGCGATGAGGTTGTCGAGATCGGCCTGCTTCAATTTGCAGAGGATTTCATTCCACCTTTTGGTGGCCTTGGTCCTCCCTACTTCCTCCGATGTGGTCTCAACAACCCTCTTCCCTTTCCCCTTTTGCTTCAATGTCAACATCACCACAGACTTCACACGGCGTCTTCGAGAGGCAACAGAGGTGATTGAGGGGCTAGACGAGTCTGAACTATCAGACATACAACTGCAGCAGCAGATAATCGAAAAATCGAAAAGATGAATACACTCAATTCAGAATATGAAAGGCAGAAAATCGAAAATTTGCAACAATGAAGATGAAGATAAAAATTTCCTAAGGGCCTGCTTTTATAGGCCCAGGAGAGAGAAAAATGGTAACTGATGGGATTTCACGCGCCTCCACTCGCAGGTGTAAGCCAACGAGGGCGCGGCACGTGTCCCAAACACTGTTGAGGGGACATAAAAACGTAACGGACCTGCCACGGAGCAGAGACGCGCCCCCACTCGCAGGTGCTAACCAATGCGAGCGCGACACGTGTTCAAGACAGCTGTGTGAGGGGACGTGAAAGGCAACTGTAGCACCTCGAGCACACGAAACGTCTGACATGTTTACGGCGCACGTCACCAACAACTAACCACGTGTTTGGACCCTTCGTTTTCAACCCTTCGTTTTCAACCAAATGGATAGAACTTCGCGCAACGATGGAAACAACAAAGAAAACGACAAAACACCTTTTAAAAGACTAAATCAGTAAGTCTAATATCTATCTTACCGCGCTCGCGCGAGATAAGACACACATTAGACTGGGGGGGCTTGAAGAGGTATGTACCCGCCTCAACACCGAGCAAGGCGGGTCAACCCACAAGATAAGGACATTATGAAGGCACAAAGCCAAAACCTATGCGCATGGCGCATACAAAACATGCTCAGGCATCATCTGCCCAGGCACACATATGCTCGCGCATCACATATGCGCGCGGCGCATCAGCGCGCGGCGCATATCACATGCTCGTGCATATCACATCTGCCCAGACACACATGCTCGCGCATCACATATGCGCGCAGCGCATCAGCGCGCGGCGCATATCACATCTGCGCATGAAATATCTGCGCGTGAGAATAAAGAGAAGACCTCGCGCATCCTCAGGATGGGCGCATATCACACGTGCGCATAATCAACCTCGTCCTTATCCAAATCAGGATTAGGGCAACCTTGATTGTGCACGTCAGACAACCTTCCAGAAGGCATCTTTTTAAGGAGTAAGAATATGCTGATGTTGACAGCTGCCAAATGAAAGGTCGACAACTCAGCATGACACATGTGTTGCCACGTGATTACAACCAACGAGAAAGCGCCAGGTGTCCCAGAGGACATGTGGCGCAGTGCGATTGGAGGAAGCCAACGAGGTTGAGCCCAACCGGTGGTAACCCTAGCACTATAAATACAGCATCAACTCCACTTTGATGACACATTCATACTCAATCATTGACAGTTACAAGCAGTGATATCACATTCAATCATATTGAATTACATTCACTCACAATCAGTTACATACAAAAACGGACAGTCTCACAATCAGAGGATATTCAGCTATTCAGCAATACTCTTGAGATTCTTTTACACTCATTATCATCTTCTCCACAATATACTGATTCTCACGCAGGAGGGTTACCCCAAAGAGGACCCCTCTGTCCCTTTCTGAGGGGTAAGTAACGGCGCTGTTCATTTTGTAGGTGGAAGAACACAGACCCAGAAGAACCATCGGTGAAATAGTATAATCACACCCGAGGAAAGTAGATCTGCTACCAGCGAGTAGATCCACGTTTCTTCAATAGGATTTTTAAATAAATTGTTAGAGTATGATGTGGCGACGAGACAAAGCTTTGAATTGGTTTATGTGTGGTAATGCTTTAACTTCTTTTTTTGTTGTGGCTGCTTTTTTACGGAGACCAGGAAATCTAAAGAATGAGTCAAGTTCACGTGAAAAGGACAACAAAGTGTCAGGGCTTTACTGTTCAAGGTCTCCGGACAAAACATGTGTGCTTAATAGAATAAAGATAATCTTTAACTTTCCATTTACAGCAATCCAAAAAGTTGTTTTATAAGTTCAAGGTCTTCGTGGTTTCTACGGGTTGCCAAGATTTTTACGGTAGGTGTTAAAATTTAATATGAGACACTCAAGATTAAATTATATATATATATATATATATATATATATATGCTAAGTATAAAATGAAAACCAACTTAAGTTGTGAAAACTCTGGAAACCCATTATCAATCACATGTTTTTAATTAATGTTTAAATCTTGTGGTTCACAATTAAAGTGAATAAAAAATGTAAATATAAATATAATATTTTCTCTCTCCTGAAAACATATATAAAAATTAGTAAAAAAATGTTAAAAAATAGCAAAACATTTTTTTTCTGATGTTTCGATGTTTTGTATTAAATGTTACAACGTATATTACATGTAACAAAAAAAACGATATTACATAGGGTTTTCACGGGTTTTCACAACTCAAATGGGTTTTCATTTTAACCTTACTATATATATATATATATATATATATATATATGGTTAGTTTTATTTGAGAACTCAAAAAAAGTTAAGAACTTTTAGGAACTCTTAAAACCAAATATTTTTTTAACTTTTTTTATATATTAACATTATTTGAGACTTGTTTTATCATATTTATAAAAAAAATTTGATTACATATATAAATCACAAGTTACACATGTGTAAAATTTATGTGGTAAAAATTTACATATGTGTAAAAAACATAGATATGCGTAAAAAAACTAATTTTCATAATTGTAATCGTAAATATAGATGTCAAAACTGATAAAACTACACTTAAATAACATCAACATACAAAATTTTTTATAAAAAACGTTAGTTATTAAGAGTTCCTTTAAGTTCTTAAATAATTTAAGAGTTCTCAAATGATACTAATCCATATATGGTTATATATATATGTGTGTGTGTGTGTGTGAGATATCAAAATTTTATAAAAGCCGCTCAAGATTAAATCACATATTATGATATATTTGCATCCAGTCGAGTCTAAACTCTAAACTAGGTGTGTCATAGGCTCATAGCCTTAATAGGTTAAGTATGATGTTCATGTGACTTGTTTAATTGTCATTTTAATTGATGATTACTTAGATTTTCAAGATTCAAATACAATGCTTTAAGACCATCATCAATATAGGGTGTGTCTTGTGGGTGTTTTTGTGTTGACACTGGACCTAGAGGTGCACAAAAAACATAAACTCGGAACCGGTTTTTGTTATATCCGGGGTTTTTAATACCCGTACCCGACTCTACCCGTAGGGTACGGATAAGGTATGCATTTCAGTACCAAAATCCATACCCAGAACCGAGCCCGATTTATACCTTGTAATACCCGAAAACCGGAACCGGTTTTTTCAAATACCCGATCTATACCCGAAATTACCCGAAAAATGCCTGAAAAATACCTCTAAAAATATGTAACCCCTTAAAAAAAATCCAATATATACCCTAAAAAAACCCAGAAAAAACCCAAAAATAGGGTTTTTCAATACCCGGATATATGGTATTCAAATACCCGGTTCTATACATGACCCGAACCCGATGCATAGGGTATGGTTTTTTTAGAGACAATACCTAGACCCGAACTCAACCCGGGTATTACCAATACCCGATCATACCCGAATCCGATTCTATACCAAAACCCAGATATTTAAAAAACCCGATTTATACACCTCTAATTAGACCTCAAAAAAATACACTCCCTTTCTTCACATCTCTCTCCTCTTTCCTTCCTCTTCCCTCACAAAATGATTCCTAGAGCATTCTTTCACAATCCCTCTCTACCTTTCTCTTCCACACATCATGTGACAACTCCTAACAGGTCACTGGTCACGTGATAACACATTGACTAGGTGCCAAATTGTGATCAGTGCAACCTTGTACTGCACTTTTGACCAAGACCATGACATATTACATATAGTTTGGACCCAACCATCACCGTCCACTACCACCACCGTCCACCATCCACCACAACTGTCCATCACCACCGCCCACCATCCACCACCACCGTTTACCGCCTATCATAATCGTCTGCCACCAATCTTCCGCCACCACCCACTTCTACAGTTCGTACACCACCACCGATTATTTTAGCAGTCTACAGACGTTGAATAAATTCTATGTGCTGTGATATGTATGATATGCAACTAATTTCCAGCTTATGCAGACGATATCCAGTTTATAAAACAAATAGTATTATATTCTTAAAAACAAACAGCACATAAGTGTGATCGACTTTTGCCATCAATATAGGTCGATAAAAAACTATGAAATGGCAATAGAATAACTTACCATTTCTAATACTCCTTGAGATGGTTTGGTAATCGGGTTGGGTTGCTAGATCACCTCTTGAATCTTGGCCTATTGTTTGGAACGGACGATTAGTGACCCCAAAATAGTGGGTTTTTAGTTTGGGAGAGAGAGAGAGAGATATTTTTTGGGGGTTGGGGTGAGGGGGGGGGGGGGAGAATGGTTAATGAATCTGAGAGTTGGAAATATGCTAAGTGTTGGTGTTATAGACACGTTATAGGAAGGGAGAAGAAATAACGGTGCTTTGTGCGATCAACAATTGGCTAATAATGATGAGATCAGTACCGGTATTGAATGCAAAATTCGGGAAATATCGGTATCAAAAACTCAAAACTACCTGTACTAAATCTGCTCATCCCATGTTGTATAGTGCATGAAATCTTAGGCGTCACACGATATCATTCATTGATCAGCTAAAAGGTCTCGAGTGTGGGTTTGGGTTAGACCAAGGTCTCCACCAGTTGGTGGGTTGTGGGCGGTGTATACGCGTATTGCATACGGTATGAATATGTGTGGGTACAATACAAGCTACTATAAGACAAGTGTTGGGTTCTAAGAGAAGTTGGTGAACTAGAGATTTATATATGTAACTGGTTTTTATAAATAAAGGGGTTAGTATTTATATTTATAAAAACTAATCCATTACTTAATTTAAGTTAAGGTATCTAATATGGTATTTGGTTAAAATGATCTCTTAATCCATGGGGTTTGGGCCGGTTAGTTAAAAGGTAACGCGATTAGGCCGGTTAATACTTAATACAAAGGGTAAATGGGCCTAAAGTGGTGTAATTACTAACTCTATTTCTTGATATGCATGAGCTTAAAATTGGTTAACCTTGAAATGGGCCTGAAAGCATAATCTAGTTGGGTCTTAAGTTTAACTAATTAAGAATGAATAAGAATAATTTATTAACTGAATTTGGGCCTCACTAAATTAACTAAATGTGGGCCGGATCTCAGAGCATTCCCAACCCATCCTCTAAAATTATGTGAGAAGGTTTTGTAAATTATAGGATGGGATTGTGAGTGGTTGTGAGTGTAAATTATAAGGTGGAGAGAAAAAAGGTAGTGATTTTTTGTAAATTTAGAGAAAATGTAGTGATTTTTTTGTAAATTATAGGGTGGAGAGAGAAAACTGTAATGAAAAATGTATAAAAAAATGTTATTTAATTGAACAGGAGAGAGAAATGTAGTGTTTTATAGGGTAATTATATGATATATATGGATATAGAAATAAAGAACTGGATGAGAATGCTCTAAGCTATTTTGATTTTGGTCTGTGGATTAAGCCCACATAGCATGTGGCTTTGGGTTTGATATGTCACATTTCGGGTTAGAATATAACTAATTTAAAAGCAAAAACTGGACCCATAATTTGGGGTCCAAATTTCTTTTAACTTTTGTCGTTTACGGAACTTGAACTCAAGACTTGCAAAACCCTTAGGACACAAGGTGTTTAAAGGCTTTACCAATGGACCATCACACTTCACACCCATTAGTTACAAAATTTGAGTTGATTTGCTTCACTTTGAATTCAGCAAAAAAAAATTAATAAAATAAAAATTTAATTCTGTTTTTAAAATTACTGCAAACTTCAATTTTTATAGCATCAGAAAAATCAAGTCTATAAAATTAATTAATTAATAAAAGATTAAAATGTCAAATTACCAAAGTAATATTTAGCAGTAGTATCAAAACAAATAACCATATGATCACATTTGAAGCTAATCCTTCAAATGCCGACGTGTGATTTCCCGGGAGAACACCCAAGCTAAACTTTAAAATCAACTTGGGTCCTGTTAAAACAACATAGTCTGACCAGTGTGGGATAACATGGCTCTCCAAATTGAAGAGTGTGGTAGCCTTACACACAAGAAAATTTTCGTTCTAAAAAACAAATTAGACCACCATTGATAAGCACAAGAGATTTACCTAAAAATAAAGTGTGTCAAGTGTCACCTACCAATTTTACCGGTCATGATTCTACATACCACATAGTGGTATACCAGTTAGCCAGTTAGGATAGTTCACGGTTTGCTTTAAATCCGTGAACGGTCCAAACCGTTCATCAGCTTGTTTCATTGTCGGTTTTCTTCCCACACCTTCGGTCGGCTGGTTTTAAAAAATTATATCCATAGTAAACAGTTTGGATTTCGGTTCTTGTAGAAAACCGATCGTATAAAACAAGTTCGAACCGTGAGACAAAGTTATATTCTCTGTTTTTAAGACTTTAATTGTCTCAGAGACATTAATTTGGGTTTTTTTAGTAAGAGTGAAAAGGGATAAATAATTAAAGTGTTAAGTACCTTTCACCACCAAATTGTGTTGTCTTTAGTTCCCTAATGTCACCTTTGTGTACACCAACCCCTTTGACTTAGTTTCCAATTTGAAAAATATCTCATATATTACTTTTTGACCCAAGGAGTTTTATAAAAACTCTGTAATAGAAGCTTAGACTTTTTTAACCATTAAAATTTTGTTTCAATCTAAACACTACATATCTTTAAGTGATTATATATATTTCAACCAATTTTTGTTACTTAAAAGGATATTGAAGTTGCAGATTACTTGTGTTAGGGGGTGTTTGCCTGAGTTTCTAAAAATTGCTTATTTGATTTTTGAAAAATAAAAATAATTTTGAAAAGCTCTAGTTTGAAGCTTTTGAAGCGTTAAAGTAAAGCTTACCAAACAGCTTTTGCTTTCTAAAACAAAATACACAATTTTTAAAGGCTCATCCAAACACACCCTTAATTAGAATTGAATGTGCAATCATCCAGAATGGGTATGGTGGATCCATTGTCTGATCGTGCCATCAACCGAGGGCTCTTGACT
This sequence comes from Bidens hawaiensis, assembly GCF_021521415.1. Classification (NCBI taxonomy): domain Eukaryota; kingdom Viridiplantae; phylum Streptophyta; class Magnoliopsida; order Asterales; family Asteraceae; genus Bidens; species Bidens hawaiensis. The sequence goes on from NW_027491668.1 coordinate 530,732, forward strand.
CGATCAACATTTGATCAATTTTGGACAAAACATTGGTGGACGATGATGAATCTTATTTATTCTGACTAGGAGCTTGACGATCGGTCCACGGTCCACCCATGCACCATCATAAGGCTGTTGATGTCTTTATGGCTTGATCTAAGCAAATTTTAGGCTTATTTTATAATCTTATAAATTTCTTAAGATTAGCATTTAACCTATATGTTTAGTTTTTTTAACATTATCAAAATATGTACTTTATAATATATACACACACCCATCAACACATTTTACACCTTTATGAACATTTGTCACTTCCTTAACTACTGGCAAGTTTCATTACAAAAACTATCATTAACAAAATGAAATAATTTGAATACACCTAATTATCAACGTAACACTTATTGGTCAATATATACCCATAATGGTCACGAGATACTGGGTCTAGCTGGATCATAATTCATACATACAATTTTCAACAATTAAAATAATTTTATTATTATTTTTTCTTTTAAAGTTAGAAATTTTCCTTGTGAAAGTCAAATTTAGTGCTAGTCTTGTGTGAAAAGTCTGAAGCCAGTTGTTTCAACTCTTTGACTGGTGCTGGTGCTCCACAATAAAATACTCCTGTAATTTATAAAACTTCAATGATACAAAAAAAATAACAATGTAAATCAAAAGATATGTTTATTACTTGGTGTCTAAATCCAACCTTTTTAAATTTATAATAATAATAATAATAATAATAATAATAATAATAATCTAGTTTCTTTTATTAGCTCAAAATCATTATTTTAGTTATTTGACTCAAAATCATAACAAAGATATATCATGGCGGTTAATAGATAACCACAACCATATCATTCAGTTATGACGGTTTTAGATTAATCGGTTTTAAAGGTTATAACAGGTCGGTTATGGGTTATTCAACCGTGAACATAAACATAGCTAAAAATAGCTCAAAACAATATAAATATGCATTATTTGAGCCCAAAAGTTTGGGCTTTAACTATTTTGAAAATGGAATAAATTGGTAACAGCAACACATTTGTATATGTATTAGTATATTACATAGCATTAAAAAGTACATATAATCTATAATATTAAATAAATAAATATATCGGGTTTTTTTTGGTGGGGAGAAGGGGGGGTGGTGTTAGAAACCTTGTTTGATCATAACCGACCCACTATTGTTGGTTTTCAAAAAAATCATTAAACCTACCCACCAGTTTCTGATATGATTTAGTTATATCGGTTCGATTTTCAAAAAGCAAGAATAATATTAAGAAAACTCACCTATGCTTTGACCACTATGAGTAAGAGCAACTTATAAACACTTCTCCAATTAGGTTTCGCAAAGTGAGACTTGACCCGAGTACCCGAAACCACATCAACGCCGTTTTTGGCATGATTTAGCGACTGAAGCATCGTGATCAAAGCCGATCTAGCGTCCCCTTCTTCGTAAACACTCATACAATAATTATGCATCTCGATCACACCATCTTGGTCCGTTTCCGCCACCTCATTCATCACCCCTTTAAACCAATCGAACGAGCCTTGTTCTCGCGTGACCCAATAAAAAAAAGCCCGAGTCGTCTTAAAGTTGCCCGTCGCGTTCTTTTTACCTTGCAGTGATGCTTGTGGCAATGCGGGTTGGTTACCGCTCTCCAAAGCCTCGTCTTCGTCTTGTTTCGCTTTCATATTGTTTACGATGTCTTTAACGATGCTGATCATCGGGGTTGCACCGATGCCTAACCCAACTAGCAACACTACATCGTATTTCTTGTAGTCTTGGGCGGGTGCACCATACGGCCCGTCTATTAGAACTTTTGGGAAACTGTTGTTTGATTAAAAGAGTTAGCAATCAGGTCAGGTTTTTTTATAAATGAAACGAGAAGTTGTGTTTGTAACGGTGACACTTACTTCGGGTTGTTGCCTTGGTAATCCGCTCTTAGGAGTCCGCTTTTGCCATTAGCCGGTGGTTGGCATACCTACACATAACAAAAAAAATAGTCATAAAATAAACGGGTGAAACGGGTTGTGGTTTTATAACAAACGGACCGTTTTCGGGCCCCGTTTCTAGTGTTAAATGGGCCAGTCAAGATATGTTTAATGCATAAAACTTCTTAAATAACTTCAGTCATAACATTAAACTATTATTGAAATTATAAATATTAATAATAAGTTTTTGCAAGCAAATTATTCACTACAGGTTAATTTTTTAAAAGAAAAACAGTTTTGGGCCAACCGGGCCGGTTCCATTACTAAGTGGATCCATGTTGATCCATTATGGGCCAGGACTTATGCTAGTTTTGGCTCGAAAACATACCCGAGAGAAGACGGTTTTAAGTTGTCGGGTCCAGTCTCCGAGGGTTCGAATATGCACACTTAAGTAGTCATCTCCGGGTGCAGAAGTTATCGAAAACGGGTGCCTGAACAACGGTTATAAGTTAGTTTACATAAAATATTTATTTGCAAAATGAGCATTTTTATCCCTTTAGGCGACTCACCATTCGAATGGAGAAACCGCCTTGCAGTTAACGAACATGTACTGCCCGCTTTTGTATTTAAAACCGTGAGGCTTCGACATTTGGAGTGCCAACACGTTCCCAGGGTAAACCGCCACCTAGAAAACACAAAATTATGTCAATAAAGTGTTTTGGGTTAACTCAACCTGACCCTGTGACAGTGTGACATGACCATTTTGTATTTTTGTTAACATTACCTTTAATATCTTGACAGGCTTGACACTAGACCTTAAGGCCCGGGTCAATCTCTCACCCGCGTAAAGCAATATTGGAACCGCCAAGTACATCCAAGTCTATCGTTAAAAAAATAATAAAAAAATAAAATTAGCGGTCACGAAAAATGTTCATACGACCGATCTTATAACGTTTGCACTCACCGTCTTCTTGTTCCATTCTTTCGTGAGGTAAAGTTTGATACCGTGAACTATGAGAAGAGTATAAACGATAATGAATAAGTGATGTGAGTACCAAAAGGCATTAAACCCCGTTAGTTTTTTTAGAGGCTTCGGTAGGTTGAGTCTACCACGCCTTAGCCACGGGGTGGCTAAAGTAAAGGCTATGGCCATTAGAACCACCATTATGATCCCGGTGTACCCTTCGGCTTCTTTCACAAAATGCCAATAGCTATCGGGTTGTTCGCCAAAATATTGAACCATCGGTTCGTACTCTTCTTTGGTTGCAGCAAGAAGTCGAGGGAAATCACATGTCAAATGTGAAATCGCATGGAGCCCGACTCCAATAGTGATCCCGACCGCAATCACCTAGTATACAAGGTAAAAGTTACGCGTGAGATGCCCGAGTGTCTATGAGTTACAAAGAACATTAAATCTAATATATCTAATACACTGCTAGAAAACTGACTTTCAACGATAACAAGAATACATGTAACAAAATAAAATATTTATTTTTTCCCATCTTAAAAAAGTTTTATAATATTAAAAGATGGTTGAAATGAAATGTTTATTCTTCTTTTAGAGATGGTTGAAATGTAACAAAAGTTTTATAATATTAAAAGATGGTCTAAGGCGGTTGGCCCAGACAACATACCCATCGAGGTGTGGAAGTGTCTGGGGGAGGAAGGAGTCATGTGGTTAACTTCTCTGTTCAATAGTATTCTCAAATCAGGTAAGATGCCAGACTAGTGGAGGAGCAGCGTTGTAGTTCCTTTCTATAAGAACAAAGGAGACGCCCAATGTTGTGGTAACTACCGAGGAATCAAACTACTAAGTCATACTATGAAGCTATGGGAAAGAGTGATTGAGGTTAGACTTAGACGAGAAACTCAGGTTACGGTCAACCAATTTGGCTTCATGTCGGGGCGTTCCACCACAGAGGCAATGCACCTTATAAGAAGATTAATGGAAAAGTATAGGGAGAAGAAGCGTGATCTACATATGGTGTTTATTGACCTAGAAAAGGCCTACGACAGTGTGCCACGACAGGTGCTCTGGGAGTGCTTGGAGGGTAAAAGAGTGCCCAGGAAATACATAGAGATTATTATGGATATGTATACCAGGAGTGAAACAAGTGTCCGTGCGCCAGTGGGGGATACTGATTTCTTTCCTGTAGAGGTAGGTCTTCACCAGGGGTCAGCGTTGAGCCCGTTTCTTTTTGCAGTAGTCTTGGATGAGTTGTCAAAGTCGATTCAGGGGACTCTCCCGTGGTACATGATGTTCGCAGACGATATTGTGTTACTTGCTGAGAAAAAACAAGATCTAAACATGAGGCTTGAGGAGTGGCGAACAACCTTAGAGACAAAAGGTTTAAAGATTAGCCGATCTAAGACGGAGTACCTCCACTGTGATTTTGGTGGGATAAACGACAATGAAGACGCACAGATCACAATTGAAGGGCAGGTGGTCCCGCAGGTAACGAAATTCAAGTATTTAGGATCATTTGTACAGAGCGATGGGGAATTAGACAGAGATGTGACCCACCGAGTTCAGGTAGGATGGTGTAGATGGAAAGCAGCCACAGGTGTATTGTGCGACAAGAGTTTCCCGACTAAACTAAAGGGAAAATTCTATAGGGTGGCAGTTAGACCTGCAATGCTATATGGAACAGATTGTTGGGCCATCAAGAAGGCACAAGTGCGGAAGATGGAGGTAGCAGAAATGAGAATGCTACGTTGGATGTGTGGGCACACAAGACTAGACCGAATAAGAAACGTTGTGTTTCGCGAGAGATTAGGGGTGGCGAACATAGCAGACAAGATAAGAGAGTGGAGATTGAGATGGTTTGGACATGTAAAGAGAAGACAGACGACGAATCCTGTTAGATCCGTAGAAAACATTACTATAGAGGGGAGGAGGGGTAGAGGACGACCGAAATTGACTTGGGATGAGAGGATTAGGCATGATTTGATAGACCTAAACCTCTCCGAGGACATGGTTGAGGATAGGAATTCGTGGAGAAGTAGAATTAAAGTTAAGGATTTTTAGAGAGATTTGAATACCTTAGGGCTTAGACTTAACTTATTTTGGTCACATACCATAATGGTATTTCCCTTACATATATTATTATTATTATAATTATTATTAGCTTTTATATAGCTGTTAAACTGTGATCTTATTATTAATATTATTATAATTAGTAGTAGTTTTTATATAACTGTTAAACTTTGATTTCCTTTATTTTGCTTCATACACATGTACTTAGAGCCGAGGGTCTCTCTGAAAGCCACCTCTTTATTCCTTTGGATAGAGGTACGGTGTGCCTACATCCCACCCTCCACAGACCCTACTTATAGCTTTGCTGTCGGTGGGATTTTACTGGGCATGATGATTGATTGATTCTTCTTTTAGAGATTCTAGAAAATGATATTAAAAATTCCGTTTATATATAAAAACGGCACATGTGTAAGTCATGCGTAAGTCATGTGTAATGTATATTATCTATGATCTGCCTACACATGTGTAGGAAATCATTAAAGCTTTTATGGGCGAATTCATTTAATGCTTTTTATGTACATTACATGTATATTTGTATTTAAAATTAAAAAGTTTGAAAAATACGAATGGTAAAATTTAAACATTTAAGGTTTGTTATTTTTGTTCTCGCAGTAAATTTGTATTTTTTTATTTTTTAACAAACTTCACCCTTTATCGGGGTCGTCGCTGAAAACCCTTGTAGTGATATGAAAAAACATTCACTATAAACCCACCTTGTGAAAGTTGAGATTATCATCAAACGGAACCACAACACCGAGTTTAGTCTTGTTTCTAAGCCACGTGATGGTGTTCCGACACACGGGTAGCAAAATAAGAGCCATGTTTAACTTAAGCGTCTAAGCCGCGCCTTTAGCAACACAAACACAATGTCCCATCACATCAAACGCAGCGCGATGCTTGTACTGAATATATTTCCAAGTAAACAAACCCGCCATCACCCCAATCCATAGCGCGATCACCCAAACTCTCTGCCAGTTATCTTGTAAAAAGTACTTAAATCCATCGTACCCTCGTTGTATTATGTTCCTATCGTTTGCGTTTCTAAGCTTTTGACTCAACATCACGCTTAAATTTTTGCTTTCGCCTCGCACTGTTTGTGTCGGGGCTTGTAGTAAAAGGGTCTCCAAGCTCTCGATCTGGTTTTTCGAACGCAAATATGTCACGTTAATCGATTTTTTTAAGGTTGTTTAATATATTGTATCAAATGTTGTTAAACTAAAATATTTAAGAATGTGTACCATGATGTAACCTAGGTTGTCCGGATCTAATTCTTCCATAATCAATGCTGCATACTCATCTGCTTGTTTTTGTATGTTTGATAACTTGTTTGCTGAAGCACTCAAGCTTATAATCTGTATTATATAAATAATTATTAAAGAATAAAATAAATACTAACAAAAATCCCATTATCATAATTGAGGTGGTGAAAAAAAAAACACTATTATTTAACCTCTTTGACTCGTTTAGATAAATTGGTTATAACTTATAAAGTATTTCGGTTTAAGATTCATATCTTTAACATGAATAAATACATGGGGTTGAGTTGATTGATCAACCTGTCAACCCGACACCATCCAAACCTTGTTAAATAATATCATACCTCTCGAACTTCTTCTTCGCTGATACGGCCATCGGCATCTTTATCAACCCTAAATTTATGTTATTGAATTAGTGTAAGCGTTATCATATCAAGAATTAAAAAAATTAATTTTACTTAACTTTTAACTTATGAATAAATATTATAAATTTATAATTAAATTATTACATGTCAAAGAAAGTTTGAAGCCTTGAATCAAAACTTTGATCAGCAATTTGGTCCCAAAACTCCTTCAACTGAGCTTTGTTAATCGCACCGCCGGAGATATTTCGTCTCCGGCTAAGCGCATCGAAGAGTTCCACGGCGAATTCTTTCGAATCCTTGTTCATCCCTACCAGAATTTTAAAAAATAACAAAAAAATAAGAAAAATTACATTCAAAAAATTTTAAAAATAATAATAATAAAAATAAAACAAAAAAATTTGAATTATGGATTTACCTATGCATTCTCCGAAAAGAGCCCGGGGAAGCAACCCGGTGGTGCCGGCGGTGATATCATCAAACCGCTTCTCTAAGGCGGCCCATGCAACTCCTCCATCAGCTTTACTAATAAACTTGAGCCCAATAAGAGCATGAGTTGCCGCGGACTTACTCAGGTCATAACGACCGGGTGGGGGCCGTCGTGAGAATGACGTCAGCTTTTTCAACTCCTCCGACACCTGTCGGATCCTGGATGACGCATGTCTCACGACGGCCGCCCCAATAGACGTCCTCTTTTCCAACCCTTTAGCCAATAAAGTCAGCTCCGGGTCCTCCACGTCAGCACCGCCAGCTGTCTTCACGCTATGAACCGCCACCGAATCGCCACCAACATCTAACGTGATCTCCACATACTCATCCTCGTTATTTTTCGACCTCACACTCCCACCAACACTACTACTACTACCACTACCATCGTCCGGGATATTAAACCGAGCGCTTTTACGAGTACCTCGTTTATTCAACGGCCCGCTGTACACCTCCGAATCAGAGCGACGACTCGTGCTCTCCGGTAAGACGTCATCAATGTTACCCATTTTTTGCATTTGATTAAAATCCAAAGGTGTAACGTTTTTTTATTGTGACAAATTTAATAAACAAAGAGATTTTGAAGAACTAATAATATGCTTAAGATTTATATATGAACAAGGTATGTGTGAATTAAATTTGGGGTTTGAAGTATGAATAAGTATAAATGATTATTGAAGGTTAGTGGGTTAAAGAGTTGGTAAGAATAAGTGAGAAAGAGACCGAGTCAGCTGTGGTTTTGATTATGTCAAAATATGTATTTATTGATCATGCATAACGGTTATTCAAAATGTTAGTTATAATTTGTATTTTTGTAGAATCAAAGTAATGCTTTAACGTTTCAGGATCAAATATAAATTATTCTTAACATAAAAACAGTGATAACCAATGTGTTATTTATTATTAGAACTGTTTTTTATAAGTGTTTGTTGTTATTTTTTATTCGTATATGCTGATTTTCGATTATGAGACGTTTTAAGTATTTGTTGATTTATATTTTGTTGTTATTATTAGGTTTTATTTATTATGTTGTTATAAGTACTTCATGTTATTATTCTTTTGTTGTTATTATTAAGGTTTTTTTTTTGTTATTATAAAGCATTGCTTATATAGATTGGTATTGTAGTTGGTATTATTTTCTGCGTTCTCATTTTTAGTAGATTGATATGTTTCCTACGTTCTCATCTTAAGATCATTTTGTACATGAACCTTCCTCATACTTTCATTTGGCACTATATTTTAACAAAATTATTTATTATACATAGAAGAATTGTATATTATAACATTTATTAATTAAAAAATCACTATAAAAAATGTCATTTAGTGACATACATTTTTGATGACATATAACTTTAGTGCCGCTATTTTAGGTTTTAATGGCACTTTGTGTATGTCACATTTGCTTGACACACGCTTTTAATAACATTAAACATTTTTGCCATTAAATTTAGGTTTTAATGGCACTTTGTGTATGCTATGTTTGCTTGACACACACTTTTATAAGCACTTTGTATTTGTGTCAATAAAATTTAGTTATTTAATAACACTTTGCGTATGTAATATCTTTTTTGCAACATTTATAGTGACACAAAAATTTTGTCACCTGAATGTCATATTTGTCTGAGACACCTTTATGATCTTCAATTCCTTTTAATCATTTTTGCAACATTTATAGTGACACAAAAATAATGTCATATTTATGATCTTCAATTTCTTTTAATCATAAATCTACCGAGTTTTATATTCCCATTGAACACTCACACATTTTAAAAAATCTTAATTCTAAGGCTAATATGTTTTATTTTTAAAATATCGTTATGGATATTTCTTTTTAAGAACCCCATATAATACTAATATACTAGAGTAACTAATAATCAATTGAAATTATCCATCGACACCGTAACATATATATGCTTTTGGGGTTCTATATTAAAATGGATGATAAGCAAAAGAAACTATCGAATATGGTTGTGCCTTGGTTGTTTTAACACCTTACTTTCAAATTTGTAACCCGCGAGAATTTCAGATCTCCAGCAATAATGTTACATTTTTACTTTTTCTAAAACATATATGATACATATTAATCATTTCATTAAAATCAACTTATTTAATAACTATTTTATTCTTATTTTTTATAAAGAAATCCCCACCTCCGAGCGTGTTTAACCAACATCGGATGCGTTTCCGGCATCGAACGCATTAACCGATTTTTAAATTGTTTCGGACTCCTAATCAACGCGTGACACGTTTCGGACTCTTATTTATTAGCATAAGGCATTTTTTTTGTTTCATTTTCGGTCTGTGACAAACGCCACGACAACAAACCTGCCAATTTTGTTTTGTTTTGTTTGTGTAGACCTGACGGAAAACGACCGAATACCAATTTTCTTTTGTTATTGTTTCAATACTGTAATGAATGTGATGGAAACCGACCGAATTTTAGTAGACTCACCCGCTCAATGCCCGAGATCGACAACAGTTGGGCCCACCAACGCCACCCCATTGGCACATCTCAATTTTTATATGTTTTTTGTTTTAATTTCGGTACAATAACACGTGTAATCGAAATCGACCAATTCACGCCAACTTACTGCCTCAACGCTTGGGTTATACAACCACCCAGTTTTTACCGATCTACATCGACGCAACGCGCTGGGTAAAACACTAGTTATAATATATTTATAACTATTTAAATTCTATTCAAACCGTGCACTTTATTTACATATATTTGTTTGTATTAACATTTTTATAACTATATATATATATATATATATCTAAATGTAAATTAGTTTATCTTAAAAGTTGAAAAATAACTTCCCCCTTAACCAGTGGCGGACTCAGAAATTTTATCCAACGGGGTCCCAAATTTGGGTGGTTCGGATTTTTCGGGTCGAGTCGAGACAAGGAATATAATTAAAAAAAAAAACAATATCGTAATAAACAGAAATTTGATCATTACCGTTACAAAATCAATCAATTAGCTCTAAAATTCAAGTTTTTAACAAAACTAAGTCATAGTTTGATAATACAACATAAATTACCATTACAAAATCAATCAATTACTCATAAAATTACCTTTTGTGGCTTGTATGAGACAAAGTCGGAGACTAGGTTAAGAGGGGCGGAGGCTGGAGATGGCATAGTCCGGTGACGTAGAGGAGGAAGGTGAGCCGTAAATTTTTTGTTGTTTCATTGCTGCAAGTTTAAAGCCCTAATAAACTTATATCTAGTACGAATTTGTCAAATAATACACACACGGTTGTTCCCAATGCTACTTCATATAAATATAGGAATTTAAAAAGAAAAAAAACAAGGTTCACAAGACTTGAACACATGACCTTTCACTTGGAAAACAAGAAAGTTACCACTCCACCACATAGAAGTTTGTAGTATGGGGTCCTACTACTAATTTATATGGGGTCATTCACAAATTTAATATACCGTCTCTAAAGAATTTTTAAAAAACATTGGTGTCTCGGGACCCCAATCTCATATATGTGGGTCCGCCCCTGCCCTTAACATTTTCCCTGATTCTATATACTTCCCGCTGCAAATTTCAAGTCATTTGTTTTGTTCTTTCATGTGTATCTCCGCAGATGCAACGCTAAAGAAGGGGGCGTCCTTCTACTTCCCCTTCTAGTTCTCTTTCAGTATTAAGGATCAAAACAGATTGAATAAATTCTCCTTTTTATTAGCGAAATGTAAAAAACATATGCTTTTATGTCTGTAATATAAACCCTTAATCAGTCCATTGCCATTTGTAGGTTTCTTGAAGAGGTCTTAGAATTTCCATTCGCAGCCTTGGTTTTGCAATTTCTATCCATGGAGGACTCAAGAGGAGGGCGAGATTGTGATGAAATGCTTAAACTAACGGTGAGTTGTGTGATGTGGTTATGTGCTTATCGCGCTTATTACACTTAAATCTTAATATATTTGCTCAATATTTTGTTGTTTGTGAAAATAGGTACAACAACCTTTAAAATTGTATATGACATTACATGCTTATTAAAAGGTTAATTTACGATGCTAACAAGCAAGTATATAATACCTATAGGCACCATATGATACAAAGTTTTCGTGGACACAGAATTTCATGTAAACCGATTGAAATATTGCAGAATATGGTGAAATGTAAATTAGTCAAGCATTTTAAAGTTTGAAACCCGGATATATTATCACTTAATACTTTTCACTTTTTTGCATTTCTTTAAGTGAATACATGATTAAAATGTGTTTTAGGTAATGCATGTTCTTAGAGACATGTTAGAATACGAGTCTTTATCGATGAATTTATTTTTTCTCATTTTGTAAAATTAGGTGATGCTGCACTATACTATGCATGTAGCTGATATGAAGAGGTAACAACTACTATCAGATGCATGGCATTTCTTTTATTCAAGTGTTAATGTTTTTTTTTTCATAACTTTGGGCAGTACCTTTAATGAAGGAAAACGTTCTGATTTCATTAAATCTGGCTGAGCCTTACCATACACTCGGTCTTATATACAACTCTATGGGAGATAGAAAGAGAGCTTTAGAGTTTTATATGCTTCATGTACATTTGACTTTTAAGGATGCATCTCTTTGGAAGCTTCTTGTTAGATGGTCTATAATTTTTTAACCATATACATATAATAGTAAGTTAGTTTGATGAATATCTGTCATCATTTGAATCTGACTGATGCAGGGAACAAGGGAACCATGGTCAAGCCTGTTATTTTGTTGATCAAGCAATAAAAGCAGCCCTGAAGATATGAGACTGAGATATCTCCAGGTCTCACTTTTTCTTGAACTTGGAGAACATCAAAAGGCTGCTGAATCATAAGACCAAATCTGGCATCTTCAGTTCGTGACGTGTAAAAAAAAGTGGTTTTTTCTTTTCTAAATATCATAAAAAATATATATATATTTTTGACAGCCTTAGAGGAACTTGACTTTGACATTGATGCTAGGTTTGTCCAAGTGTCATATATGATAGAATTGTACTTTCTCCTCTTGATTCAGGTTAACCCGATTCTACATTTTAGACTTGTAACAAAAAAATGAACTTACAGATTTTTTTAATCAATACTAACGCTTGTTTATTTGGTTGGTGATGACAGGGTAGATATAATAAGAAGCTTTAGAGCTATTTGGAGCTAAGTTTTATAAAAGTGTAATTCTCACCCCAAAAGAATGTTTAGACACGTTGTGTAAACCTTTAGAATATGGAATGTGTTATTTATTACTCTGTTTTTTTCTAGCATTTGGAATGTTTTGGATTGAATTTATCATTGAAGTTATAATATTATGATTTCTACATTTACAATTTTGTCGCACTTTTATTTTATATTATAAATCTTGTGATTGATGTGGCAAAATTATGTGCCAATAAAAATAGTACATGTATTTAAATATAAACAATTTTTACTAACAAAAAGCTTGTGTCACAAAAGTCTTTTTTAGATTGTGGCATAAAAATCGTGTCACCAAAACTAGTACAGATATATAATTCATATTACTTTTTAAAGGCACAAAAATTGTGCCACAAAGTTGTTTTTTATATTGCGGCACAAAAAAAGTGACACTAAAGTTCATAACCTTTGTGCGGCATATAAAAAAAGTGTCACTAAAAGGCTTTAGCGTCACCACTTCTAGTGACACTTTTTTTGTATGCTGCACATTCTTTTCAGGGTCTTTAGTGGCACTTTTTTGTTTTTCGGTGACACTTTCTGTATGTCACTACATGGCATTTTTTTTGTAGTGAATAGTATTAAACAATATTAATCATATCTTGTGACGAAGCATGGGCTAAATCATTGAGATGACAAAAGTATTAAGGGGTGACCTGTTTCAATACCTATAATAATTTTCGAACTAAATCGTGAAAATTTATACTACTAAACGAAAAACGGGGGTGACGGGACCCAGGCACCAAGCAAGCTTCACCCTTGATCATACCATATAAAGATACTTAAAATTTCACATTTGTAAATTTTTGTAAGTAAAGAATATAATATAATTAACTATTGTATTTTTATTTTTCTCTAGACACTTTAAACTCTGGTATCATAATGTAAGTTTAAACGACGTGAATTTGAAAATGAGTATATATGACGTTATATTTTTAGGTTAATTTGTTGGACATGTTATACGTGAAATTATCTAGTAAATAATGGGTTGTAAAAATTTATAGTTTAAGAAAACAAAAACCCTCAAGGCAAAAACTTGGGAAATAAATATTCATTTGATCAATTGTTACACTTACACTAAAACAGACTCTCTAGGCTTATTATCAAGTTCATCGATGTATAGGCCAAATATTAAGAAAGTGCGTGTAACGTACAGTTACATGACAGAAACTCACGTTGCAAAGTCACATGACCCAAGGCAAAAGGGAGTTTCAAAACCGCGTTGTCACCATTAATTAATGCAAAATACGTCTTTTGTTGTTTCGGTTTATATTAATCACAAGTCTTTATAACGAGTTGTCGTTGTCTTAATGTTACTACAATAAATATTCGTATCCGAAACTCATTTGAAAGGAGGGTGGGTTGTCGATATCGTATTAAATTGCATGCTAAGTTTGTTAACAAATTTAAAGTAATTTTTTCTTATTTTTGGAGACTTTGATACGTAAAAGAATGATATGCAAATTTATTCATTATTTTAATTTTAGCCTATTAAATTTGTTTACCAGTATTTATTTATTACAAGAATCTAAGCATCTGTCTCCATTATTATTAGATCATTATCATAATTTTCGTTACTATAGTATTTTAATTATTAAAAATGTGCCTAATTGCCTACGTCCAACCTATCACTCTCAAGTACTGGTCGACCACTTTTCGTAAGGTGTTGGTTGGATACTTGTTTAAAACATGATAAGATATGTTAATAAAAAAGAAGTGTAGTATGTATTTTTTTTATTTTCTTAAATAATTGAAATTCATAGGCTAAATTCCATTATTTTTTCTTATTGGTACATGAAACTTAAAACCGTATAATAGTCATGACATATAAAGCAGTAAATGAGTCATATTCATGTTAGATACTTGTGTTAAACGCGTCGTTTCTAACCTATTAAACATGTTACAACACAAACAGCTAGCCATACTTTTTCTAAGGGTACTAGGGACACAATCATACAATAACCTAAAGAAACCGAAATTATCTAAATCTTACAACCAATCACATGAATCACCAAGTGACCAAACAATCTATATAAACTCAAGCCGATACAGATGGTGTTCCATCTATATTCAAACTAGCTATCCGAATATGTTCCAACCAATCACATGGTATTCCATAAATACACACACAATTAGTCATCTTTTAAATCACATTCGGGTTGTTACACCCTATCCTTATCCTATTTGATTGGGGCGCGTTTAGAAATGAAGTTGACTGTTTTTTTGAATTGTAGAAAATTTTACGTGTAAACCTATCCTTTCGGGGCTATGTCCAAGATCGACTTGTCGACGGCCGTGAGACCGTACCCCTGATACGCGGGAACCGGATGAAGTTCGTAAAGCCTCACCCTCTGTTGGATTCAAACCTGGGATTAAAATCCTGATTCGTCCCTTCACACAATGTCTGTCAAACTGACCCAAATAAGAATCAAACCTACGTCTCCATGTACGGAAGGACATCCACCACTAGATCAACTTCTCGTGATAGAAATGAAGCCGACCTAATAATGTAAAAATTATGTACCTAATCATTCTTATCAAATAAATACCGTACACATAGTTTATTAAAATAGGAAATCATGAGTTAAAAGTCTTTGTTATATTTATTATTATTATTATTTAATAATTGTTGTAAATCCGGTAGTGGTTTTTTATGATGTTATCATTATATATATCAAAGCTTATTCTATGTCCTTCGTCAAAAACATTAAGCTTGTTAACGTATCGAACATTTAGTGTTGTTTGGTGGAAAATTCGTTTATGTTCATTTATTTAATACACAAATGAACATAAACAAAAAAGTTTGTATTCGTTTAATTAAATGAACGAACGAAACACATGTTTCGTTCGTTCATTTAATTAAACGAATACAAACTTTTTTGTTTATGTTCATTTGTGTATTAAATAAATGAACATAAACGAATTTTCCACCAAACAACACTAAATGTTTCGTTCGTTCATTTATGTTCGTGAACGTTCTTTTATGTTCAGGCATATTCATGTTTAAGTCCATTTATTTATGTTCGTTTACATATTAACAGAAAATAATTAAATATTATCTAAGCGACCCATCTACTTAATGGCTTTATATTTATTCATGTTCATTTAAGCGTGTTCATTTATGTCCGCTTATCTTGTTTGTGTTCATTTACATTTGTTCATATATGCTTATTTATGTTTGTTTATATTTGTTCAAATATGTTCATTTATATTCGTTATATTCGTGTACTGTTCGCTTATATTTTAAATAAACGAACGCGAACACAAACTACGTGTCCGATTAAGCGTTCTTGTTCGTGTTCATTTAAAGTTAAATAAACGAACATAAACATGACCTTAGTCGTGTTCGCTTGATTCGTTTACATGCCTAAAAAAAATTGTTGAGTAAAAAACTGAAAACTATATCACAAAAATTTTATTAAAAACTATATCATAAAAATTTCATTTTTGCTCTTGCCTGTTTTTTTTGTTTTACAAATTTACCTTATCAGCCTTTTACACGTATTTTATATATCAAAACATTTGTTATGTTACGTGCAAATTATCAAATAGATATAAAATTTATTCGCCTATTTGAGGACTATATATTGGAAATGCGTAGTGAATGATTTTCGACCAGTCATTTTAAGGTCTTTTTTTAGTTGTCGCATGTGTAATTTGACGAAATATTGCATCGCAAACAGCAGTAACCGTTTGTAGTGATATAGAGATGAGTAAATGGTATAACGTACCCGCACCGAAACAAATATTTCGATACCAGTACCAAGTTTTTAAGAAAATCGAGATCAGAAAATTTTCGATCGGTATTGTTCGTTACCAGTATCAGTATTTATCGAATTTTTTCCTACTATAACGGTACAAAATCGGTAACGTACAGACATTTTCGGTACAAGTACGATATTTTAGGGAAATTCAAAATCGAGAAATTTAGGATCGGTACTGTTTCGTACAGTGGTGCCGATCCTATCCCTACATTGATATATGAAGATTTATTCTCTCTACGACTCTACGTTTAATTTCACTTAAAACATTTATTGGGTTTTATTTTTAAAATCAGGTAAAATAAATCAATATGAGAATGACGACTTTCTTGTATTTAAATTACCGTACTCTTCAAATTTGTAGAGCCCTGATGCTCCATTTTTGCCATACTATATTGTCTTAACCGGATATAAATAAATAAAAATAAATCAATATTAAACTTGAAATTAAAAAAATATATAAACTTTTGCAAATCATCTTTATTCTTTACCATTATTTTCAACAAATCTATTTCAATTTGCGGACTATGTAGTCGTCTACTTTGCCAAATCCATGTACTTCACCTACATGATTCTGAACGTACAAGCCGCCAAGCTTATCGTACAACCATCTGGAGTCAATTCAATGTTTTGGATTTTGTCTAAATTTCCTGGAAACATAGTTAAAATAGTCAGTTTTTTCAACGTGGGGCAACATTGTTTTGGATTCTTAGACGTCGTTGAAACGCTACAGTTTTCGTAAATATATAACGTAGATCACGTCACGCGTTTTATGTAGTAATGGTATTGACTTTAGTTTTTTTATTCACGTTTTATAAAAATTTTAAACCACGGATTTTATTAAAAATAATCCTATTAGAAATAAATAATCTTATCGTTTCTGTATTGGCCGATAATAATTTCATCTTTAAAAATCTTTTGTGAATCAGCTTTGAATCATCGTTTCGAGATAAATTTTACAACAGTCAACCCGTATCTTTCTTCCCATCAAACGCCCTAAAGCATCGGTTTGAAACTCGGAAAAAGAATTAACGATGTCGAGTGTTTTTTAACAAAGGTTCATTGTTACAAAAATAGTTAAAAGGTTGGACCGTTAGTGATTTTTAAAGATAAGATTATTATCAGGCAATATACAAAAGTTAAGATTATTTATTTACAATTTATCATTTTTTAAAAGTTTTAAGCCGCATTTAATGCTATTTTGTTTGTGCCATTGGCTTTAATGTTTGTAATGCTTGTTTTTAGTTTTCATCTATCATCTCTTCCTTACACGTGTTTTGCCACGTGTCTTAGGTGTTGCTAGGTTTCATAATCTTCGATCGTTCACTCTCTGCTTTTTCGATCAACCCATTGTTCGTTAACATCGTTTACTCCACTTTGGTTGTTTGTTTCCAGTTTTAATAGGTAATCGCATATATGTATTATCTGTGAATTAGAATGAATTTTTGAACTCTTAACTGTGTATAATTATTATTTTGAAATCATCACAAGTGAGAATTTATTTTTCATTAAACTAGGTATAAATTCAGTAGTATTCTATATGTACTTAAAATTCAGTCTAAGTTATAATTTGTTAACAGGAATATTTAAGAACAAGAATATATTTGTACTTCGTAATCGTATTGTATGTGAATTTGATATTGTTAACGATTGAAAATAAAAAACTTTAACCAAACTTGTTCATTTTTTTAACTTATAGATGTTTACCTATACATACAATAGTAAAACACAAGCATTGTCGGTCGCAAGTATTGAGGTCGTAAGTCAACTCAAATTTGGTTGGTTCCGGTTATGTGTGTTATTGTACAGAAACTGAACCTAAAATAAAAACAAAAAATAATAAAATTTGAGTGGGCCAATAGGGTGGCACCAACCGGTAAAATTTGGGCGTTGGTAAAACCCGGCCATTGTTGATCACGAGTGTTGAGGCAACGAGTCTACACAAATTCGGTTGATTTCTATCACATTTGTTATGGTACCGGAACTAAAACAAACAAAAAAAAATCGGCATTTGGTCTATTTTCGTTACGTTTGTTAGCTATCGGAACTAAAACAAAACGCGTTGATTCTACTTGAATTCTATCGGCTTCTGTCATGTTCGTTATGGTACCGAACTAAACTAAACAAAACAAAATTTACATTCGGTCAGTTTTCGTTACGTTTGTTACGGACCGAAACTAAAACAAACCAAAACGGACCAGTGTGTTTCGGTCATATTCGTTACGTTACCGGAACTAAACAAAAAAGAAAAAACAAAATTGACATTCAGTTGGTTTTCGTTACGTTTGTTTCGGACTGAAATTAAATAAACCAAAAGGGATCAATAAGGTGCCGCAAAGTTGTCCAATCTGGACTTTGCGGCACCAAACTTGTTAATTGTATTATATAATAATAATAATACTAATAATAATGTAATTTGTTGTTTAAAAAACACAAAAATTGGTATGTCAAAGAGAAAAGTCGGCCTAAAGGTTTCTTTGTTTTTGAATAAGCTAGTGGTCTTTTGCTTTTTAATTCGAACAGTTGACATTTTAATGTTGAAAGTTTAAACTACTTCAATTTTCATTTTGACCGATCCACTATCTACAAATATTGCTAATGAGAAGTTGTGTAGTAATTACAAAATAAAAAAACGGCAGCCACAAAAAGATTTAATTAGGTGATCGTGTGTAAACGAATTCCAGTCGCATTCTTCTATTTTTCACATGTTTTATATTTATATCATAACGTTATTTTCAAGAAATATTATTGCTATTATTATTAGTTGGTAAATTAGATCTTAATAATCTCGCATTTCTGCATTTGGCTGACAATAATCTCGTCTTATAAAATAGTTGTCACCGTCCCAACTTTCACACTAATTTTTTCATTGGACCTCTGTTTTAAAAGAAGTAACCCCGTTAAGTTTTTTTTTCAAATTTCAAATTAATGTTTTAGGGCTTTTGATCGGAATAATGATACGATTCGATTCATTTAAAACTTACCTCGAAATGGTGGTCAAAGGGACGAAACGGTGCTTCAATTTGGGTGTTTAAACTTCCAATTAACAAAAATCAAATCGTTTGAAGCACCGTTTCAAGGTAAGTTTTACATCAATCAACTCGTATCCTCATTTCAATCAAGACTCCTAAAACATCAGTTTGCAATTTGGAAAAAACTTAATGACGTTAAGTTTTTCTTAACGAAAGTTCAAAGAAAACAATTAGTGTGAAAGTTGAGACCAATAACAGCTATTTTCTGATGCGAGATATTTTCAGTCAACTGCAAAAACTGAGATTATTAAAATCCAATTTGCCTTATCTTTTTATACAACATAATCCTGCAATACAAATAAACGGTGACGGGATGAAAGTAATAAAACGTGAAAAAAATATTAAAAATAGAGAAGTGTGTAAATTATAATTAGAAAAGCATAAATATATAATCTAGAATATAAGATACCATATTTTATTTGTGTTAGATAGCTAGCATATACGTGCATATGACACCGCTTTTACAATACATGAAAACATACTAGTAAAAGAATAAAGTTCTAAAACATAGGAATAATAAGAAAATGAAATATAAATTTACATGAATCGGTTTATAAACTGAACCAGTTTGGTCAACGGCTCGTCAAAACCGGTTTGACTCAAACCGGTTTATAAGCAAGATAGGGAGGCCTAATCACGTCGGTTCAGTTCAGTTTATAAACCGGTTTTCCTCAAACCGGCTGGGTAGATCTTAAGAGAAACCGACGGTTTGGATCGGTTTGGAAGGTTTGGGTGAAACCGGTTTTAAACCCAAAGCGGTTCGGTTTACCTAACACCGGTCCCGAACCGGTTTTTTTACATTTCTACTAATATTTATGTCTCTTTCTCTTTCCATCTAAACGATAGGAATAATAAGAAAAATGAAATATGAATTTATATTATGGTAAGACTATAGTAATATTTAAGTATGTCTCTTTCTCTTTCCATCACTACACATGATTGAATTACAATAATAAGATTTGTTATCCATTTGAAATATTGTATTTGACATTTCCAGTGATATATTGGTGAAAAAGATAACACGCACATGGTATCATAAATGACCAAAACTATATATGATTGGCCAAAAAGAGATTGGGAAAACTATAGTGGGCATATTGAAACATTTAGTGATGTTTTTAATTATGTTTATCATCTAATTAAAGATTATTTTAATATCAAAAGTGAAGACTTTTAATGTGTCTTGGTGTTTCCAGCTCTGTAAATTTGGCGTGATGTGTTTTTAGTTGGCTAATATAGTATAAACGATACTTTGATGTGTCATTTTTTTTAACTTTTAACCCTTAAGGCTTAAGTAGTCATTAAAATTTATTGAAATCCATTGAAAATGTACATAGGAAAATCAACAAATAATACGAGTGACTTAACTTAGAATAAAATTTGAAATGAAACTAAGATGAAGAATAATTTTCTTCGTATTTTTTTAAGCCAGGATAATTTGAAATTTTATGATGCCAACACCACTATCGTTTTTACGATAAGTTAAAGATTACACAACAATATGTAAAAAGTTTAGGGTTAGAAAAATATCAAGTAAACATGCATATTTAAAGTGGTATGTGTGAGTGTTAACAAACCGTGACATCCTACATCGGTTGGGGAGGAGAACTAAGCTTTGTTTATAAGAAGGTGGATACATTCCCCATTATAACGCGTTTTGGGCGTTTAATGATAGTGGATGAGGATATCCACAGTTAAGCGTGTCCTGGTGGAAGTAGTAACAGGATGGGTAACCTCCTGGGAAGTCTTCACTATTTAGAATCCGTGAGGCGATTGTGGTACGTCCCAGCCAAAGCGGACAATATTATAGTGCGATGGTAGCTGGGCTGTTACACAAACTCACATAACATTCACTATTTAGAATCCCACAAAGAGTTGTTCTTCACTAATTTTCTATTTAAACAAGTGGGGATCGTCGTTACAACATTTTACTAAGTTGGGTAGCTACTTTCCTTTACGTCATTTCGCACTATCTTTTACGTTCAACCTGTAAAAGATTACCAATATTCAACTCACTAGTCAAGACAGTGATCACCTTCCCGCTCTTGGATATCACACTAATCTTGATGCTAAACCCCTTTTGAAAACACTATTCTAGATTGTAATAACGTATTAAGCATCACACTAACTTTGGCATTAATCACCACTTTCATACATGAATGTTTACTAGCATATATTACAAAAGTAGCATCAACATCTTTTCCCTCTTGAACCAAATGTTTTGAAAATTGGATCGCCATCGAACAAGTTGCTTTACTGGTTTGTTGGACGAATCGGCTAACCAAATTTAGAAAAAGGGGATGAAGCTATAAGGGGTAAGAGATGCCATTCGGGTATTGTTAGTTAATGAGAGGAGTACCCCCACATATTTTATTATGTTGCGGTGGCGATTGTAGTAGTGTATGTGTGACTTTGCAAGTGGATTCTCACCCAAGCATTCATCATCTTTGTAATTATTATTTGAAAAAAAAAAACTTTTAAGGTATCTAAAAGGAGTGTTGTTTGTGATTAAGGTTGTTTAGGGTAGTCAAGAGTGTAAATGACATGACACTGCAATATTAGTAGAATTTGAGGTACCTGATATGGGTAACTTTACTCCCTAACTAATTAAGATTTTAAAATACAAAAAACTCGATGAATGAAACTATATCTCATATGCGTATAAAAACAAGAGGGACAAAACGCTAGGGTGCAAATGAGCCGAACCGAGTCTGAGCTCGACTAGGATCAAGCTCGGTTCGTTTAACTCACACGGAGCTCGAGCTCGGCTTGTGAGTAGATTTTCAAGCTCGAGCTGGCTCGGCTCGTTTACCATTTATTAATTATTATTTTTTATATATTTTTAATTATTTTTGCATATATATTTTTAATTATAATTTTATGTATAAAATAATATATATTATTTAGTTATTTTTATTTGTTTTCTTAATATTATATATACTAATTAGTAATTATTAAATTTATATTTAAAAAAATTATATAAACGACAGGCTCATTTAGGCATGCGAGCCGGCTCGAGCTCGATAAACGAAGCTCGGGCTCGGGCTCGTTTATTAAACGAAATTACTTTTAGGCTAGAGCTCGGGCTTGGGCTCAATTAAACTCGGCTCGATCGAGCTTTTCCGGTAGCTCGTGAGCAGCTTGGCTCGCTTGCACCCATAAGTCCAAACCCAGTTTTACTATGACAATTTGTTGTAACAAAATCCATAAGTTTTAATACGACAGGGCCAATTTAGTAACTTGAACATGATACTTGTATAGTTGTACTGTTCATGTAACTAACCTTAAACTTTTCTTTGTCTAATTGTCTGACAATTAACTTAAATTTCCTAAACTTTTAAACAAGCTTGAATTAGCTTACTTTTTTTTATTTACTAGCTCGTTGATAAACAAAAGTTTGCAAGCTTAATTAAACCAAAATAGATCCAGGTCTAAACACTAAACAAGTCCTATACAAAATCGACTTATTTATTTTAAATGAGTTCAAGCCCAGCTCGAGTTAACTCCTTAGCTCTATCTCAAAGCTTGAGGATTGAACTTAACTTAGTTCACGATTCCCCTTTAGTACGAGTTTCATATTCATATATTCTTCTCACTAGTTTTCTATCATAACTTCTTAAAAGGTGAAGACCACTATTTAACACAAGCTACAATTTATCTAATCTCATTGGTTAATACAGTAATGACAAAACCCCATGAGTTTTCATTACTATTATTATTATTCAATACAAGCTATAACTTATCTAATCTTATTGGTTAATACAGTAATGACAAAACCCCATGAGTTTTCATTACTATTATTATTATTATTATTATTATTGAACGACCAACGAATCCTTCAAATAAGTTACTGGCTAAAGTCACCACATCGGGACACACTCATTTTTTGATCCGGGGAAAACTAGCCCGAAGGCACAACAATGAGGTGAAGTAAAACCCGTTCAGTTTAATAATCCAATTAGTGAAAACCACATACTCGCATAATCTCCCATTATCATCCTGGTGCGTCTAAAGAAAACCACATACTTGCCTAGTCTCCCATTATCAGTTAGGGATGAGCAAATATCAGTACCGAAGCTTTGAGTTTCGGGGCCGGTACGGTACCGGTATTTCCCGAATTTTTACCTTAAATACTGGTACCTAACTGAATATTTCGGTAACAGTACCAAAAATTTATGATTTTTGGGACGGACAATCTCATCCCTAATCCTGGTGCATCTAAAACTAAACGCCGGTGACATTAATCAAACCTGAGTCACATGAAACACCAACCCTTCCGCTTCCCACTCTACTGCCCGCTCATTGATGATGATGATGATGATGATGATGATGATGATGATTATTATTATTATTTTGTCTTGATAAAACTGGAGGGAAATCCCAATATCATTCCAATAGTTGAAAATTGGCGGTTATTGTTCATCTTATAATCTTTCCATTTTATAAAGTTTTAGGGTTTTGATTCACTCTGCAATAACAACAACAATAATAATAATAAGATGATCAATAATACCAAAAGACAACGATCAGACCAATACACATTCAACCCAACTCAAAACCCTAATTCAACCATCCACATAACCACCTTCACCACACCCTTAACCTCACCCACCACCAATTCACCCCTCAATTCAATCACCCTCCACCCCAACACACCCCACACCATCGGCCGGAACCCCCGCCGCTGCGATTCGGTCTTCGCCCACCCGCAAGTCAGTAAACAACACTGCCACCTTCACCTTGATCATACCAACAATAAAATATACATCACTGATAGGGTTTCACTGAATGGACTGTTTGTTGATGGTGTTCAGGTCCCGGACGGTGAGGCTAGGGAGCTCAGTGTTGGGTGTGAGGTGTCGGTTGTGTGCGGGAATGGAGGCGTGTGCAGTCGGGTCGGTTTTGTTGTCGAAAATATTGTTTTTGATGGTGGGTTTGATAGTTGGAAAGTTGTTAAGGCGGGTTTGTTGTTAAATAAGTGTAGAAAGATATTATTTAGCGATGATCCGGTTTTGTGTATCCGAGAATGTGTTACGAGTGGGTGCGAGTTTAGGGCTAAGTTTGCTAGTAGAAATAGATTAAAACATAATTCTTGTTTGTTAAATGTGGGACCGAAGAGTTTGTGTGTGTCTTGTGTAGATTTGGAGTCGAATGCTAATGATATATGTAATGATGAGCATAATGGTATACGTGATGATATGTATATATGTGAAGAGAAGTTTGATGAATTGGATGAGGGTTTGAATATTAAGAACAAGGGTGTTTGTGTTCCTTCGCCGGGGAATAAGTTTTATTTAAACCGGCTTTGTTTTATGGGCGATGGTGAGTCGGGTGAAGTTAGTGTTACATTACCCGAGCTGCTGTATCCGGTCGAGACTCTAAAACAGGTTTTTATTGCGACGTTTACAAGTGATTTATCATGGTAAGTCCTGCAAGTTTTTGAGATTCTTATAGGATAAATATTAGATTGACACATGGCAAAAAATGGATTCCTTTATTATATAGGATAGATGTGTTACGGGTTTATTAATTTATTTTGTTAGGTTTTTATCTTACTGTGAGATTCCTAATGAGTTACCGATATCCGTTGCTTGTCATAACGCTGAACGGTGTTGGAGTTCGAGTCCTGATAAAAGAACCTCGAGACCTTACTCGGATTTTCCAAACTTAGTTGTTATGTAAGTTGAATGAAGAAGTTGATAGCGTTGACTTGTTGACTATGTTTGCTAAATGCTAACTGTTTTGTAACATAGTTTTACTGTGATGTTAGATACCCTCAATTTCCTGAAGTTATATCTTTTGGTAAAGAGAAAAAGAAATTTGGGATTGCGTGTCATCATCCGAAACTGTTTGTTCTGCAAAGAGACGATAGTATTCGTGTAATCATCACTTCTGCTAATCTTGTTGCCAAACAGGTGACTTTTTTAAAACTAATCACATGATTATAGTTAACAAAAAAAATTAATTTTTTTAATGACATCAGTGTTTCTAATATTCCAGTGGCTACGAGTGACGAATACTGTTTGGTGGCAAGATTTTCCTCGTGCGAATGTGCCTGATTACGTGTCTCTTTTTGCTAAATCATCTACCGAAGAAGTGAATCTTGATTCGAAATCAGATTTTGCTGCACAACTTGCTGGTTTTATGGCGGCTTTGTTAGTTGGTGTGCCTGATCAGGCTCATTGGATACTGGAGTTGACCAAGTTTGACTTTAGCAATGCTTCTGGACATTTGGTTGCTTCTGTATCTGGGATTTATTCTCCCAAACATCCGTATATATCGGAATCCGTTTATTATTTAACTGTAAGTACCTGTTTTTGTGTTTCTACATGTTCATCTGTATATCAGTGGCTAACTTGACATCTATATTTATATATGATAACAAATTTATCCTTTAAATAAAATTAAAGTTTTTTTCTTTTATTTATTTATTTATTGCAGGGTCATAGTTGTACATCACGGCCTCTGAAACGCATGTTGCTTGGCTCTGTCGAAGCTTCTGTTGTTGGTATTAGCCATCTTTTTCGAACTTCAGCTGATTCAAACGGAGCATTGTTGAAAAGGTTGGCCCATGCTATTGGAAAGTGCCACGTCAGCGCATATGGTGGAGGTCGTTTTAAGAAGAAATTTGAGTATAGCAGCCGATGCAAATGCGATAAGTGTTTCTATAGCTGACTCTGATGGAGGTAGTGTTTGGTATTCCCATTTATACTTGTTTTAGTCTGATAATTGTAACTGTATAATGTATATGTGGCAAAATGGGCGGGCCAGTCAACATGTCAGAAGGGTAGTTTTTGTATGTGTTGGATTTGGGTCGGATGGGTTGAGCTTACAAACTTCATGTCCAAACTTTAGGTTGCATTCAAGTTGGATTTCTACCTAGAGACGTTGCAAAATGGATCGCCCCATTATCAGATTCGGGTTTGTTTGCCTTTTCTGCATATATTTATCCAAAAGAAGTGCTCGCGTGTGCTTTAGAAGGAAGCAATAACAAAGCACACCTCATTCTATATGTATATCAGGCATGTGTGTTTCCCAAGCTTACCAATCAGCATATATACATTCATTTATATATATATATAAATTCATGCATTTTAATTTCGGCCTTAACTTTTGCAGGGCCCTAATTTTGTAAACATATCAAAGCTAGTTTCACCAGATCTTGCTTCTGCAATGTGCTCTCTTGTTGCTTCAACTCAGAGGTGTTCCGGCTTGTGGCGGCTTCACGAGGTAATAGCCGTTAATTTCAAAAGTTTGATGGTTATAATTTACTTATTTCCCATTTTACCCTTAATTCATTTTTGTTGTGTTTTAGATTTTGGGTCACTACAAATGGCCTGAGCATTGGGAAACCGACTTTACGTTTAGTGAGTATACTAATTCTGAATTTAATTTATAATTTATAATTTATTTTTTTTTTCTTCTTGTGGACTTATGTTTAGCTGTATTCTCCATTAAAGGCTCTTCATCCATAGGGGCTGTGAATGCGCCATTTTTAGCTGCATTTTCAGCTGCAACCGGAAAGCGGTCTTTGCAGTTCTCTGAATCAGAAGAGTCTGATCCAGATGCAAGCATTAATTACCTTTTTATTATTTTTTAAATAGTGACTTGATTATTCATTATTTGGTGTTTCAGTGGGGCTGCTGGAGTGCGAGTCAAGAGTTGAGAAATCCATCTATAAGAATCATTTTTCCCACTATCGAGCGAGTAAAAACCGGAAGTTGTGGAATCTGGGCTTCAAAATACATCTTATGTTTTTCACAGGTTTTTTGTGAAAATAAATTACATGAAATTAAGAACACCTTATTTTGACTAGTAAAAATTATATTTATTCTTGATCAACAGAAAACCTGTCTAAGATTAAAACATTTGAGGATACTTCATGATGCGATACCTCATCCTGCTGATCGAGTCGGTTATCCTATGCATGTTAAGGTAATTTAATTTATTAATTATCAATTTCAACTTTCAAGCATTTCCCTCCGGTTATTATTTAAACATAAAATTAATTTTTTTTAAACTTAAAATTCGGTAACCAGGTAGCGAGAAGACGGTTCCAATCAAGAACTGACACGCCATCGTTCGGATGGGTTTATTGTGGCTCACATAATTTCAGCGCAGCAGCGTGGGGCCGTCCAATTCACAGTCCATCTGGCATGAAACCAACCGAAGAGTCTAGAACCAAATCGGTATTAGGCTCACGACTTCACATATGTAACTATGAATTCGGCATTGTTTTCATCGTACCACCATCGGAAAATAAACATTACTCAGACAAAAGTTCGAATTTGGATGACATTACTTTACCATTTGTGACACCTGCTCCTAGATACCGACCCATGGATACGCCTGCAACAAAGTTTGCAATGAGCAAACTTGCTGCGCAAGAAAGAGAGAGGAATGTAGAACCGACAGACGTTGAAGAAGAAATACCCGACGAAGAGGAAGAAGTATTGGAAGTCGCAAATTTTGTAATTGTGGAGAAGGAAGATGATAAAGTTTATGCTGAAAAGCTTTGGGGTTTAAGTTGATATTGAATTTAACAGATGATTTGGGGTGTTCAACTTATGCCATTTGTGCTACGAGTCGAGTGACCCGTTTACTATTCGGGTATGATTCGAGGAACCTGTTTTCTGTGCAGATTATAGTCCAGTAAACTGGTTGAGACGCCCAAGCTTTGGTTCCGGCCATGACAAAATTAAGGGTCCATAAATGGATCGTTTATATGACGATACAGAGACATATAGCGAACTCGTTTGTTTACGGATTCATTCTTCATTACAATTAACTTTCAAGTATTTGTATATTTTTTTTACATGAGTGCCAATGTAATGATTTAAGATTCTGGTCATGAGAGTTTCTGCAAGGAGAAGCTACTTGCTAATAAATTGTATTTAATAAGATTTGTTTTATTTTTTTAAATTTGACTTATGTATGAGCAAGAGAGTATAATCATATTTTGTATTTTGAACAATGTATTTCATATTAAAAAATATTACCATTACTCAGGCTGTCAATCTTAAGGGAAGAGACGCTACTGAACACGCATAGGTACGACTAGACTACAAGCCCTTAGGTGTAAGCAATCATGAACAAAATTCAAATCAAACATTTTGATACCTTTAGCAAAGGCGACTAGGCGAGCTTTCGAATCAAACTATGCTATGTCTAGGTTTATTATAGCATGAGGCGCTTAGAGGCATTTAGGTCCCGAAAACAAAGGCGTGCGACTAGAGCTTCACATACACCACATTGCTCTATTGCACAACCGAATAACTTTCATACACAACCAAAACTAGGTTTGTGCTTCGAAAATAAAACAAGTTTTAAAATCAAATTCGAAAGCAAGACACAAGATCCTTCTTTTTCCTCAAAAATACTTTGTTCTCCATCTTGGTTTACAAAATAACAACTCAGATACTGGTTTCAAGTTTTCAACTAATAAGCACATAATAAAAGGTGTCATAAGGCGACAACCAATCTCTTCCAGTCACTAATTCTACAACACCAATTCACTTCATTTAACTGGTAAAACAATCTCGATTTGCTTTCCAAGTTCTAGCTACTGTGCCATATACAACCTCGTCCACCTCAGCATCCGCTCATTCCTGCAGCATTTCATAGACAAGAGTTATAGTAAAGACATATGGGTGGCAATATGGACAAGTCATACGGGTCGGTTAACGAGGTAATGCTCTCAACACTTTTTTCGTTCATATGTTTTAAATTTAACAGATATATAATATGAATTAGTCGATTACAAAAACTTACTTTAGGTGACTTGGAAACCCCAAAAACTTGAGTGTACTTTTGAGTGACTTGAAAACTGTTTAACCCGTTTCCTTTTAAGTATAAAAACTACAAGTTTATCCTTTATCCCGCTATTAATAGAGCATGGCCCACATTGACTTGTAACAAATGGGACATCAGTCTGCAAACATAATCAAAATTAAACATGTCTCATTAAAACGACTATCACCTGCTCCATGTCCGCAGGACCGTCATTTTCCTGTGTAGCATTTTGATTGTTTGTTGCTTTGGTATTTCCAACTAAAAGATCTGCTGGAACTTGACCAGTTTTCAAAGCCTGATTCAACCATCAATGGTAGTATATTAAACAACCAGGAGTAAAAACTATCACAATGTTTGATTATGTTATCGACTCAAGAAAAATAAAAAATAATAACATAGATATGTAAAATCAGAAGAAAATATCACCTTTTCAAGTCTTGCTACGTCTTCAAGAGTTTGAGAGTTGACAATGGCAGCCTGCACATAATATGTAATGTTAATGATATGTACAACTGAAGCAGAGAAAAAGTACATGCATGCATATAATAATACCTTTATAGCTATGATTTGCTCTGGTGTAGGGCCCACTTGTTTAGCCGGCTCTTCTTCCTTAGGCTCATCGGTTGCAACCTCACCAGGTACAAACGTCTTCACAGATTCCTTTTTAGCCTCTTCTTCAGCCTCCTTTGATACAAATAACTTGGCTGCTTCAATTCGCTCCTATCAACAAAAACACAATATTACAAAGAAAATACATGATAAATTCCCAGTAATCCAAAAAATCACACAAAGAAGAGCATATAAAGAACAAATAACTAACCTTTTGTTTCACTTTCTTGAAATCAAGCAAACGCAGGGGTTTCAATTTGTGAATGACATACAATCGATAATTAGGTTTCTTTGTAATGTTATTGTCCAGCAAGCTCAGATACTGTAGCTTCGGGAGTGATGCGAGTGGATCAATCTCAACCAAATTAACAAGTCGATTGTTAGTCAGAACCAAAGAGTGCAGTTTCGGCAAGACCTCTGTAAACTCAAAACATAATTTGTTATAGAAAAATCACAAGACACAAAACAAACAAGCTTCCTAATAGCATTACAATACCTCCAATGTTAGGGTTAATACGAGTAATCCTGTTGTTATTAAGCAGCAATGTTCCAAGTCGATTGAGGTTAGGGAAGTTTTCGAGTTTCACGATCTCATTATCAGACAGATCAATAGTGTCAAATTGATCCTGTTTATAAGAGAAATCAGCAATTACATTAGCAAATAACAAAAAGTACAATAGGTTAACCAACCCTAGGGCTGTACTGAACCAAACAATGCATTGATCAAGTTCTTTCATTAAGCTTTTAGCGAACAAACACCGGTTCACAAACACCTAACCAAACAAATTTCTTGTTTGTGTTTGTGTTTGTTCATTATGAAAATAAACTTGTTACGAACAATTGTCAGTGGCTAAGATTTGGACAAGCTACCAAGTTTGTGTTGGCATGTTCTTTTCAACATTCATATTCATATTTCAATTTTACATATAAATTGATCACATAATACTCATATATAACTAATTAACTTTGCTTAAATCTGTAAGATAAAACTAGAAAAGTCACTACAAATGTTAAAAACCTTTAATAAACAAACATTAACGAACACATTATCGAGACATGGCCTCTGTTCGTGTTACTTCATTTAGTTAATCGAACAATACTCCTTGTTACGTTCGTTCACACATTAAACAAACTTCCAGCCCTAGTTAATCGAACAATATTCCTTGTTCATGTTCGTTCATTTAGTTAAACTAATTTACATCCAAACTGTTACATTCGGTTCGTTTACAACCTAGTTAACCATAAACCAGCATTTCCCAGCCTATTAACGCTTCAAAACCCTAGAAATACGATAGCAAAAGCTAACAAACACCTCAAAAGCCTAAAAACACAACAACAAAAGCTAATTAACACTTCAAATCCCTAAAAACACAGAAACAAATTCCAATTAACACTTCAAAACCCTAGAAAGACGATAACAAAGGCCATATAACACTTAAAAACCCTAGAAACACGACAATGAAAGCAAATTAACACATCAAAACCCTAACAACACAATAACAAAAGCCAACTAACACCTCATAACCCTAAAAACACAATAACACAAGCTAACTAACACCTCATAACTCTAGAAACACAATAACAAAAGCTAATTAACAGTTAAAAACCTAGAAATACGATAACGAAGAACGCTAACCTCAGTAGCGCCCAAATTCTCTATCAGCGGGATCTTATTACCTGCAAATTATAAATTAGGTTTAACTAATAATAATAATTTTAATAATAATAATAATAATAATGAGAGGGAGGTTATAAATAAAAAAGTAACCTCTGAAATCCAATTCACGTTCGCGAAGAGCATTGAAGAAGTGAGGGCTCTTCCATATCAAATCCGCCGTTAATCGAACCATTTCTTCTTCTTCTCTGAAAGATACAGAAACTGTAGGCGGTGGTGGCTAACATTTTTCTTTATATCGGTTTACTAGTCACTACTGTTATCGTAGGGGTGCAAGCGAGTCGAGCCGGGTCTGAGCTCGACTAGGTTTGGGCTCGGCTCGTTTAACTTACATAAAGTTTGAGTTCAGCTCGTGAGTAGATTTTCAAATTCGAGCTCGGCTCGATTACTATTTATTAAATATATATTTTAAAAAATATATATAAATGACAGGCTCACGAGACGGCTCAAGCTTGATAACTGAAGCTTGGGCTTGGATTTGTTTATTAAACAAGCTTACTTGCTCGGGCTCGGGCTCGATTAAGCTTGGCTTGATTGAGCTTATTAACAAGCCGGTCTTGAGTAGCTCGTGAACAGCTCGGCTTGTTTGCTACTCGCGAGCTTTTTAATGAGCCGATCAGATAATTTTTATACAAATATTATAATTTTATTTATGTTTGGATCAAGATTTGTAAAATTTCAATAAAATACAAACACTTGAAGTAAAATATTATGATGTATGTAGTAAAGGAAATGGTTCATTGGCACCGGACTAGCCTTGTGACTAGTTTGACCGGACGTTCTAGCGATAAATTATTTATAATTGGTCGAAAAGAATTTCTTGTTTCTTTTATCTGTAATGGATTGAGGGAAATCTCAGATCACTTGGATGTATATTTGAGCTCTTTGACTATGAGATCTCTACAATGTGTCTTCTCGCTACTATATATAAAACCAACACGGTTAGCCTCGTCGGGGGGGGGGGGTGTTCTTTTTGTGACCATCGTATTAACGCCAGTGGTTTTGCGGGTGTACAACCTAAAAGAATGCAATAGAGACATCTCCCTTTCTACTGAGGGAGAACGTTTCTTTTGTTCCTTGTGGTCCTCACGTGCCATGTCATATTGTGAGGTGAGGTCGGTTCTTGTAATTCGAGTTTACCCATGGAGTCGGGTCCTATTTCTTCAAATTAAAAAAAAATGGAGAAAGAGATGGCATACAATTCAATTAAGATATATAAATCAATATTAAACAAAAAAGTTTTTGATAGTTAATAATTATAAATTTGGCCAAAGGTTTATAAACTTAGTAAGAACATTAGAAAAGGTTAAATAAAGGAAGAATATTAAATTATTCTAATGAAATAGAAGATTTACGTACCAAAGAGACGAGAGTTACAAAACAACTTTATCAAAGAAGAAAATAATTCAGGTATAAGTAAAGCTCAACATTATTCAGCACTGCTATATCATGAACGAGAACCGCGTGATCCTTTTTCGACAAGTTCAGCAAATCTGTACAGATCCAAGGATGGTGGCCGGCTTCCTAGAATCCCGGGAAACAATACTAGCTGCCCCTGTTCCATTGTCTATGATAAGGTTGCGAACCATATGTTTGACCATGTCCTGGATAATGTTGACCATAGGGTCCACGCCAACCATAAGGTTGACCATTAGCCACGTGCACCGCTTGAACATGGTAACCGAGTGTGTTTCCAGGTGAAGCGGAATGGGCAGTAATGTAGCTTGTGATCGGTTGTGGTGACCGGTAGTGACCAACGGGTCTAGGCTGATGTGGCATGTTTTGGTGACTAACACAAGCACGCTTTGCTTCCTGATGAATCGGGTTTTCTTTAGACCTCCTTTTGTGGATTAATTTCCACTCGTTTACTTCTTTCTCGAGATTTTGTATTCTTTCATTGATTTTGAAGTCGGGAAGAAGCGTTGAGGGGTCAACGTTGTGTGATTCCAAACACTGTTTTACCGATTTCAGATCAAACAAATGCTGCTTCACTGCATCCAACTGAAATTTTAAAAAAAATCACAAACATCAACTTAGTCCAACGTGCTTTCGACTTATTAAATCATATGAAGTGTTTGACTTGGTTGACCCAAATAGGTAAAACTAATTGACCCAAATCAATTACTCGATTTAGAGATCGCAATTTCGACCCACTCACTTATGATTATGTTGATTTGTATTATATTTAACTTTTCAATCATCTAACTAGTCAGCACATATTTTTTTTTACTCGAAATATAAATTAATGAACGACTAAATTGCATAGAAAGTTAACATAGTTCTCCAAAAAAACAATTCGACTTTCAAAACCTTGCAAGTTAACAGGTTTTCTTCGTGTCCAAACTGGTCAGACCTGACCGGATTGTTATGTCAGCCTGACGGTTTTTGTCGGCCTATAAAATCACGTCATTTGTAACTAGATCGGTCAATCTGACCTTTTTTTTTTAAATTCTGACCGTTTTTAAAAAACTTGACGAAATTTGGGACCAACATAAAACCGTCAGACCTTCGTCAGCCCTCACACCAACACCAAAAAGACGGCCGACCCTCACCAAAACCTTCGTCGGATCGCCAGATTTATTTAAAAATGGTTGGATTTATATCTTTAACGATGTGATTGCCGGATTTTATTTAAAAATGGTCAGTTGTATTGTATCCTTATTGATTGGACCGCTGGATTTTACTTAAAAACGGTTGCGGATTTTTTTAGGCTGGTTACACGTGGCGTGATTTTACAGGCCGACAAAAACCATCAGCTGACATAACAATACGGTCGGGTTGATAATTTTGCTTTCTATGGATATCATTGGAACTCAAGTGATCAAAATGGACATTTGGGGATTACCCCAATATAAGTTGGCTTTTGACCCACACCAGAAGTAGAAATTTAAGAGAAAGAAGATAGAACTCTTCTTGATTTCGTTCCGGTGATAAAAAGGAGCAACTGATTTATAAATTAAAAGGTTACTAGAATAGGAAATGTTCCAATTAAGAATATAGCACAGCACCATTAAAGATTATACTAAGAGAGAGAGAGAGAGAGAGTATTTTTTACCATATGATCAGGCGAAGCATTTTGAATATCTTTAATTTTATTGTCCAAATATGCCATCAATATCTTCCCAGGGTGATACGTATCCTCCAACCCGAATGTATAGGCAATATCAACAGCTTCAATTTCCAGATTATTATGCACCATTGTACAAATTATCTCTGAAATAAGTATAATGTACCAGAATATAGTTTAGCTCATAAATTAAACCAAAAAAAAAATAAGTAAATTGTAAATACTTCAAATTTAAACTATACTTATTATCACTTTTCTTGCAGCAACCTCAAATATGATTATTTCCTTCTAAAATATCAACTTTTAATAAATCAGAATTGCCTAACATCATAAAACTGATCAAGTTTGCAGCATATCCAAACTATAAAAATGAAATAACAAAAATTTTGCATCAAGCAACCATTGTACAACATTATTTCTAATCCAAATTCAACAATTTAGCATAATTCTACTACATTATACATCTCATACTTCAAGAGTGTGCATATTGCTATATTTTTTTACTTCGTTTTAAGGTATAATAATAAACTAAACAGAAAAGGGCAACAAACCTCGAATTTTGGGCATAAGAAAAACCGACCGACGAAGTGCGCTGGTAATCCCCTTGACATTACTAGCCCTAATCAAGTCAATAAAATCCTGAATAGAGAAAACATGATCTTGAATCCGAAATCCACTGATGAGCAGAAGCAACCCCCTGGCATCAACATCATCTGTGTGTCTCAATCCGCCTTCTTTGATGATCCGTTTTCTCCAAACAGTAGCAGCCTCTACAGCATATTTCCGAACTTTTTTAGTGATCTCAATGCCAGCATCACTTATCATCAGAAAACACTCCAAAATCAAAACCGCAGCCAGCCTTCCTACATTTTCCTTGTTCAGACGTGAACCCGCATGCGGTTGGAATGATTTACAGCTCCGTTCAAAAAACCTACCAATGCTGTATATAGCAAGTTTTGCGGGATCTTCAGCCAGCTTCAATGCATTTGCAATATCCACACGCAGATTATTCATTTCAGATATATGATCTTTTATATGCCACTTCAATCTTTTAGTATCCATTCTTTGACACAAGAACTGTAACCCGGAAACCACTCCCATTTCCTTAGTCTTCTTCCAGGTATCATTTTCTACTGGAATCATCAGCATATCAATTTCTTCAGGCTTCTTCAAGATATCAACATCTTCAAGGCTTTCAATCTTCTTCAAGGTATCAATTTCTTCAGGTTTCTTTAATGCAGCAGTTTCTTCAGGCTTCTTCAAGATATCAACTTCTTCAAGGCTTTCAGGTGTGATGACATTTTCATTGTTCTGTTGGCAATTAGCAGCCATTTGGTTAGGGTTTTGTTTTGAAACAAGTTGCCTAGGGGTGATTTTTAATAGATTAAACATCCTTAAATCATTTCACTCAAAAAATTATGTTATTATTGAACAGCCAAATTGCATAGGAAGGTAACATGTTTCACTCATATTTCTATCTAACAGGTCTTTATATCTCACATCAACCCCATGTCAGCACCATGTTAAAAAGAAGTCAACATGGTCAAAGTTAACGGTGTGTCTGTCAGTTGGATATGCCATCATTTTGACCAACTATCTTAGTCAGATTTACCCACATGAAATTTTTGAAAGTTCAATCCTTTTTTTATTCCTATAAAAATACCTAAAAATCAAGTCCTTTTTTGGAGTTAAACAGAAAAGTACTGTATTCCTCCAAGTAGAAAGATATATGGCCAAACCATGTTACTTAACTTACCTTTAAATGCACTGTGCCCATATTGGAATAAAAATATAGAATATAACTTTTTTGTAACAACATTTGATGCATGAATTGACGATAAGAAAGTTAAATAACTGGATAAAAAGTGTTTTGGGTGAAACCAAAAATAGAAATTTTACAGAGGTATTGGTTACCATTTGAAGAGGCGGAGCGTTTTGAATATCTTTAATTTTATTGTGCAAATTTGTCGTCAATACGTTCCGAAGGTTACACACATCCTCCAACCCAAAAGTATTGGCAATATCAACAGCTTCAGTTTCCAGATTATTCTTCACCATCAAATAAATTACCTCTGAAACAAGTATAATTTACCAGAATACTTTAGCTCATGGAAAGGAAAAAAGGAATATGCGAATGTTTCAAATCTAAACTAAACTACAAAAAGAATATACTAATGTTTCAAATTAACATAAAAAAGCAACAAACCTGGAATTTTTGGGATAAGAAAAATCGAACGACGAAGTGCAGTTGAAATCCTGTTCACATTACTAGCCCTGATCAAATCCATAATATCCTGAACAGTGAAAACATCATCTTGAATCCCGAATCCACTGATGAGCAAAAGCAAGCCCCGAGCATCAACCTCATCCGTGTGTCCCAGTCCACCTTCTTTGATCATCCGTTTTTTCCAAACAACAGAAGCTTCTGCTACATATTCCCGGTCCTGTTTGGCAATTTCAATGCCATCACTACTTATCATCACAAAACACTCCAAAATCAAAACCGCAGCCATCCTTGCTACATCGTTTTTTTTATATGAACTCACACAAGGGCGGAATGCCATACTGCTCGATACAAAAAACCTGCCAACGCTGTTTAGAACTAGTTTTGCAGGTTCTTTAGCCAGCTTCAATGCGTTTGCAATTTCCTCGCGAAGATCAATCATTTCAGAATAATGCGTTGCTACGTGCCTCCTTAGTTTCTTATGATTCATGTTCTGACACTTGGATTGTAATACAGAAATTAAATATTCGGTTTCCTTAGCCTTCTTCAAGGTACCATTTTGATTTTGTTCAGGCTTCTTTGATACAACAGTTTCTTCTGGATTCTTACAGATATCGGTTTGTTCAGGCTTATTTGATACTGATACATCAGTTTCTTCAACACATTCAGGTATCCTCACATTAGCAGCCATTCTATTAGGGTTTTGTTCTGAAACAATGGCTTTTGGAACCGTGGTTATGGTTTGATCACAAGAAGTTTCAGGAAGACTTTCTTCGGGCTTCTTTGAAGTATCAGTTTCTTCTGGAATCATCGAGATATCAACTTCTTTATGCTTCTTACACGTACCAATTTCTTCTGGAGTCATCATATTATCAAAGTACACACAGGATTCTTTCTTCTCAAGCTCTGAAATTATGGCTGCTGACGTGGCAAGAGCTTTCTCCAACCGACTTTTTTTCATCAGAGCCCATTTCATCTTATGCAACTCATCTTTCACCTGGTTTTTCTTCATATTTCTAACTTCTTCAAGGCTTTCAGGTTTCCTGAAAGCCAGTCCTTTACGGGTTTTTCCCGAAACAATGGCTATGGTTCGATCACAAGAAGTTTCAGGAACAGTTTCTTCAAGCTTCTTTGATACAACACTTTCTTCTTGAATCATCAAAGTATCAAAGTACCCACAGGAGTCTTTCTTCTTCTTCTCAAGCTCTGAAATTATGGCTGCTGCTCTGGCAAGAGCTTTCTCCAACCGCCTTTTTCTCTTCTTAGCCATATATAACTCGTCTTTCGGTTCCTTTCTCTTCATCTTTCTAACTTCCTCAAGACTTTCAGGTGCCCTCAAAGCCGGTCCGTTAGGGTTTTGTTCCAAAACAATGGCTATGGTTCGACCACAAGAAGTTTCTGGAACAGTTTCTTCAAGCTTCTTCGATACAACAATTTCTTCTTGAATCATCAAAGTATCAAATTCTTCATGCTTCTTTAATACAACAGTTTCTTCTAGATTCTTACAGATATCAATCTGTTCAGGCTTCTTCAAGACATCAGTTTGTCCATGCTGCTTATGTACTGATACTTCTTCAACACATTCAGGTGTCCTCACATTCTCATTACTCTGTTTGCCATTAGCAGCCATTCTGTTAGGGTTCTGTTCTGAAACAACGGCTCCAGGAGCATCGGCCATTGTTTCATCACAAGAACTTTCTGGAACAGTCTCTTTCTGCATGTTCAAAGTATCAAACGAGATCTTGTGACATGATTTCATGGATCAGTTTCATGAATATAGGTATTTTTGTACCTAATGTACGTTAAGCAATTATTATATTCTATCTTTTATCTATATATATATATATATACATATAGAGAGAGAGAGAGAGGTGTTGATTACCATTTGAAGAGGCAAAGCGTTTTGAATATCTTTAATTTTATTGTGCAAATCAGTCGTCAATATGTTCCGAGGGTGACACACATTCTCCAACCCAAAAGTATTGGCAATATCAACAGCTTCAATTTCCAGATTATTCTTCACCATCAAATAAATTACCTCTGAAACAAGTATAATTTACCAGAAAATACTTTAGCTCATGGAAAGAAAAAAAAGGAATATGTGATTGTTTGAAATCTAAACTAAACTATAAAAAGAATATATTAATGTTTAATTACACTACGGGAATCAAGTAGTGTAATTATATATACAACATAGTGTAATTGTAGTGTAGTGTAATTACAGCATACTGCAATTACACTACGATGTAATTACGTAATTACACTACTTCCCCATGTTTCAAATTACCATAAAAAGCAACAAACCTGGAATCTTTGGGATAAGAAAAACCGAACGACAAAGTGCAGCGGAAATTTCCTTCACATTACTAACCCTAATCAAATCCAGAATATCCTGAACAGTGAAAACATCATCTTGAATCCCAAATCCACTGATGAGCAAAAGCAAACCCCGAGCATCAACCTCATCCGTGTGTCCCAGTCCACCTTCATTGATCATCCGTTTTTTCCAACCAACGGCAGTTTCTGCCGCATATTCCCGGTCCTGTTTTGCAATGTCAATGCCATCACTACTTATCATCACAAAACACTCCAAAATCAAAACCAAAGCCATCCTTTCTACAGTTAGGGGATGTGAACCCCCCGCATGCATGCGGATTCTTTCACTGCTTGTTACAAAAAAACTGCCAATGCTGCGTAGAACTAGTTTTGCAGGATCTTCAGCCAGCTTCAATGCGTTTGCAATTTCCTCGCGGAGATTGATCATTTCAGAATAATGTGTTGCTACATGCCTCTTTAGTTGCTTAGTACTCATGTTCCGGCACTTGGATTGTAATTTAAAAATCACAGGGTTCTTAGAAAAAAGAATAAACTCCCTTCTTCTCTTCCTATACCGCTTCCTCATCTTTCTAACTTCTTTAAGACTTTCAGGTTTCCCCAAATCCAGTTCGTTAGGGTTTTGTTCCGAAACAATGGCTATGGTTCGATCACAACAAGTTTCTGGAATAGTTTCTTCAAGCTTCTTCGATACAACAATTTCTTCTGGAATCATCAAAGTATCAAATTCATTGGGGTTCTTACAGATATCAATATGTTCAGGCTTCTTCAAGACATCAGCTTGTTCATGCTTCTTATGTACTAACACATCAATTTCTACAACACATTCAGGTCTCCTCACATTCTCATTACTCTGTTTGCCATTAGCAGCCATTATGTTAAGGTTCTGTTCTGAAACAACGGCTCCAGGAGCATCGGCCATTGTTTCATCACAAGAACTTTCTGGAACAGTCTCTTCCTGCATGTTCAAACTATCAATTTCTACATGATTCTCACATACATCAACTTCAAAATTCTTAGCCACATCGATTTCTTCACGAGTATCAATTTCAAGAGAATCATTAACAACTTTAGGCTCCTTCGGAATATCGATTTCTACAGGATCCTCACACACCTCAATTTCTTCAGGATTCATCCATACATCAACATCTTCAGGCTTCTTCAAACTACCCATTTCTACACGATTATCAAATTCATCAATTTCTACATGATCCTTTGATACACCAGCAACTTCAAGCTTCTTCAAAACATCCAATTCATCATAATCGTGCAAAAAAACGCTGTTCAAACTATCAATTTCTACACGATTCTTAAACACATCAATATCTCGACCACGAGTATCAATTTCTACAGGTATATCAGCAACCTCAAGCTTCTCCAAACTATCAATATCTACATTATTCTCGCATACCTCAATCTCTTCAGAATTATTCGATACATCAGCAACTTCAGGAGACTTCAAAGTATTAATTTCTATAGGAACCTCAAATACATCAGCACCTTTAGGCTCCTTCAAAACATCAATTTCTAACCGGTTATTCGATAAATCAGCAGCAGCTTCAGGCTTCTCCAAGGCATCAATTTCTAAAGGATTATTCGATACATCAATTTCTTCAGAATTGCTTGAAAATTTAGTGTTTTCACTTGAGCTAGGGTTTTGCACCGACACAATGCCTTGTGTAACCGTTGTATCACAACTAGTTTCCAGCAAACCTAAATAATTAGGGTTAATAATACCTTCAACAAGGTGATGTGGCGGTAATTTGGAGTCAATCGATGAATTAATAAAACTTATGTGATTATTCAACTCGTCGTAGCGGCTGATGAATTCCGATAAGGCGGTGGAGAAGCTACGGAGCTCGTTAATCTGTGTATCGCCGGTGATGTTTGTTAGGGTTTGTAAGTTAATGAGGGCGGAGATGTGGTCCATCGACGGCGGAGCTCCGGTGAGGTTTGACGGAGGCATCGGTTGTAACAACCGGAGGAAATATAGAATATTATTTGTGTTATTCCTTGACCAACTATGGCCAATGACTGTCGGCTGCCACACAGCTGTACCGTCGGCTGCCACTTGACAGTCGTTGTGCGGTCACAAGAGCGGAACTCTCTAGCGCAACACACGGTGGGACTATAACCTGAATGGGCTTAGGAGTCGAAATGACAACCTCGCAAAACCTGACTCAAATCTCTCATTGTCGGTATCGACCCAAAGTGACACAGGTGATAACCGAACTTGGGTCTCCGTTGTTGTTCTCTTATTGAGTTTTTATATTGTTTAAGTTTTCTACTTATATTGTTCTAACGTTGGTTTCTCTTTTTCGTTTTGTTCTTGAAACATAGCTCATCGTACGAGTTTATTAGTAGATTTTTCATCTCAAATCGACCTCACCGGAAAGGAAATATTATTGTTCTCGTAAAAGAGTATTCTAGAGTATGTTATCATAATAATTATGCTTCAAAAATAGTGAAGGTTAGTATTTGTAACGGAATGCGGATAGACCAATAGACTTAGATAAATATAAATCTAAGTTCGTTATGGTTCTTACATACCATGTCATCTTGTCGAGTCATTTCTTGTAACGGTACGATGTGTTAATATGTATTGAGTTACACGGTTATTGTGATTCTATATTAAGAATTTATTCCATGTTAAACACATTAAGAGCATATGCAACATTTTTGGTATATAATAAATAAATTTTTGAATAATTTGTTTATACAATTGTCTTGTTTATGGTCTCGTACAACAAGTGTTAAAAAAATCTAACTACACTATTAAAGCAAGATAATTGTTTCACATGGCACCATTTTTAGAGTGTCCACATTGGATTCCACAAAGCAATTCCCTTAAATACATTTTCCACCCAATTAACATTTAATTAACGTTCATTAAAATGTATAACAATTCATTAAATGCATAAAATCCTCTATTCATTATTTTTCATTTAATTACCATTGTAAAATTATATTAAGCTATTCATATAAATTTATAAAAACTAATATTTAACCTTTTACAATTCAATATAAAATTCTTCATTAATTTTATTTTATATTCATTTAAATCAATAACAAAAGTTTGACTATATAAATCAATACAATGGCTAAAATCTTGAAAAATTATTAAATGATGAAAATCAGGACAATTTTTTAATTTTTTTATTTTTTTATATACATGTAATTCAATTTTAATACTTTAAGTTATAATTTGATTTAAATGAATATAAAATAAAAGTTATAAATAAAAATTATTATATGAAATAACTTAATTTGCGTATTACATATAATAATTTTTATTTTTATTATAATTTCCACCCGTGTGAAACACGGGGTCAAACCTAGTATTATACTGAAATGTTTAAAACCAAAGCTCAAAATCCATCCAACTATTCACCTTTGATAGATACAAGCAAATGGAACCGACAACTTTCTTATTATTCTATATGAAGTGTTGTCGTGATGTGGGTGCGCTAATCCCTTACACATCATCTCCATTTCCATAGCCACGCCGCTACACCTCTTGGAGAGAGGACGCTAAAGGCTCATCAGCCCCTATGGGCGCTAGTGCAATCAAACACGTTCACCAATCTTTTTTTTCTATTTGAAAAGACATTAAGTAATACTGGTGTTGTAATTAAACCATTACATATGTTTGATGAGTTAGTTAATACCTCCACTTTTTACGTGGCAGTGACGTAACATCACTTTTGACGCACAATGTAAATACTTACAATACCCCAATTTTTTTTATAGT
Source organism: Bidens hawaiensis (assembly GCF_021521415.1). Taxonomy (NCBI): domain Eukaryota; kingdom Viridiplantae; phylum Streptophyta; class Magnoliopsida; order Asterales; family Asteraceae; genus Bidens; species Bidens hawaiensis. Next base: position 573,209 of record NW_027491668.1, read on the forward strand.
TAATGATTATAAATTTGGCCAAAGGTTTATAAACTTCAGAAGAACATTAAAAGGTCAACAAACAAAGGAATAATATTATATCATTCTCATGAACAGAAGATATATGTAGTTATGTACCAAAGAACAAAAAGCTACAAACATTAAGTTAACCCAAACCCAAATACAGGTACGAGTAACACTTAAAACATATTGCAGAACTACAACATCACGCACGAGAACCACGCCATCCTTTTTCAACTAATTTAGCAAAACCATATAGATCCGAGGGTGGTGGTCGACTTCCCAAAAACCCGGGAAACGATTCTAGCTGTCCTTGGTCCCATAATCTATGATCAGGTTGTGAATCATATGTTTGACCATGTCTTGGATAATGTTGGCCATATGGTGCATGCCAGCCATGAGGTTGATTATTAGCCGTGTGCACCGTTTGGTCATAAGAACCACGAAAACCACCCGCCGGACCATTTGGCACCGAACCGTTTCTGTTTTCAGGCCTTGCATATGCATTATATACAGGTGAAGCAGGGTGTTTAGTAATGTAGCTAGTGCTTGGTTGTGTTGACCTGTTAAACCGGTCCATGCCAAAGTGATCAACGGGTTTATGATGATGTGGTGTGTTTTCATGAACATAACAAGCACGCTTTGCTTCTTGATGAATCGGGCTTTCTTGAGACTTTCTTTTCTGGATTAATTTCCAATCGTTTACTTCTTTCTCTAGATTTTGTATTCTTTCATTGATTTTGAAGTCGGGAAGAAGAGTTGAAGGGTCAACGTTGTGAGATTCCAAACATTGTTTAACCAATGTTAGATCAAATATGTGCTGCTTCGTTGCCTCCAACTGAAAATTACAATCACAAACACCAAAATTAGTAGCCTTGAATATTTGGCCATTCGCATATTTTGTATGATATGTTTTGACTTGATTACCCTTTAATAGTGACAGAATATATTAAACTAGTTGACCCAAATCAAACAGGTAAAACTAATTAAAAAAAAGTCAAACGGGTCAAATTAACAGGTCTTCCTATCCAACATCAACGCCATGTCAGCATCACGTTAGGAAAAAAAAAGTCGGCATGGTAAAATTTTTGAAAATTTGATGCCTTTTTTGGAGTAAAAGCAAAAAAGTACATTATTTCTTCAAGTGGAAAGAAATATGACCAAACTATGTTATGCCTAACTTACCTTTATAATTTATATATGCACTTTGCCCGTATTGGAAAAAAATAATAAGTTGGCTTTTGAATCGCACCAAAAACAGAACTTTAACAGAAAGGAGACATGACTCTTCTTGTTTTCTTTCTAGTGATAAAAAGGAGCAAGAGATTTATTTATTAAAAGGTTACTAGAAAAGGAAATGTTCCATTTATTTTTAATAAAGAAGTAAATAAAAGAAGGAAACACTACATTCTTCGTTGTGATGGTGAAGGTTAACCAACCGGTGGATGCCACACTAAGTGTTGGTTTTCCGCATCGTGCATTTAATGTATATAGGGACGGAACCAATTATAAACCTAAAGAAGAAGTTGGCGTGGTGGAAAGTTTGTTAGCCTGTAACCCGAGGGACGCTGGTTCGACGGGTGCCGATTTGAGGTTTAATGCACAAAAAAAATAGAAACACTTGAACTTTAATTTACATCGTTACCCTGGACTTTATTTTTTTTGAACGCCAACAAATCCTCCAAATGTGCTACCAGCTAAATTCACCACATCGAATACACTCATCGTTCGATCCGAGGAAAACCCTAACCTAAGTCCAACGCCCTTGAACACTCGCCCAAAGGCACAACAGTGCGGTGAGATCAAACTCGTTCAGTTCAAGGATCCAACTAGTGAATGCCACCCACTCGCCTAGTCTCCCATCATCACCTGGTGCCGCCGAAACTAAATGATGAGGGCAAGAATCGAACCTAGGTCACATGGAACAAGTGAACAAGAAGTCTCTTCCTTACCACTCCACCACCAAATTTAGCCAGTAGCCCCATTTGGGGGAATCGTTAACCGTTCAAAAATAATAATAATAAAAAAAATAAAGTCAAGGAAACAATGCAAATTAAAGTTCAAGTGTTTCTATTTTTTTTCTAAATTAAACCTCAAAGCAGCACCCGCAAGGGTCGAACCCACATCCCTCAGGTTACAGGCTAACAAACTTTCCATCACACCAACTTTCTTCTTTAGGTTTATAATTGGTTCCAGTGTTTCTATATGAAATGCATGATGTGAAAAAAAAAACTAACACTTAGGTTACTCTACAATCTATAAACATTAATAAAATTACTTTATTTGTTTCTTCCTTAATTCTTTTAAGTTCCTTCCGGATTTTCTTTTTCTCTCTTGCTTTGTTGCCTTTGAAGAAAGTGCCATTGTGGTTTGCTTATTTTTATCAACGTTTGGAACCCGTGGTAAAAAAAGAAAAAAAAATGCACACACTAGAAACCTAAGGTGCAACGCACCGGGGCATCTCCTAGTTGACAATATAATATAACACAGCACCATTAAAGATTACACTATAAGAGGGAGAGAGAGAGAGAGAGAGGGTATTACTTACCATTTGAAGAGGCGAAGCATTCTGAAAATCTTTAATTTTATTTTGCAAATATGCCGTCAATATCTTCCCAGGATGGCACGTATGCTCCAACCCGAAAGTATACGCAATATCAACAGCTTCAATTTCCAGATTAGTATTCACCAACGAATAAATTACCTCTGAAAAAAGTACAATTACCAGAAAATAGTTTAGCTCATGAATTCAACACCACAAGAGTGGATTATGTGAACGTTTCAACTTTAAACCATCATATACTTATCCACCCTTAAAAGACGGTTTTGCTGCAGCAACCTCAGATACGATTATTCCCTCCTAAAACTTCTAACCATCAGAATTATCTAAAATCATAAAACTGATCAAGTTTGCAGCATATCCAAAAGATAAAAAAGAAATAACAAGAAGTTTGCATGATGCATGATGCATGATGCAACCACTGTACAAGTGTGTATAATGTTTTTCATTTAAAGTAAATAGTTTAGCATATTTTTCCTACATTATACATTTAACACTTCAAATATCACATGTATCATTTTATTTGATTTTTTTCTGGTAATCACGCACATCAAAAACAACATACGGTATAACATCGATAAATGAATAATTTTCTTCAATCCATAATTGTTATTAGTTTATTACTATTGTTGTCATTATCAGTAAGTTGTTATCAATATCAGTAAGTAAATAAATAATGAATAGTTCTTTAGGTTATGAGGGTATTCGTTTCACGAGGTTTCAAGGTATAACAAATTAACATAATAAAGCAACAAACCTGTAACTTTTGGGATAAGAAAAGCTGAGCGACGAAGTGCAGTGGCAATCCCCTTCACATTACTAGCCCTGATCAAATGTAAAATATCCTGAATCGTGAAAACATGATCTTCAATCCCAAATCCACTGATGAGCAGAAGCAAACCCCTGGCATCAACCTCATCCGCATGTCTCAATCCACCTTCTCTGATCATCCGCTTTTTCCAATCAACAGCAGCTTCTGCTGCATATTGCTGCTCTCTTTTTGCAATCTCAATGCCATCATCAGGGCTGATCATCACAAAGCACTCCAAAATTAAAACTGAGGCCATCCTTCCTAGACTTTCCTTCTGATGTGGATTGTAGAATGTTTTACTGCCCTGTATAAAAAACCTGCCAATGCTGTATAAAACTAGCTTTGCAGGATCTTTAGCAAGCTTCAAGGACTTTGCAATTTCCTCACGATGATTAATCATTTCAGAATAATGCGATGCTACATGCCACTTCATGTCCTTAGAACACATGCCTCGACACAAGGATTCTAACATACAAATCACAAACTTCTTAGGAGCTTCGGTTTCCTTAGCCTTCTTACAGGTTCCATTTTCTTCATGCTTCTTCAAAGTAGTGATTTTTTTAAGCTGCTTTGATACAACGGTCTGTTCAGGCTTGTTCAAGATACCAGTTTGTTCAGGCTTCTTTGATACAACAGTTTGTTCAGGCTTCTTTGATGCAACAGTTTGTTGAGGCTTTTTTGATGCAACAGTTTGTTCAGGCTTTTTTGACGCAACAGTTTGTTCAGGCTTTTTTGATGCACCAGTTTGTTCAGGTTTTTTGGATGCAACAGTTTGTTGAGGCTTCTTTAATGCAACAGTTTGTTCAGGCTTCTTAGGTACTGATACCCCAGTTTCTTCAGGTTTTTTTGATGCAACAGTTTGTTGAGGCTTCTTTAATGCAACAGTTTGTTCAGGCTTCTTAGGTACTGATACCTCAGTTTCTTCAGGTTTTTGTGATGCAACAGTTTGTTGAGGCTTCTTTAATGCAGCAGTTTTTTCAGGCTTCTTAGCTACTGATACCTCAGTTTCTTGACATTCAGGTGCCATCACAGTTTCAAGGCTCGGTTTGCCATCAGCAGCCATTCTGTTACGATTTTGTTCTGAAACAATGGCTTCTGGAACCGCAGTTTTAGCATTAGCTTTGGTTTCCTTAGACTTCTTACAGGTTCCAGTTTCTTCAAGCTTGCTCAAGATATCAGTTTGTTCCGGCTTCTTTGAAACAACAGTTTGTTCAGGCTTCTTACATACTGATGCAACAGTTTCTTCTAGATTCTTACAGATATCAATCTGTTCAGGCTTCTTCAAGACATCAGTTTGTTCATGCTGCTTATGTACTGATACTTCTTCAACACATTCAGGTGTCCTCACATTCTCATTACTCTGTTTGCCATTAGCAGCCATTCTGTTAGGGTTCTGTTCTGAAACAACGGCTCCAGGAGCATCGGCCATTGTTTCATCACAAGAACTTTCTGGAACAGTCTCTTTCTGCATGTTCAAAGTATCAAACGAGATCTTGTGACATGATTTCTTGGATCAGTTTCATGAATATAGGTATTTTTGTACCTAATGTACGTTAAGCAATTATTATATTCTATCTTTTATCTATATATATATATTGTTAGGTTCGGAGTCACACACAAACACGAATACAATAGTAAAACCGAAAGAATAAACGAAAGAGACACAAGGATTTAAGTGGTTCGGTCACGGTGTATGACCTACGTCCACTGTCGATAACTAGGGTTTTCTTATTATTGAGTGATACCAACTTACAAGTACAGGAGAGAATATATAGACTAGACAATTAGGGTTTAACCCTTTAACTAAACTGGGCCTGATTAGAGCTTTTGGGCTTGACCAAAACTCAAACAGCTTAATCTCCTAATTCTGTCTATTCGTCTAAACCGGACCCGACCCATGATGGATCGGAGACCACAACATAACAATCTCCCACTTGGGCTTCGAGACATCTTCTCTAAACCACCACTTGGATGCGTCAAACATTTCAACCTGCTCCTATTTGGAGACGTAAAATGTCTTCACCTGCATTGCCTTGTACATGTAAAATAAAACCCATCTGGTTTTGCACCTCCTAGTTACCCTTCGCCTTCTCAACATTATTCCTGAAGGCCTGCTGAAGCTCTGCACAGCTTCAGCTTATCCAGCATCACCGGCTTGGTGAACATATCTGCTGGATTCTTAGCACCTGAGATATTTTTCAAACTGAAAACACCATCACTGATCAAATCTCTGACAAAGTGATATCTCCTCCCGATGTGCTTAGTCTTCGAATGATAGACTGGATTCTTGGCAAGTTTCACTGCACTCTCATTGTCACAATATAAGAAGAACTCTGCATGTTTCTTTCCCAACTCTTCAAGAAAAGTTCTCAACCATACTAATTCTTTACTTGCTTCGGCTGCTGCCATATATTCTGCCTCAGTGGTTGATAAAGCAACACTTTTCTGAAGTCTGGACATCCAACATACTGCTGTTCCCCCAACTGTGAAAACATAACCAGTAGTGCTTTTAAACGTCTTCTTACATCCACCCAGATCAGCATCTGAATAACCCCTGAGAATTGTATCATTCCCCTTAAAACATAACCCCAAACTGGAAGTACCCTTTAAGTATCTGAGTAACCATTTCACCGCTTCCCAATGTTCCTTTCCCGGATCCAACATAAAACGACTAACTACCCCGACAGCATGAGCAATGTCTGGCCGTGTACAAACCATGGCGTACATGAGACTGCCAACAGCAGATGCATACGGAACTTTAGCCATCTCTGTTCTTTCTTCCTCTGTTCTGGGAGACTGGTCTTTGGTAAGTTTGAAATGACTTCCCAGAGGTGTGTTTCTCGGTTTAGTCTTCTCATCATTCATCCTGAATCTTTCTAACACTTTCCCTATGTATTTCTCTTGGGATAGTGTTATGGAGCCATCTTTCTTTCTGGATATACTCATCCCCAAAATCTGTTTGGCTGGACCAAGATCTTTCATCTCAAATTCATCAGACAACTGTTTCTTCAACTTGCGAATCTCCTTCATATCAGATCCTGCAATTAACATATCATCTACATAAAGAAGTAGAATGATATATGAGCCTTTAAACTTCTTTAAGTAGCAGCAATGGTCGGCCTCGCATTTCTTGTACCCAGTTCTCACCATAAAATCATAAAACTTTAGGTACCATTGCCTAGGTGCCTGCTTCAGACCATACAAGCTTTTCTTCAATTTGCAGACCCATTTTTCTTTCCCGGCAACCTGAAATCCCTCAGGTTGTGCCATATAGATCTCCTCGTCAAGATCACCATGTAAAAATGCTGTCTTAACATCTAATTGCTCTAGATATAAATTTTCTGCAGCAACAATACTTAAGATCAATCTGATGGCGGTCATCTTCACAACTGGAGAGAATATTTCATTATAATCAATTCCCTTCTTTTGCTGGAAACCCTTGACCACTAAACGAGCTTTGTATCGTTTAGACCCATCATGTTCTTCCTTGACTCTATAGACCCATTTATTCTGTAGAACTCTTTTATCTGGTGGAAACTTGGTTAAAACCCATGTCTGGTTTTTACTCAAAGAGTTCATCTCCTCCTTCATAGCATGCTCCCACTGGAGCGAATCTTTCAACTTAAGTGCTTCATAATAACTCTCTGGCTCACCATTTTCAGTTAAAAGGAGATAATTAACTGAAGGTTTGTAACGTACCGGCTGTTTAGAAACTCTGGTGGACCTCCTAACCCAGTGCTGAGGCGGGTCAAGTTCTTGTGGAGACTGTTCATCCTCAGACTCTGAACTCCCACTGTCAGAGACTCCCTCTGACTCTTCAGTTCCACCAATATCATCATCTTCAAATTCAGGAACTGTGGTTTCTTCAGTTTCTGTCTCGGGTTCGGTAGCTGACTCAACTGTCTTTTTCTGAGCATCAATTTCATATTCAACCTGCTCTTTCTGAACCCTTGATTTTGAAGTGTTTCTATCTTTGTATAACTCAGCCTCATTAAAAGTTGCATGCTTGCTTCTGACTACTTTTCTGCTTTCTAAATCCCAAAGCCTGTTGGGTTCGTAGGCCTTGTTGGCCCGGTTTATTATATGAAGTCAAAAGAGGAGACGGGTGTGGGCGGTCAGGCCCAAGCCCGGCCCGGTTTAGATTTCTTGCATAATAATTTACTAACCCTAGTTCAGTCTCTATATAAACAACATTATGTACTTGTAATATTTGGTCACTCAATAAAGAAATACCTAGTTGCCACCCGTGGACGTAGGTCAGTTTAGACCGAACCACGTTAAATCCTCGTGTTCGTTTATTGCTTTCGTGTCGTGTTCAGTTTCGTGTGTGCGTTTAATCCTAACAAGTGGTATCTAGAGCTTAGGTTCGGATCACACGAAGAACACGGTGAACCAGTTCCGCGTGTCGCCGCCGCACCGGTGATCGGGGCTAGGGTTCCGCCGCGTTACCGCTAACTGCTGCTAGGGTTTCGCTGCCACCAGTTGCCACAGGTCAGATTCAGGTTGTCGATCTAGGTTTTCGGTGTTGGCAGCTAGCCGACGTATCCAGCGATCGACCGGAAGGTTGAAAAGAAGGCAGAAGTTTTGCGAGTCGAGATCCTACTTTGCAAAGTACGAGTCAATAACAACGAATCAAGATCCTATTTTCGTTGAAGAACAGTTTCAAGTCAGAAGAAATTTAAAGAAACTTAGAACCAGTGCCAACCGCGTTTGTCAGGTTTATCGTTTCAGTTTAAAGTTTCGGTTTCTGATTTACAGTTCGTTATTCCGCTGCACGTTTAAAATAGGTTGATTTTTTAACAGAGTTCAGTAGAACAATCGTTAAGTTCAGGCTCGTGTTGCTGTGTCTGTCTCTGTTGTTTTTATCCAGTTTTTCGTTTTAGTCATTGTTATGGCAGAAGACGGAAAGGTTTCGATACAGAAGTTTGACGGACAGAAGTTCGGTTGGTGGAAGATGCAGATTGAGGCACTACTTTGTCAGAAAGACTTGGATGTAGTGCTTGAGGATGAAAAACCAGAAAAGTTGTCAGAAGCAGATTGGAAGAAGTTAGACAAGAAAGCTAGGGCTTGTATTACATTGTCGTTGTCGGAAGATGTGGCGTTTAACGTCATGAAAGAAACCACAGCCCGTGGTATGATGGACGCACTATCCAACATGTATGAGAAGCCTTCGGCAGCGAATAAGGTCTATCTTATCAGAGAGCTAGTGACAACTCGAATGAAAGAGGGTGGGTCAGTTACAACTCATATCAATAATCGTAATTCGATCTTGTTCCGCTTAGTGTCAGTTGACATTAAGTTTGATGATGAAGTTCAAGGCCTCTTGTTATTATCCTCTTTGCCCGACAGTTGGTCGCAAACAGTGACTGCAGTTTGTAGTTCGTCTACAAATATTACTTTCGATGGGATTCGAGATCTGATTCTGGGAGAAGATTCAAGACGCAGAAGTTCAGGTGAATCATCAGGCAATATGCTAGTCACAGAAGGTAGAGGTAGGGGAAAACAGCGAGGCAGTGGGAGCAGGAAGAGGAGTCAGTCTAAGACTCGTAAGGATATTGAATGTTGGGGTTGTAAAAAGAAAGGACACTTCAGGAATCAGTGTCCGAATGGTAAGAAAGAGGTGAACGTTACAGAAGACGACACAGATGACGGGGTCAGTAGTGATGAGGCTTTGGTTTGTAGTGTTGAGAGTAGCGTTGATGCTTGGGTGATGGATTCTGGTGCATCGTTTCATGCCACTCACTGTAGTGAAACGATGAAGAATCTTAAATTTGGGGATTTTGGAAAGGTTCGACTAGCGAATGATGATATTTTAGAGGTTATGGGTATGGGAGACGTTGATTTGATAACTTCAGCCGGTACTTCTTGGACTTTGAAAGACGTGAGGGTTATTCCAAGTTTGAAGAAACGTTTGATTTCAGTTGGGCAGTTGGATGACCAAGGGCACGATGTTAAGTTCGGGAATGGGCAGTGGAAAGTAGTCAAAGGGAATCTCGTGGTTGCTCGTGGCAAGAAAATGGGTTCGTTGTATATGGTCGATATGTCACCGAAAGGAGTGGATCCAGTTTTGGTGAAAGACAAAGTCCGGTTCACAGAATCTCGTGGGCAGAAGAAGGTTCGTTTTGCAAGTAACAAACCCAGAGCCAAAGTGAAGATTCAGGATGAACAAGCTAGGAAGGTTAAATCAGTTGGGGGACATCGTGACAGTGGGAGCACAGGTCGTGTTTCAGTTACAGTTCCAGGTCGACAGTGGATTAAGAAAACCAGTATTCCAGCTGTAAAAGTCTCTCCAATGAATTACTTGCTGAATATGGAGAGTGTTTGTTCTCAGGTTATCTCAGGATCCGGTAGTTCGTTACAGTGGGAGCCGGTAGGGACAGAGAATGGGTCAGGGGCAGTTTCAGCCGTGACTGACGTGTTGGAGCTCCGGGGAGCTTCAACGGGCCTTCTGGTTAATTGATGAGAAGGCGGTGGCAACTAGAAGAAGTTTAATGTTCAGATTACAGAAGTACAATCAGGAGTGCAGACGAGAGTACTCAAGGCCTCCGAGTGGGAGATTGTTGGGTTCGTAGGCCTTGTTGGCCCGGTTTATTATATGAAGTCAAAAGAGGAGACGGGTGTGGGCGGTCAGGCCCAAGCCCGGCCCGGTTTAGATTTCTTGCATAATAATTTACTAACCCTAGTTCAGTCTCTATATAAACAACATTATGTACTTGTAATCTTTTGGTCACTCAATAAAGATATACCTAGTTGCCACCCGTGGACGTAGGTCAGTTTAGACCGAACCACGTTAAATCCTCGTGTTCGTTTACTGCTTTCGTGTGTGTGTTCAGTTTCGTGTGTGCGTTTAATCCTAACAAAGCCTGTAGCCCATTTCGTTTGACCCATATCCAATGAAAACATATTTTTTAGCTTTAGCATCAAGCTTGTCATTTTTCACTAGATCATAAGCGCTACACCCAAAGACTTTCAAATGCTTATAATCTGCAGCTTTACCTTTCCACTCTTCTTCTGGTGTCTTGAAACCCAACGGTACTGACAATCCCCGGTTAATTAAATAAGCTGCAGTGTTAACTGCATCTGCCCAGAACGTCTTTGGAAGCCCGGCATTAAGTCTCATACTTCTTGCCCTTTCATTTAACGTCCTGTTCATTCGTTCTGCCACTCCATTTTGTTGAGGAGTGCCAGGGACTGTAAAGATCATCCGAATACCGTACTCTTCACAATAATCACGGAATTCTTTGCTAACGTATTCACCACCGTTATCCGACTTCAAGCATTTCACCTTCAAATCAGTTTCCAATTCAACAGCAGTTTTCCATTTCTTAAAAGTATCAAAAACATCAGATTTATTTTTAAGAAAGTAAACCCATACCTTGCGTGTCGAATCATCAATGAAGGTGACATAATAGTGCGATCCTCCCAAAGAAGAGACTGAAGTTGGTCCATAGACATCAGAGTGAATAAGCTCCAATTTCTGAGCTTTCGGTTGTTTTCCGGTCTTCACAAAAGATACTTTCTTCTTTTTACCGAAAACACATGGTTCACAAAATTCAGATTCAACCTTCTTCAGTTCTGGAATTTTTCCTCTAGCAACGAGCATTTTCATCCCTTTTTCACTCATGTGGCCGAGTCGTTGGTGCCACAAACTAGACTGACTCGGTCCACTGGTCACTGCATTTACCCCATCAGCTGGAATTTCAACCATGTATAAAGTGCCCTTCTTTTTACCTCTGGCGATCACAAGATTCCCTTTCACAACTTTCCATTGACCCCCACCAAACATAACATCATATCCTTGGTCATCTAACTGCCCAACAGAAATTAGCTTTCTTCTAAGGCTAGGAACGACCCGAACATCCTTTAGAGTCCATGAGGTGCCCAATGAAGTTTTTAGTTCAATATCCCCCATCCCCGTGATATCAACAGCATGATTATTAGCCAAACGAACTTTACCAAAATTACCTGTTCGGAGATTCTTCATCTTCTTCGTGCTATAAGTGGCATGAAAAGATGCACCAGAATCCATAATCCATGAATCTGTTGATTCTTCAACACAGCAGATAAGTGTCTCTTCTGAACCTTCTGAATCATCTGAACCGGTGGCCAGATTAACTTCCTTCTTAGATTCTTTCTTTTCTTTTGAAATTGAGGGGTTAGGGCATTGGTTTCTGAAATGCCCCATTTCTTTGCAATTCCAACACTCAATGTCTTTTCTGGGCTTTGACTGACTTCTTCTTCTAGACTTTGACCTACCCCTGCCATTACCTTTCTCTCTTCTCCTACCTCTCCCTTCGGTGCTCAATATAGAACTAGATGTCTCACCAGAATTCCTTCTTCTTATGTCCTCCCCTAAAATCAAATCCCGGACTCCTTCAAAAGTAAGCTTAGTATTCCCAGAAGAACTACTAACTGCAGTAACAGTCCCTGACCAACTTTCGGGTAACGAGGATAACAAGAGTAACGCTTGAACTTCATCATCAAACTTGATATCAACAGAAGACAAACGAGAAATAATAGTGTTGAAGTCATTAACATGAGAGGTAACAGATGCCCCTTCCTTCATTCTGGTGTTAACTAGCTGTCTAATCAGAAATACCTTGTTTGATGCAGAAGGCTTTTCATACATATTTGACAAGGCTTTCATAAGACCATACGTGGTAGTTTCATTTACAATATTGAATGCCACATTCTTAACTAGTGAGAGTCTAATAACAGCTATGGCTTTTCTGTCAAGTACCTTCCACTCATCATCTTTCATACTTTCCGGTTTCCTCTCTTCTAGTGCTTCCATTAAATCTTTCTGACATAGCAAATCCTCAATTTGCATTTTCCACCATCCAAAATCCTGACCATCAAACTTCTCAATCTTGATCTTTCCGTCCTCAGCCATTATCCAAACTGAGTTTTGATTACAGCAAACAACCAAACTACCCAAGGAATAAAAGGACTGGAAACTGATCAGAAAAAACGAACCAGCAGCTGCGGAACCCTAATCAGCGGCGGCGGACTGTAGCAGCGACGGCGGTACTGTAGCGCGGCGGCGCGGTACTATAGCGGCGGCGGCGTACTGTAGCAGCGGCAGCGGTACTGTAGCAGCGGCGGTGGAACTGTAGCAGCGGAGCAGCGGCGGCGGAACTGTGTGTATAATCGAGAACCAGGCTCTGATGCCAATTGTTAGGTTCGGAGTCACACACAAACACGAATACAATAGTAAAACCGAAAGAATAAACGAAAGAGACACAAGGATTTAAGTGGTTCGGTCACGGTGTATGACCTACGTCCACTGTCGATAACTAGGGTTTTCTTATTATTGAGTGATACCAACTTACAAGTACAGGAGAGAATATATAGACTAGACAATTAGGGTTTAACCCTTTAACTAAACTGGGCCTGATTAGAGCTTTTGGGCTTGGCCAAAACTTAAACAGCTTAATCTCCTAATTCTGTCTATTCGTCTAAACCGGACCCGACCCATGATGGATCGGAGACCACAACATAACATATATATATATAGAGAGAGAGAGAGAGAGAGAGGTGTTGATTACCATTTGAAGAGGCAAAGCGTTTTGAATATCTTTAATTTTATTGTGCAAATCAGTCGTCAATATGTTCCGAGGGTGACACACATTCTCCAACCCAAAAGTATTGGCAATATCAACAGCTTCAATTTCCAGATTATTCTTCACCATCAAATAAATTACCTCTGAAACAAGTATAATTTACCAGAAAATACTTTAGCTCATGGAAAGAAAAAAAAGGAATATGTGATTGTTTGAAATCTAAACTAAACTATAAAAAGAATATATTAATGTTTAATTACACTACGGGAATCAAGTAGTGTAATTATATATACAACATAGCGTAATTGTAGTGTAGTGTAATTACAGCATACTGCAATTACACTACGATGTAATTACGTAATTACACTACTTCCCCATGTTTCAAATTACCATAAAAAGCAACAAACCTGGAATCTTTGGGATAAGAAAAACCGAACGACAAAGTGCAGCGGAAATTTCCTTCACATTACTAACCCTAATCAAATCCAGAATATCCTGAACAGTGAAAACATCATCTTGAATCCCAAATCCACTGATGAGCAAAAGCAAACCCCGAGCATCAACCTCATCCGTGTGTCCCAGTCCACCTTCATTGATCATCCGTTTTTTCCAACCAACGGCAGTTTCTGCCGCATATTCCCGGTCCTGTTTTGCAATGTCAATGCCATCACTACTTATCATCACAAAACACTCCAAAATCAAAACCAAAGCCATCCTTTCTACAGTTAGGGGATGTGAACCCCCCGCATGCATGCGGATTCTTTCACTGCTTGTTACAAAAAAACTGCCAATGCTGCGTAGAACTAGTTTTGCAGGATCTTCAGCCAGCTTCAATGCGTTTGCAATTTCCTCGCGGAGATTGATCATTTCAGAATAATGTGTTGCTACATGCCTCTTTAGTTGCTTAGTACTCATGTTCCGGCACTTGGATTGTAATTTAAAAATCACAGGGTTCTTAGAAAAAAGAATAAACTCCCTTCTTCTCTTCCTATACCGCTTCCTCATCTTTCTAACTTCTTTAAGACTTTCAGGTTTCCCCAAATCCAGTTCGTTAGGGTTTTGTTCCGAAACAATGGCTATGGTTCGATCACAACAAGTTTCTGGAATAGTTTCTTCAAGCTTCTTCGATACAACAATTTCTTCTGGAATCATCAAAGTATCAAATTCATTGGGGTTCTTACAGATATCAATATGTTCAGGCTTCTTCAAGACATCAGCTTGTTCATGCTTCTTATGTACTAACACATCAATTTCTACAACACATTCAGGTCTCCTCACATTCTCATTACTCTGTTTGCCATTAGCAGCCATTATGTTAAGGTTCTGTTCTGAAACAACGGCTCCAGGAGCATCGGCCATTGTTTCATCACAAGAACTTTCTGGAACAGTCTCTTCCTGCATGTTCAAACTATCAATTTCTACATGATTCTCACATACATCAACTTCAAAATTCTTAGCCACATCGATTTCTTCACGAGTAGCAATTTCAAGAGAATCATTAACAACTTTAGGCTCCTTCGGAATATCGATTTCTACAGGATCCTCACACACCTCAATTTCTTCAGGATTCATCCATACATCAACATCTTCAGGCTTCTTCAAACTACCCATTTCTACACGATTATCAAATTCATCAATTTCTTCATGATCCTTTGATACACCAGCAACTTCAAGCTTCTTCAAAACATCCAATTCATCATAATCGTGCAAAAAAACGCTGTTCAAACTATCAATTTCTACACGATTCTTAAACACATCAATATCTCGACCACGAGTATCAATTTCTACAGGTATATCAGCAACCTCAAGCTTCTCCAAACTATCAATATCTACATTATTCTCGCATACCTCAATCTCTTCAGAATTATTCGATACATCAGCAACTTCAGGAGACTTCAAAGTATTAATTTCTATAGGAACCTCAAATACATCAGCACCTTTAGGCTCCTTCAAAACATCAATTTCTAACCGGTTATTCGATAAATCAGCAGCAGCTTCAGGCTTCTCCAAGGCATCAATTTCTAAAGGATTATTCGATACATCAATTTCTTCAGAATTGCTTGAAAATTTAGTGTTTTCACTTGAGCTAGGGTTTTGCACCGACACAATGCCTTGTGTAACCGTTGTATCACAACTAGTTTCCAGCAAACCTAAATAATTAGGGTTAATAATACCTTCAACAAGGTGATGTGGCGGTAATTTGGAGTCAATCGATGAATTAATAAAACTTATGTGATTATTCAACTCGTCGTAGCGGCTGATGAATTCCGATAAGGCGGTGGAGAAGCTACGGAGCTCGTTAATCTGTGTATCGCCGGTGATGTTTGTTAGGGTTTGTAAGTTAATGAGGGCGGAGATGTGGTCCATCGACGGCGGAGCTCCGGTGAGGTTTGACGGAGGCATCGGTTGTAACAACCGGAGGAAATATAGAATATTATTTGTGTTATTCGTTGACCAACTATGGCCAATGACTGTCGGCTGCCACTTGACAGTCGTTGTGCGGTCACAAGAGCGGAACTCTCTAGCGCAACACACGGTGGGACTATAACCTGAATGGGGTTAGGAGTCGAAATGACAACCTCGCAAAACCTGACTCAAATCTCTCATTGTCGGTATCGACCCAAAGTGACACAGGTGATGACCGAACTTGGGTCTCCGTTGTTGTTCTCTTATTGAGTTTTTATATTGTTTAAGTTTTCTACTTATATTGTTCTAACGTTGATTTCTCTTTTTCGTTTTGTTCTTGAAACATAGCTCATCGTACGAGTTTATTAGTAGATTTTTCATCTCAAATCGACCTCACCGGAAAGGAAATATTATTGTTCTCGTAAAAGAGTATTCTAGAGTATGTTATCATAATAATTATGCTTCAAAAATAGTGAAGGTTAGTATTTGTAACGGAATGCGGATAGACCAATAGACTTAGATAAATATAAATCTAAGTTCGTTATGGTTCTTACATACCATGTCATCTTGTCGAGTCATTTCTTGTAACGGTACGATGTGTTAACATGTATTGAGTTACACGGTTATTGTGATTCTATATTAAGAATTTATTCCATATTAAACACATTAAGAGCATATGCAACATTTTTGGTATATAATAAATAAATTTTTGAATAATTTGTTTATACAATTGTCTTGTTTATGGTCTCGTACAACAAGTGTTAAAAAAATCTAACTAAACTATTAAAGCAAGATAATTGTTTCACATGGCACCATTTTTAGAGTGTCCACATTGGATTCCACAAAGCAATTCCCTTAAATACATTTTCCACCCAATTAACATTTAATTAACGTTCATTAAAATGTATAACAATTCATTAAATGCATAAAATCCTCTATTCATTATTTTTCATTTAATTACCATTGTAAAATTATATTAAGCTATTCATATAAATTTATAAAAACTAATATTTAACCTTTTACAATTCAATATAAAATTCTTCATTAATTTTATTTTATATTCATTTAAATCAATAACAAAAGTTTGACTATATAAATCAATACAATGGCTAAAATCTTGAAAAATTATTAAATAATGAAAATCAGGACAATTTTTTTATTTTTTTATATACATGTAATTCAATTTTAATACTTTAAGTTATAATTTGATTTAAATGAATATAAAATAAAAGTTATAAATAAAAATTATTATATGAAATAACTTAATTTGCGTATTACATATAATAATTTTTATTTTTATTATAATTTCCACCCGTGTGAAACACGGGGTGTAACCTAGTATTATATTGAAATGTTTAAAACCAAAGCTCAAAATCCATCCAACTATTCACCTTTGTTAGATACAAGCAAATGGAACCGACAACTTTCTTATTATTCTATATGAAGTGTTGTCGTGATGTGGGTGCGCTAATCCCTTACACATCATCTCCATTTCCATAGCCACACCACTACACCTCTTGGAGAAAGGACGCTAAAGGCTCATCAGCCCCTATGGGCGCTAGTGCAATCAAACACGTTCACCAATCTTTTTTTTCTATTTGAAAAGACATTAAGTAATACTGGTGTTGTAATTAAACCATTACATATGTTTGATGAGTTAGTTAATACCTCCACTTTTTACGTGGCAGTGACGTAACATCACTTTTGACGCACAATGTAAATACTTACAATACCCCAATTTTTTTTATAGTTAATGATTATAAATTTGGCCAAAGGTTTATAAACTTCAGAAGAACATTAAAAGGTCAACAAACAAAGGAATAATATTATATCATTCTCATGAACAGAAGATATATGTAGTTATGTACCAAAGAACAAAAAGCTACAAACATTAAGTTAACCCAAACCCAAATACAGGTACGAGTAACACTTAAAACATATTGCAGAACTACAACATCACGCACGAGAACCACGCCATCCTTTTTCAACTAATTTAGCAAAACCATATAGATCCGAGGGTGGTGGTCGACTTCCCAAAAACCCGGGAAACGATTCTAGCTGTCCTTGGTCCCATAATCTATGATCAGGTTGTGAATCATATGTTTGACCATGTCTTGGATAATGTTGGCCATATGGTGCATGCCAGCCATGAGGTTGATTATTAGCCGTGTGCACCGTTTGGTCATAAGAACCACGAAAACCACCCGCCGGACCATTTGGCACCGAACCGTTTCTGTTTTCAGGCCTTGCATATGCATTATATACAGGTGAAGCAGGGTGTTTAGTAATGTAGCTAGTGCTTGGTTGTGTTGACCTGTTAAACCGGTCCATGCCAAAGTGATCAACGGGTTTATGATGATGTGGTGTGTTTTCATGAACATAACAAGCACGCTTTGCTTCTTGATGAATCGGGCTTTCTTGAGACTTTCTTTTCTGGATTAATTTCCAATCGTTTACTTCTTTCTCTAGATTTTGTATTCTTTCATTGATTTTGAAGTCGGGAAGAAGAGTTGAAGGGTCAACGTTGTGAGATTCCAAACATTGTTTAACCAATGTTAGATCAAATATGTGCTGCTTCGTTGCCTCCAACTGAAAATTACAATCACAAACACCAAAATTAGTAGCCTTGAATATTTGGCCATTCGCATATTTTGTATGATATGTTTTGACTTGATTACCCTTTAATAGTGACAGAATATATTAAACTAGTTGACCCAAATCAAACAGGTAAAACTAATTAAAAAAAAGTCAAACGGGTCAAATTAACAGGTCTTCCTATCCAACATCAACGCCATGTCAGCATCACGTTAGGAAAAAAAAAGTCGGCATGGTAAAATTTTTGAAAATTTGATGCCTTTTTTGGAGTAAAAGCAAAAAAGTACATTATTTCTTCAAGTGGAAAGAAATATGACCAAACTATGTTATGCCTAACTCACCTTTATAATTTATATATGCACTTTGCCCGTATTGGAAAAAAATAATAAGTTGGCTTTTGAATCGCACCAAAAACAGAACTTTAACAGAAAGGAGATATGACTCTTCTTGTTTTCTTTCTAGTGATAAAAAGGAGCAAGAGATTTATTTATTAAAAGGTTACTAGAAAAGGAAATGTTCCATTTATTTTTAATAAAGAAGTAAATAAAAGAAGGAAACACTACATTCTTCGTTGTGATTGGTGGAGGTTAACCAACCGGTGGATGCCACACTAAGTGTTGGTTTTCCGCATCGTGCATTTAATGTATATAGGGACGGAACCAATTATAAACCTAAAGAAGAAGTTGGCGTGGTGGAAAGTTTGTTAGCCTGTAACCCGAGGGATGCTGGTTCGACCCTTGGGGGTGCCGATTTGAGGTTTAATGCACAAAAAAAATAGAAACACTTGAACTTTAATTTACATCGTTGCCCTGGACTTTATTTTTTTTGAACGCCAACAAATCCTCCAAATGTGCTACCAGCTAAATTCACCACATCGAATACACTCATCGTTCGATCCGAGGAAAACCCTAACCTAAGGCCAACGCCCTTGAACACTCGCCCAAAGGCACAACAGTGCGGTGAGATCAAACTCGTTCAGTTCAAGGATCCAACTAGTGAATGCCACCCACTCGCCTAGTCTCCCATCATCACCTGGTGCCGCCGAAACTAAATGATGAGGGCAAGAATCGAACCTAGGTCACATGGAACAAGTGAACAA
Organism: Bidens hawaiensis; assembly: GCF_021521415.1. Lineage (NCBI taxonomy): Eukaryota > Viridiplantae > Streptophyta > Magnoliopsida > Asterales > Asteraceae > Bidens > Bidens hawaiensis. Next base: position 592,243 of record NW_027491668.1, read on the forward strand.
GAAGTCTCTTCCTTACCACTCCACCACCAAATTTAGCCAGTAGCCCCATTTGGGGGAATCGTTAACCGTTCAAAAATAATAATAATAAAAAAAATAAAGTCAAGGAAACAATGCAAATTAAAGTTCAGGTGTTTCTATTTTTTTTCTAAATTAAACCTCAAAGCAGCACCCGCAAGGGTCGAACCCACATCCCTCAGGTTACAGGCTAACAAACTTTCCATCACACCAACTTTCTTCTTTAGGTTTATAATTGGTTCCAGTGTTTCTATATGAAATGCTTGATGTGAAAAAAAAAACTAACACTTAGGTTACTCTACAATCTATAAACATTAATAAAATTACTTTATTTGTTTCTTCCTTAATTCTTTTAAGTTCCTTCCGGATTTTCTTTTTCTCTCTTGCTTTGTTGCCTTTGAAGAAAGTGCCATTGTGGTTTGCTTATTTTTATCAACGTTTGGAACCCGTGGTAAAAAAAGAAAAAAAAAGCACACACTAGAAACCTAAGGTGCAACGCACCGGGGCATCTCCTAGTTGACAATATAATATAACACAGCACCATTAAAGATTACACTATAAGAGGGAGGGAGAGAGAGAGAGAGAGAGAGAGAGAGAGGGTATTACTTACCATTTGAAGAGGCGAAGCATTCTGCAAATCTTTAATTTTATTTTGCAAATATGCCGTCAATATCTTCCCAGGATGGCACGTATGCTCCAACCCGAAAGTATACGCAATATCAACAGCTTCAATTTCCAGATTAGTATTCACCAACGAATAAATTACCTCTGAAAAAAGTACAATTACCAGAAAATAGTTTAGCTCATGAATTCAACACCACAAGAGTGGATTATGTGAATGTTTCAACTTTAAACCATCATATACTTATCCACCCTTAAAAGACGGTTTTGCTGCAGCAACCTCAGATACGATTATTCCCTCCTAAAACTTCTAACCATCAGAATTATCTAAAATCATAAAACTGATCAAGTTTGCAGCATATCCAAAAGATAAAAAAGAAATAACAAGAAGTTTGCATGATGCATGATGCATGATGCAACCACTGTACAAGTGTGTATACTGTTTTTCATTTAAAGTAAATAGTTTAGCATATTTTTCCTACATTATACATTTAACACTTCAAATATCACATGTATCATTTTATTTGATTTTTTTCTGGTAATCACGCACATCAAAAACAACATACGGTATAACATCGATAAATGAATAATTTTCTTCAATCCATTATTGTTATTAGTTTATTACTATTGTTGTCATTATCAGTAAGTTGTTATCAATATCAGTAAGTAAATAAATAATGAATAGTTCTTTAGGTTATGAGGGTATTCGTTTCACGAGGTTTCAAGGTATAACAAATTAACATAATAAAGCAACAAACCTGTAACTTTTGGGATAAGAAAAGCTGAGCGACGAAGTGCAGTGGCAATCCCCTTCACATTACTAGCCCTGATCAAATGTACAATATCCTGAATCGTGAAAACATGATCTTCAATCCCAAATCCACTGATGAGCAGAAGCAAACCCCTGGCATCAACCTCATCCGCATGTCTCAATCCACCTTCTCTGATCATCCGCTTTTTCCAATCAACAGCAGCTTCTGCTGCATATTGCTGCTCTCTTTTTGCAATCTCAATGCCATCATCAGGGCTGATCATCACAAAGCACTCCAAAATTAAAACTGAGGCCATCCTTCCTAGACTTTCCTTCTGATGTGGATTGCAGAATGTTTTACTGCCCTGTATAAAAAACCTGCCAATGCTGTATAAAACTAGCTTTGCAGGATCTTTAGCAAGCTTCAAGGACTTTGCAATTTCCTCACGATGATTAATCATTTCAGAATAATGCGATGCTACATGCCACTTCATGTCCTTAGAACACATGCCTCGACACAAGGATTCTAACATACAAATCACAAACTTCTTAGGAGCTTCGGTTTCCTTAGCCTTCTTACAGGTTCCATTTTCTTCATGCTTCTTCAAAGTAGTGATTTTTTTAAGCTGCTTTGATACAACGGTCTGTTCAGGCTTGTTCAAGATACCAGTTTGTTCAGGCTTCTTTGATACAACAGTTTGTTCAGGCTTCTTTGATGCAACAGTTTGTTGAGGCTTTTTTGATGCAACAGTTTGTTCAGGCTTTTTTGACGCAACAGTTTGTTCAGGCTTTTTTGATGCACCAGTTTGTTCAGGTTTTTTTGATCCAACAGTTTGTTGAGGCTTCTTTAATGCAACAGTTTGTTCAGGCTTCTTAGGTACTGATACCCCAGTTTCTTCAGGTTTTTTTGATGCAACAGTTTGTTGAGGCTTCTTTAATGCAACAGTTTGTTCAGGCTTCTTAGGTACTGATACCTCAGTTTCTTCAGGTTTTTGTGATGCAACAGTTTGTTGAGGCTTCTTTAATGCAGCAGTTTGTTCAGGCTTCTTAGGTACTGATACCTCAGTTTCTTGACATTCAGGTGCCATCACAGTTTCAAGGCTCGGTTTGCCATCAGCGGCCATTCTGTTACGGTTTTGTTCTGAAACAATGGCTTCTGGAACCGCAGTTTTAGCATTAGCTTTGGTTTCCTTAGACTTCTTACAGGTTCCAGTTTCTTCAAGCTTGCTCAAGATATCAGTTTGTTCCGGCTTCTTTGAAACAACAGTTTGTTCAGGCTTCTTACATACTGATGCATCAGTTTCTTCATGGCATTCAGGTGTCATCACAACTTCATGGCTCGGTTTGTCATTAGCAGCCATTGTGTTTGGCTTTTGTTCTGATTTGATGGCTTCTAGAGCGGTGGTTCTGGTTCGATCAAAAGAAGTTTCTGGCAGTTTTTCTTCAGGGTTCTTCAAAGTATTGATTTCTTCTGAAATAACTGCAATATCAAGTTCTTCAGGCATCTTTAATGCAGGACTTTCATCTCGATTCTTACAGATATCAGTCTGTTCAGACTTATTCAAGATTTCAATTTCTTCAAGGTGTTCAGGTGTCCTTACCTTTTCATGGCTCTGTGTGCCATTAGAAACCACAGACTTCTTTGAAGCTTTTGGTTTCTTAGCATTCTTACAGGTACCATTTTTTTTACGCTTCTTCAAAGAATCAGTTGTTTCCGACTTCTCTAATACAACAGTTTCTTTTGGATTCTTACAGATGCCAATCTCTTCAAGGTTTTCAGGTGTACTCACATTTTCATGGCTCTGTTCACAATTGGTAGCCATTTGGTTGGGGTTTTGTTCTGAAACAATGGCTTCTGGAACGGTGGTTCCGGTTCGATAACAAGAAGTTTCCGGAAGGCTTTCTTCAGGCTTCTTTGAAGTATCTGTATCTTCTGGAACCATTGAAATATCAAGTTCTTCATGCTTCTTCAAAGTACCGACTTCTTCCCGTATCATCAAAGTATCAAGTTCTACAGGCTCAAGCAATACATCATATTGTTCTGAATTCTTGCATATATCAGTTACTTCAACCTTCTTAGGTATATCGATTACTGCAGGCTTCTTCAATACATCAACTTCTTCAAAGCTTACAGGTGTCCTCATAGCCATTACCTTATGTTTTCGTTCTAGAACAAGGGCTATGCTTTGATCACGAGAAGTTTCTAGAACAGTTTCTTCAAGCTTCTTTAACACAACAATTTCTTTTCGCGTCTTAGAAGAATCGATTTCTTTTGGAACCATCAAAGTATCAAACTCTTCAAGCTTCTTTACCATAACAGTTTCTTCTGCATTCCTACAGATACCATTCTCTTCAGGCTCGTTCAAGATTTCAATTTCTTCAATCTTCTTGGGTACTGATACATTAATTTCTTCAAGAAATTCAGGTGTCCTCACATTCTCATTGCTCCGTTCACCATTCGCAACCATTACGTTAGGATTTTCTTCCGAAACAACCGCTTCTCGAACAACCGCCATCGTTTCATCACTAGAACTTCCGGGAACAGTTTCTTCCTGCATGTTCAAACAATCAATTTCTACATGATTCTCACATACATCTACTTCTTCAAAATTCTTAAATACATCAATATCTCTACCACGAGTATCACTTTCTACAGGATTATTAACTACTTCAAGCCTCTTCAAACTATCAATATCTACACGACTCTCACATACCTCAATTTCTTCAGGATCCTCTGATTTATCAGCAACTTCAACATTCTTCGATGCATCCAGTTCATCATAATCATGCAAATAACCGCTGTTCAAACTATCAACTTCTACACGATTCTTAAACACGTCAATATCTTGACCACGAGTATCAATCTCTTCACCATCATCAGCAACTTCAACCTTCTTCAAACTATCAATTTCTACATGATTCTCACATACCTCAATTTCTTCAGGATCCTCCTCCGATTCATCAGCAACTTCAACCTTCTTCGACGCATCCAATTCATCATAACTGAGCGAATAACCGCTGTTCAAACTATCAATTTCTACATGATTCTTAAACACCTCAACATCTCGACCACGAGTATCAATCTCTTCATCAATATCAGCAACTTCAGGCTTCTTCGACGCATCCAATTCATCATAACCGTGGTCAAAACCGCCGTTCAAACAATCAATATCTCGACCACGAGCGTCAATCTCTTCATCATTATCAGCAACTTCAACCTTCTTCGACGCATCCAATTCATCATAACCGTACGAATAACCGCTGTTCAAACTATCAATTTCCACACGATTCTCAGACACATCAATATCTCGACCACGAGTATCAATTTCTACATGATTATTAGCAACTTCGTGCTTCTTCAAACTATCAATTTCTTCAAAATTCTTAAACACGCCAATACCTCGTCCACAAGTATCAATCTCTTCACCGTTATCAGCAACTTCAACCTTCTTCGAAACATCCAATTCATCATAACCGTGGTCAAAACCGCTATTCAAACTATCAATTTCTACACGATTCTTAAACACCTCAATATCTCGGCCACGAGTATCAATCTCTTCATTATCAGCAACTTCATGCTTCTTCAAACTATCAATTGCTACATGATTCTCACATACATCAGGCTTCTTCAACGCATCCAATTCATCATAACCATGCGAATAGCCGCCGTTCAAACTATCCATTTCTACACGATTCTTAAACGCATCAATATCTCGACTATTAGAAACTTCAGGCTTCTTCGAAGCATCCGTTGCAACTGCATGTCTAAGTTCACACTCACTCACTCTATCCCTAGGGTTTTGAACCGTTCGATCACAACTAGTATCCAACAAACCTAAACACCTAGGGTTAATAGTAATATTACCTTCCACAAGACAATTAGGCGGAAAATTAGCGTCAATAGACGAATTAACAAAACCGATGTGAGCGTTCAACTCGTTGTAGCTTCTAATGAAAGCTGATAAGGCGGTAGAGAAGCTGCGGAGTTGGCCGATTGAATTCGTAAGCTGTGTATCGCCGGTGTACGGCTGCCGTTGTTGTTTTGAAGAAGTTAGGGTTTGTAAGTTAATGAGGACGGAGTTAGGGTCCATAGACGGCGGAGGTCCGGTGAAGTTTAACGGAGGCAGCGGTTATAAAAGAATATGAATATCTTTGTGTTGTGGGGACGAATAATAATAATAATAATTTTATTTATTTAACCTAAAATAGCCAAACATGCTCTCACTATATAACCATACGGTAATTACTTAAAAATAGAATATTTAATAAATAAAGTGGAGAGACAATTTTAATCTGGAATCACTTTTGGTTAGGGGTGTTTTTCGGGTCAGGTTATTCGGGTTTCAAAGTTTTAAATATTAATCCGAAACCCAACCCAAATTTCTTACGGGTTTTTCCGGTTCGGGTAATTCGTGTTCGGGTATTTTCGAGTTGGGTTAATCGGGTTTCGAGTATCCTAGAAAATGAAACAAAAAACAAAAAAAATTAAAAAACTTCAATGATAAAATTAAAACAACATTATCTTATATGCTCGTAACACAAATAATCAAATAATAAACCAACATAACTTGATAAAGTCATAAACCAATTCAAAAAAAGAGAAAAACTAAGTAACTAACTCGAATCATAATCGTCCTCAATCAGTCGTGATTTGGTTGTCCAATTATGGTTGCTATTAGTAATAAACGGAAAACATAAATTAACAATAAACAATCGATCCATAATAGTTGTGATAACAAAAGTCGATTAGGTTTAGATTCTGATAAATTTATTGACTAAGACTAAGCCTATTTTACTTAAAAATATATTTAATTTCTAAACTAAAAGTTTAATCGGGTTTTTCAGGTTGACCCGAAACTTATAAATTAAACTAGAGAACCAACCTGAATTACTTCGGTTCGGGTTGGGGCTAGTCTTTTCTTGGGTTTGGGTTTTTCGGGTCGGGTTAGTTCGGGTTCGAGTACGGTTTTTTTCGGGTTGGGCTTCGGGAAAAAGTGATAACCCTACTTCGGTTCAAATTTCGAGCTCACTTGGGTTTCATTTAACCGTGTGTTACGTCGGAGAGTTTTGCTCTTGTAACGGCAAAACGATTGTCAAGTGGCAGTCGGCGACATGGTTTCTTGGGAAATGCTCAAGCCAAACTCTGAAGACAACGTGTGTCTAGTTAACACAAAATGGTCTGGCCAGAGTAGGACAACAGAGCTCTCCAAATTGAAAAATTGTCGTTCTAAAAAAAAGGTCACGCTGTCAATACAAAGTCATTATATGGTATACTTTACAACAATTGAAATAAAACAATTAGTTGGTTAATTATCATTGTTTGTTGTTTTATTTCTCTAAGACCATATAAGTCTTTTAAAAAAAAGTAGCATATGAAAACAAAATTAACATATAAAAAGCAATTATTAGTTAAAAAGTTATTAGGTTCCATTGAGAATTTAAGTTTTATTGAAAACCAATTTAGTGAGTTAATTTACATCCGTTTATTTATACTAATGAAAACTAATCAAGGGTTGATAGTATTCCATGGCACAAATGTAAGGGTATGTTTGGTTGGAGGTAGTGTAATGAAGGGGGAATGAAATGGGAGAATGAATGGAATGGAGAAAGGAATGAAATAGATCATTCCATTACCTTGTCTTGTTTGTTTAACCTATGTGAATGAAATGAATTATTACTTAATGTTGTATGGTATCCAAAAAAATTATAGGAATGAAATAGAAATAATAAAAATGCTCCTACCCCAAAATACTTTTTTTACCAAAAAAAATTAATGATAAAAAAAAATCAATAGCGACTGTGGTGGGGGTTAGCTCTAGCCTCTAGCGACGAAAATGGTGGTGGCAGCGGCGACGATGGTGGTGGGGTGGCGGTGATAGCATTGGTAGTGATGGCGGCGACAGTGGTAGTGATCAGACAGCGAAAGTGGTGGTGGCAGTGATGGTTAGGCGCGGCAGTGACAATGTTTACGGTGGTTACGGCGACGATGGCGGCGGCGACGGTGAGGGGGGTTGCACTGGTGGTAGGGTGGTGGTGGCAGAGGCGGTGGTGGTGGCGATGGTGGTGGTCAGGTGTTGGTGGTGACGATGGTAGTGGTGGCTGTTGTTGTTAGGTGGTGGTGGTGTTGAGAAAGTAGGGTGAATGAGGAATTGAATGAAAAAAAAGGGGGGGTGAGAAGGAATGGTTTTGATGAAATGGGATTCCATGTGTAATAGATGATTCCATTCCATTGAGCAACCAAACACCACTTTTTTCATTCCCATGCAATGAATTATTCCATTTCCCCTATCATTCCTGTATACCAAACGCCACCTAATTATTTTAAAAAACTTTGTCTGCCTTTTTTGAATCAGGGGTATTTCGGGTAGAAA